>NW_021604712.1:1188891-1216143 GCF_004785775.1 Grammomys surdaster | reverse complement strand
GGGGGAGGATCTAGGAGGAGGGACTGGAGGACGTGGATATGATCAAAGTATATTGCATGGAATTCTCAATTCATTTATGAAAACATTATTTTTTAACTGTAATAGGGCAGGAGAGATGGCTCATACGTTAAACAGTGCCTAATGATTCTCTTCTTAAGGACCCATGTTCTGTTCCTAGCACCCTTATTAGACAACTCACAAACACCTATTGTTCCAGTTTCAGGAGATCTGACACCCTCTTCTTGACTCTGGGGGCACTCACACATGCTCTTACCACCCCTACACACACACACACACACACACACACACACACATACACACACACACACACACACACACACAGTTAAAAATAAAATAATTAAACAAATAGAAACAAGCCACACGCCCACCATTAACTGGTGAGTGGGTAAACACAGTGTGGTATATCCGTTCAATGGTGCATTACTTGCTCTCAGGACAGATTTGTTACACCCAAGAGGAACCTTAAAGCCATTACGGCAAGTGAAAGATGCTCTCATGAATAGCCACATATTGTCTGATTTCCTGTGTATGAATGTCAATGATAAGCTGAGCTGTAAAGATGGAAAGAAGACCTGTTGGCAGATAGGGGGACATGGAGAATGCTGGTTTATGTGTGGGGTTCCTTGTGGGGAGATGATGGAAATGCTTTAAAATCAGTTATACCAACATCTACAAGATGATATTGAACTACACGCACTACAGGGTTAATTTTATAGTGTGTGGATTATAACTCAGTGAGGCTATCTAAAATAGAAGCTTTAGCCTGTTTATCTAAAATGAATGAATCCAGAATTGACATATTAAACATCCAGGTAAGGCACTGCTCTCCACTGTCCAAGGGAAGAAAGGAATGCTCTGACAGGAAGCTAAGAATCCCAGCCATTCACAGTGGGAGCCGGAAGTACTTAAAATAAAACCCATAGCTTCTTACACCTAATATCGAATGCATCTTTCTTTCTTCTTTCCCCTTCTTTCCTTCCTTCTTCCTTCCTTCTTTCCTTCCACATCTCTTATACATGGTTAGCAGGACTTGTCTGAGGAGATCATATCTTAGTCAAGTAAGGGAAGGCCATGAAGACACTGGAGCAAGATTATTCAGTCGACGGGAATAGCAGGTGCAAAAGTCCTGAGGCTGAGGCTGGAATATCCCTTAGGTATAAGAGGAATGTCAGACATCACTAAGGCTACAGTAAGAAAACAAGGAAGAGACCAATAGGAAATGAGGTCAGAAATGCAAAGGGAAGCTAGATGTGATGATGGCTCATATCTGTAATCCTACCACTTGGGAGGCTGAGACAGGAAGATAACCAGGAGTTCAAGGCTAATGTAAGCTATATAGTGAGTTCCTGTCGAGCCTAGGGTACACAGAGAGATGCTGTCTCAAAACTTAGAAAACCAAACAACCAAGCAACTAACCAACCAACCAACCAACCAACCAACCAGCCAACCAACCAACCAACCAACCAACCAAACAAACAAACAAACAAACACAAAAGCAAAGGGCTGATCCCATAATGCTTTGCAGGCTCTGAGAAGACAAAGTTTTGAGTCTGAGTGATGTAGAAAGCATCAGAGGCCTTGGTCCACATCTGAGACAAATCTGTGTGTATGCTTGTTCTGTTTCGACAGTTAGCAGCTGCAGTCTACAGGGATTTCACGTGTGTCCAACAGACATCTAGGAGTCTAGGTGAGAGTTTACAGCAATAGCCAGAGCCCCAGAAGTTCTGGAAGCTTCAAGAAGGAGGATTTGGAAGGTGACTGGACAGAGGAAACAAACATCTTTCCATTAATACTGACATGCTAGAGGCGTGGGATTCAACTCTGTCTCCTGGAGGTGGGTGACATTCTGGCTTCAGCAAGGGACACTTTTTCTAAGATGCTAGAGGGAGGCCAACTTCCCTTCTGCAGGCTCATATGACATTAAAGTTCCCCACGCAGCAGAGACTAGGTCCTGCTGCCAGATGAGCCATTTATCCCAATTTATATTCCCCACATCTTTTGTAAACTGCTTCCCTTTGAAAAATTCTGCTTACTCTGCTTTCAAATAAATATGCCAGCTGATATGGAGAGCTGGAGGGGTAAAGTCAGAACAGGGCTGCCCGGGCTGCCCAGCATGGTGAATGTGGAATTGCAGACATTAGCCTTCTGTCTTCAACCCTTTGGGCCTATTTGCAGAGAGCATTCCTCAATCATTTGCTCCCAATGGTGAGCAAAGGCCGCCCCTGCCCGCAAGCCATAAGAATTTCTGGAGAGTTCAGCAACCAGTCAGCACCAACAGGAAGTCAGAGATAAAGCTAGGACAATGGCTAGGGCTTTGCTGGTTTTCCTTCAAAAGGTGGTCTCTGACCCCAGCTCACACTCTGAGGATGGGCCACTGACCACCTTGACAAGTGTTTTCTCTGCTTCATGTTTGTTCCAGGGAACTCACAACCCAGGGGTGGAACTCACAGCTCAGGGCTGGAGAGTTTCAGTCCCAGGAAGCCTCTGGTTTTGGTAACAGAGAAAACACGCTTTCAGTTGGAAAGGACTTTAAGACAGTGTACAAAATCACGGCTTCCAGAACCTAGCACAGTTTCAGAGCCTGTCCTGTGTTGTGTTTAAGGTCTCACTGCCCCAAAAGATGCCACTCTTACACGTGACACTCATCTGGCTTTGTTCTTTTCTTTCTTTCTCCCTATTACTCCCTTCTTTCTTTTCACAGATGCACAAGGCACAGTGTCCAGGAAGGGGAAGGACGAAGAAGAAATATGTCAAATGTACAACAAGCACCTACTGTGTGTCTGCTCCAGGGATACAAACATATGGACCAGAACTGGAGGGAAATGACAGAAACGAGAAGTAGCTGAGGTCAGCAGTCCAAAGTCCATGCAGACTGTAGGTTCGTGCCTAGAGTCTAACTGTAGCACATTTGCACTTTTGTTTGAAAGTACTTGGTCCTCAGAAGAATTTGGGGTCACTGCTCATCTCCCCAGGATACACTGGTCACATATCTATTCTCTACTTTTCATGATCCTTGCTGCACACCTTCTATCCCAGGGCTTTGAAGTCACTATGTAGTTGAGGATAATCTTGGACTTCTAATCTTCCTGCCTCCATCTCCCAAGTGCTGATACTAGAGTCAGGCGCCAAGAAGCTCATGTATATGAAGTGCTGCACATCAGACCCAGGGACTTGTGCATGCTAGACAAGCACTCTAGAAACTGAGCTAGATCCTCAGCCATATTTCCTGTCTCTTTAGCTGGTGTATTGGAATAGGTAGCTAAGCTCAACCCATTGGGGTTGTTGGGACCTGGGTTTTAACCCTAATGATCCAGCCATGTTCTCCTGCCCTAGCTACAAGGTCTAGTGATGTTCCAGGTTACTGTTTCCCTGCCTGTAATATGGAGACAATTGTCAGCAGCAGCACATAGTGGAAGACCAGATGAGGGAAGTGCAGAAGAGTAGCCATAGCGTGAGTAGCTGTTGTCATGCTTATAAAAGCAGCAAGATAGACAAGAGGCAGCATCCATGTGTGGATGGGTGAGGTGAATGGAAGACTGCTGAAGAGGATATAAGTACAGAAAGGGTAGGACTAGGGTCCTAGGCAAAGGGAACAATATGGTTCGTGGTACCAAGCTGGGGAAGATCACTGCTATAGGGAGTCATGATGATGTGCTGAGGGTCAACAGAAGGGGAGGGACACCCTTCAGAGAATGGTTCTCTAGTGTCCAGACAAGCCAGGAACTTCTTACTCTTACTAATATGTTTAGAGCAAGAAGCAGAAGGTCCTTGTCCTCCAGTGTGCCCTCCTGGCCACCAATCCCAGGGACTCATGTCCTGATAAAAGTCCTCTCAGGCCAGTGCTTCAGCACCCAATGCACTCCATGCAGCTTGCACCTTCCTCTTTTTCTTCCAGTCTCTATCTGGGTTCACTTCTCAGGGAAGTCTACAATGCTTCAACTGAGTTGTCACTTATTCTCTATGGCCTTAATTATAGGTATGACATAAACACTGCCCCCTTCAGCTATTCATAGAACCATGGACTGTGGAAAATGTGGAGGCCAAGATGTCAGGGTTCGGTGTGGCTTGTGCCTCCTCACAGAATGGGTTCAAATCCAGAGGACAGTACTCATCTTAGTGGACAGAGGTTAGCCTGAGAGACTTTCAATACTAGGTAGCTATGACAATATTAGTGGTCTTGAAAGTCAGGGAGGATGGACCCATCCCTGCTTCACAGTTAATGACCATGAACTAAAACTATAGGACTTTGATTACCGGTAGAAAGAATGGGATCTGAGTTGTATCTCAGGCCTTGGATGGAAACATACCATTCATTCTAAACTACCCAAAAGATTGTAAGGAAAAAACACACTATGGTTCCCCCTTCTTTAGTTAATTCAAGTGGGTCTGTCCATCACTCAGGCAGGAAAAGCTACTCAGAAAAGCCCGTGGCCATAGGGCTTTCAAGTGTACTATAAAGACCATCAAAGCATAGGCTGGTAATATGTGTTTTGGGCCACTGTTTATTCTCACCCCTAGACAGTCTTTTCCTCCACAATGTCATTGACTATCTACTCTCACATCTAGGAAGACCTCATATTATTAGATAATATCTTCTGCTCATCTCCTGTACCACAATCTGTCTCGATATTTATTCCATGGAGATCATAAGAGTCAAGAGTTGAGAGGAGGCCAGAACACGATCAAGTTCCTCAAACAAGTTAGGATAAGGTAGAATGAGGTACCCATGTGCCTTCCAACCTAGTAGGATGCTCATAGAATAGTGTGAGAACTAAAAGGGCTACCAATACCCCCTGGAGTCATCTGAGAGATCAAAACAATCTTATCCTATAGCAGTCACAAGACAGAAACAAAACCAGTCATAATGCTAAGATCAAATCTGCCTTGTGAGTTCTTATTCTCTGTAGAGTCTGTAGTGCAGGGTTTTGAAAGACATGCTCACAGATCTCATATGTGTCTGGGTTGCATGGCTAACATGGTAAATATCCACAGATTTAACCTAACCTGTGTCATCACAAGATCTTTGAGGTCCTCAACAATCTGTAAGAACCCAAGAGTCCTCTAAGTCAACAGTGGAGAACCCTATTATTTGAACGCATCCATACCCACATTCTCACCAGCAATGAAGATGCCATTCCAAAGATGGGTCTATAGCAGAAAAAAAGAACAGGGTGAAGTGGGGCTTTCAGATTCCAGAGCAGTCAATTTGTCCATACATTTACAGCTACTGTGGGCACGTGGTATCACACCATGGACATCCCTGAAAGCACAGGTTACTACATACCAAATCTCTTGTGGAACTTAGCATTAGGGTAGAGTTATCACAACAAACCTCCCTTTCCCTATGCCTGGGTGATGTCAGTCACCACCAGCCATCCACTTCACAGTTCCAGATGACAGGCTTCAGTAGGAGAAGCTGCAATCCTAGCATGCCTAATAATCTTAATAAATTACCCACCCTCCCCTGCAGTTCTACCTCTTCCCTGGAGAAGGCCTCCTGGGCCTCCAGTCCAGCTCCACCCTGGGTTCCTCTTTCTTTGCTTCCTGTCTGGGATCCCCCAGGAGGACACACCCTACCCCAGAACTGTGGGTGCATTGTACTTATCTCCCCAGCAGCTTTGGTATACTTTTCTTGGGATGGGTTGTGACCTCAACAAGAACCTATACATTGAGGGAAAAGCCAGAAATAAGCACAGGCAGAGCCTCTCTAACTTATGCTAGCTACTTCAGAAATGCTGCCTTCTGGGATGAGAAGGGCGATCTTTGTCGGACTAAGGAAGTCTCTGCCTTGGTCTTATCTGCAGGACAGTAAGTCCTCCTTTTGAGGACTCTCATAGTAACCATAAAGAGGGCACTCAAGACAGCTGTCACAGAGTAATGACAACTCCAGAGTGACATGGACCCATCCTGTCTCTAAATCAGAGGACCTCCCAGCTCTTAATCTCTGACCACGGTTCTGGGTGCAGATGGATCTCCATATGAGATTTCAGCCCTTTCCCCTTCTGCAGCCAGCAGTGTGGTTGAAGCACTATACCCAAGACTCCGGAAATGTCACAAAGCAGCATTGCCGGCAGGAGGAAACCTACCAACGAGTGCTGAGAAGACGGAATCAATACGTGACAACTGTAATTCTCAGTGCGATAATTACACAGCGTTTCCAGGGCTCCTCAGAGTCACTCCATTGATTTCAGCAAAGTGTATTTGCTGCATCCCAAACACAGCTGCAAGCCTAGCTCTCTGCACTCCCATCTCCCCTTCATTGATCTTAAAAATAATACCCAGGTACAAGGGGCTTCAGAAAGCAATCTTGCAGCTTTGGCCTCTGTGGTTTTGCTAGGCAATTCATTATCCACTTTATTCTACCTTACCCAGATCCATTTTGACTTTCAGACAAAAGGTAAAATAGAATTGTGTGTGCGTCTCTCTCTCCTAAGCTCCTAGGTTCCTACTTCATGCCAGGCACTCGCCTAAACGCTACTGAGGCAAAGATGCAATTAGTCTTTGGTAGAGTTCTGAGGCACAAACCACTCTTGGTGGTCTGACAGAGGCTATGACTGGTGTGGTGAACAATGCAAGTTCAAAATGTAGAATGAAGGCAAGGCCCAGGATGGGGGTGTAGATATTTAGGTGCTTAGTAGTTAGACAATATTAAGAGCTCCTACAGCTCAACAATAAAAAGAATTATTTATACTTATAAGTGGTGTAAATGCAGGAAGAGAGCCTCAGTGACTAAAGTCCTTGCTTTGCACACATGGGGACCCCCAACCACCACCAACAATCCATGTAAGAAAAGCAGCCCACAGTGGCACACACTTGTAATTTCAGTACTGGTGAGGCAGGTCTGTAGAGCTTTCTGGGCACACTTGGCAAGTTATAGGCTAGAGAGAAATCCTGCCTCCTGAGAAATGACAGTCAAGGCTGTCTTTCCAGACAGACATCCTCTTGCACATGCACAACCTAAACACACATGAACATGCACATACACACAAAATAAATAAAGAATTTGAATGGGCATTTCTTCCAGAAAAATATAGACATGTCAAATAATGCCATAAAGTGATGTTCACTATCATGAAGGTTGTGCAAATGCAAACCACTTCACACAGCAACAACAGTTACACTCGGAATGACAGGGATCAGGGCTTCCAAGGCTGAGAAGGAATTGGAAGCTTAGCACAGGACTACTGGAAATGTAAAATGGTGTGGTCACTGTGGGAGACGGGCAGCCACTCAAAAGACAGAATAGCCACACCACTGGACAGTGTCACCTGAGTTGATCATCTAAGGAAAGCGAAATGTGTGTCTACACAGACAACTGTACAAGAGGGATCCGAGCTGTATTCATTCGAAAAGATTTTTCGAAGAGATTTTATTTTATAAGTGTGTGTGTGTGTGTGTAGCTTTCCATGGAGTTCAGAAGAAGGTGTAGGTCTTTATATTCCATTAGAAGTATGTATACATTAGGATCCATTCTCAGCTTAAAAGCCATCCCACCCCAGGAACTATGGGAACTGACTGGTATGAGAACACATACAATAGCTTAAGCTTCTCTGTCAAGTGAAGAAAAACCGAGAGAAACAGTTCTACTTTGTTTTTGTCTTTCTCAGGCTGGAGATTAGCTGCCTGTCACTGGAGACTCACTGCGTAGCTCCCTGGCTGGTAGCTCTCAAGATGTCTGTCATCAGATCACTAAAGCAGAATCAACATCTGGCTCACCATGAAATTCAACAGTGTCAAAGATGGTCAGGTAATGACACATTCACCAATGCTCACCCCAAAGGCAGGAGACAGGAACAAGGGTTGTCAGAAACATTGTGAAGTAACAGACACAAATGAAATCAGACAAAATTAATATCTATCAGCTCTATAGGAAGAAATACCAGGAGGTGTGTGGAAAATGGGAATTCAAATGCATTAGTTACAAACTAGGAATCTTGGACAGCTACAGAGAATGGCCTAGGTCATATTCATTGTCAGAAGCCCAAGGGATTCATATGCGTGTGTGGGGTACAATCTACCTCACTGCACAGTACCCTCTACAGTAGCCCCTGTATTCCCCTGTGGCTACCACATGGATTAGGGACCCCACTGTTCAAAACTCAAAATGGAGGGCTAGCAACAGGTCAGGAGCCTTGACCCCACTTGTTCAGAGTTCAAAATGGAGGAGCAGAGGCAGGTTGGCCAGCTCCCCAAAATGACCTAAAAACCTATGATCTTAGGGATCACCTCCCTTTCTCAGCATCAATAACCCAAATCACAGTAACACATATTTTTCTGTCAAGGCTCATCTATGCCCTTCCAGTGAGCTTTTACTTTGGAAAACACAAGAGTGTGGCCTGAAACAACCCCATATTTCTAACTACTGAGGCCTGCCACTCTTCCTGATGGTGCCAAATGGCTGTATGCCTTCAGGACCTGGAAGTTACAACAAGAAAAGGGGTACTGCATCATTCTATATGCATGTTTGTGCTGTATCTTTAACTCTCAAGTCTTGCATCTCCTAGCAGCCAGATATGGTGGCGCATTGATGCCAACCACTAGCAGGTGCATATTAACCTACCAAGAGAGTGCAGTGGTGAGAAAGATGGCTCAGGAGAAAGGCTACCATTGTCAAGAGCCAGGGCCTTCTACTAACTTCCTGGCTCATAAGTTAAAGAATATGGATGGTTTGCAAAGGAAGACAAAATCCATTCCCTTCTTATCTCTGTTTGGCCCTATAGCTGCCACCCGAAGTTTTCACAGCCAAACAAGAGCTCTCCCTTGGAACTGGAAGGGATGTGGCCAACTAGACTCCTGCCACTTTCTAGAGTTTAATGGGCACAGGGGACTTGCCAGCAGCTCTGTCAGGTACAGATCTAGGATAGCACTCTACACTGTGCAGACCAAGCAGAGATCACCAAGTCACCTGCAAGCATGGGGCACAAACATGAAGGCCCTGGGGGTAGGTGTGTAACAAAAAGAGAAAGCCTGCCTTGGGTGGGACACAGCCACTCCCTGTTCCAGCATGCTGTTCTAGAGAAGCCAACATCAGAGGGAGTCTTGAAGCAGACCCTGAGATGCACTAAAAGAAAAGAACAAAATGACTGAGGGCTGATGGGCCAGGTCTGCTGCTCTTGCCTCAAGGAAAGTAGCACTCTCTGCAGGGTCCTTTTACTGTCAAGGGCAATCAGCTTCTACTGATCTTCTCTGTTCAATTGAGAGCTCCACCCACATCAAAAAATAACTTACCATAGAACCCCCAGAACAGAGAAGATGCAAGAGGAGGTGTGTGGGATACCACAATAACCACGCATGGGGCATAAAACCAACCTAAGAACACAGGACTCTCTTCCAGAAAGGCCCTAGAGAGAGCTCAACACTGCACAAGGTGCCACACGCTCAAACTAGATTCCCAGGTCAAAGGTCGACCACTCCTCCTGTGTGGGTCTCATTCTAGGCCACACATCCTGAAAGGACCACCCTTGGCATGGAAGGAGGTTATCACAGCAGCCTCATAAAGGAAAGTGATTTCCCAGAGGGTAAGCATGTCTGTTTCAAAAAGCTGGGCTTCCTGTGGCAGGACACTCTGAACTATGTAAAACAGAAAAGGAAATGCAAGGGGGCAGAGACAAGCCGGCTCACACAGCCTCTCATCCCCACCTTTTTCCTGGGGTCACCTGGGCCCCATGTAGAGAACTTCCTCTGAAGATACTGGGGTGTGGCTGAAGATGGAGCAGCCAACCAGGAGAACCTTCTGATTGATGTCACTCACTTGCACACAAATTTGATCTTAAACTTTCCCCAGGAACACACACTGTACACACCACAAGCTTCCTCCAGGGGAATGAACCTGGAAAGATAGAGCCCTACCCTTTCTCCTAGAAGAAACTTGCTAAAGTGAAAGAAAATTTTGGTAACCGAGCTCAATATAATTTGCTTTGTAGCCTTTAAGTACCATGGAAAGTAAGCCAGGAAATAGATTCTAATGGCCTTTTCCTTTTTAATGTAACTACACTACAGCAGAGACAAGACTAGAGAAAGCTAGTCTAATTCTTCCATGTCTTTTGAAAGCTTCATAATCTTCTTTTTGTTTCTTTGTTTAACTTTGTTCTTGTCTTAATTGGGGTACCTATTGCTGTAATTAAACACCATGACCCAGATCAGCTTAGGGCAGAAAGGGTTTATTTCATCTTAAAACTTGTAGTCCAAAATCTAGGGGAGTCAGGGCTGGAATATGGAGGTAGAGGCCATAGACAAATGCTGCTTACTGGCTTGCCTTCCATGTGTTGCTTAACCACGCTTTCTCATAGCGCCCAGGAGCACCATCCCAGGAATGGCATCACCCACAGCGATATCGGTCCCCTCATATCAAGCATCACTGAAGAAATTGCACACTGTCCAATCTGGTGGAGCTATTTTCTCAATTGAGAAATGACCCCAGCTTGTGTCAAGTTGGCATAAAACTAGCCAGCATCATTCTATTCTCTAATATACATTTCAAAGTTAGGGAATACTCCCCTAACTATTACCCCTATGAGTTGCAAAAGATTCCATCTTTTTCCTGAGTTGAACATTACAGAAGTTGAGGTCTTCTGATGACAATTCAGTTCCTAGTGCAGAGTGACCTCCTGTTGGTTTTATGAGAACAGGTACATTGGAGACGTACTATGTCAAAGGGACTTGGGCTTCTGATAATATGATGCCTTCCTCTGTCCCTGTACATGTAGGCTGCTGTCCCTGTACATTCAAGACTACTGTCCCTGTACATGCAGGCTACTGTCCCTGTACATGCAAGCTATTGTCCTGGAACGTGCAAGCTACTTGTGGTTTTCTAGTTCTTTGTGTATTCGGAAGCAGAGATCAACATTGGATTTCTTTTCCAATCTCCATCTTGTTTTAGAGAAGGCCTCTCACTGAACCTGGACCGCACTGGGATCAGATAAACTGGCTGGCCAGCAAGAATATAAACAGCATCCTCCTGTTTCTACCTTGATAGTGCTAGAATTATAGGTATGTGCTACTGTACCAGGGTTTTTTATGTAAGTGCCAAGGAAAAAAGGCAAGTCCTTATGCTTGCATAGCAAACGAGTAAGCACTTTGCACAGTAAGGTATCTTCTTAGCTAACTTGTCTTTTTAAAGAAAACTTTTATATTTCTGTCAAAAGTGCCCCCCCCCAACTTATTTCAGGTTGAGTATCTGTTCTCTGAAATGTTTGGGCTGAAAAGCATGTCCAAATTTGGAAGATCTGCACATATGTAATGAGACCTCTGGGGATGCATCTCAAGTCTAAACACAAAAGTCATTTGTGTTTCATGCACACTTGACACACTTAGCCTGAAGCTAATTTGATACTGAGTCTTTAGTGCACCTGTGTTCTGACTGCAAACCACTATAAGGAATCAGGTGTGGAATTTTCCATTTACAGCATCGAGTTGCTGCTCAAAAACTTTCAGATTTTAGAGCACTCTGTGTGATTTGTATTTTTGGATTGAGAATGCTCAACCTGTATTTTAATGCTCTGCCCAGAAACCTTCCCCTTAGAAGGGAAAGTTTAATTGTAGACTGACATTTTTGCTTCCTGGTATAGTGGGCTATGTCTTGCTTTTTTTTTTTTTTAAATATTCAAACTAGCTTGAGGGAGGCTTTGACCATAGTAGAACTCGAGTAAGCTGTCTTGTACTGTTCATCTTCACACTCTCTCTCCTCTGGCCTCAGAGCTCCTTGCTGGCTCTGTGCTGTATCCAGAACTGAGGGTATCTAAGAACAGCCAGGCAAGTAATGAAATTGGGGCCCACAGTCTGTTCAAGGCTAACTAACCCCAAAGGCAAGAGTGTAGTTCACATTTAAAGACACTTAGCCTGGTTCTCTGCCCTGAAGAAGCTGAACTGGTTATGGCTCTGTCTTCACAGTGCTTGAGAAATCAGAAATTAGAGGGGTATCCTGGGTTTTCTCCACTCTCCTCTCCTCACTCTCCCCAACCCTTGTCTGCTAAGAATCCTCTGACTGCACATGAGAGATGCCTCTCCACTCCAGTTCCACAGCCCTTCACTCCCCTCCCCAAGACCAGTATTTTCATCTAACTGCTGCAAATATGTCGCCCATTCCTATACGGCAAGACAGATCCGTGCTCCTATTGGAAATGAGCAGATACGAATTCCCGTGATACCCAGTAAAACAAGGCAGGATCCTAACAAGGCCCATTTATCCCTGTAGTAGCCTTCTATGGCCACGTCTGATCTTCTCCATCTCCTTCCTGGTCACTGAGTCTTGGGGATCTATGTTTTGTATTGGTTTGTTTTTTTTCCTGTGTAGTAGGTTCCATTCCTCTTTACAGCAGGACTTTTAAGTATATGGTTCCCTCCTGTGGTGACAATCCCCATCCCCTCCCCTAGAATTCATTATAATTTGCAATTATGTTGTTTCCTCATTTAAACTTCTTCCTTGTTTGTCTCTTGCACCCCACCTCACCCCAGACTAGAATGTAAACTCCATAAAACCAGGAGCTTTGTTTCCTTATTCATTGTCCTATACCCAGCACCCGACTGTATTCAAATCATTCATGAGTATTTGTCTGACAAGTGAAGCAAGCCTGCAGGTCACAGCTCAGAACGAAACCTGCCGAACGTCAGCTCAATGAAGGTTTCAGTGCTCATGCCAAGGAATAGAGGCTAGTGGAGAAAACTGTAATCCGGGTGTGGCAGGGGCATCGGTATGGGTGGTTTCAGAAAGGGTAATGTTTCTGCTCTTCTCCAAGTGTGAACATGCATGGGCACAAGTGTGCACGTGTATGCATGGGTATAAGTGTGTGAATGGGCATGTACACATATGAACACATGTGCGTGAGTCTACAAGAGTGTGGAGCATAAGCGCCGTGGGCATGCGCTGTGCAGCTGCTCCCTCCATGGGCATGCGCTGTGCAGCTGCTCCCTGCCCCATTCCCTCTCAGTGTCCCCTGGCAGATACCTCTCCTGCACTGGCACTCCCTCCTGCTGCACTCAGGTATACCACGTCCAAAGGGGCTGCCTCCTCCTGGATGGGCCCTTAGGAACATTCAGACTCCTTCATATCAGAGATCCAAAACCTCCAGAACACATAGCAACTCAGTATCCTGCTGTCTGCATTCCAAGGGCAGACGGGGCAGCAGAGCATGGAGAGGATCTGATGGGGCATGAAGTCACTCACCTCTGTGAGGCCAGAGCCTCTCGGAGCTCAGCTTTACCCACATGCTACCCACCCGGCACTGCCGAGCAAAGAGATGCTGAGACCGAGGCTTGGCTCCATCCAGGATCTGTAATCACAGTGTTCACTCTTGTCATCCTAGATCTCTGCGCCTTCAGCTCAGAGACTGAGAACTGTGGAATCGGAGGGGTTCGCCCTGTAACAAGGCAACTCCAGGGACCCCCTACAAGTTGTATTTTTAAGAGGGACCCTGCAAAAGAATGCAATAATTGCTCAGTGCTAGTGCAAGGTTTCAAACCTGGGATGAATGGTTCAGGTGCCTTATTTAACATATCAAAATGGATTCTGGCTGCCTGGTTCTCCCTGCAATCCCTCAGACCCTGCCTGTTACAGGGCACTCCTGGCTGGCATTCTCTGTCCCCTATTCTGAACACTCCAGCCTAGGAGTCTAGGCAGCTCTTCCCTATATACTCTAACCATTTAGGTTACCCTACTCTCTTTTGGGCCTCCCAGCTGCCCTCCTTCTCCCTTCCCCTCCCCCTCCTCTTCCAATGGCTCAGGGGCATGTCTATTCTAGACTCTTCTTGATATCTCTGCCTCTGGCTGTGCTTTCCCTCATAGCTACAATAAACTTTCTCCTCCATCACGTCTAGGAACAGCTCTCGCTCTCTCTCTCTCTCTCTCTCTCTCTCTCTCTCTCTCTCTCTCTTTCTCTTTCTCTGTCTTCCTCCTTCCCTCCTTCCTTCCATTCTTTCTTTTTTTCTTATTCACTAGCAAACACTGAATGGAGGCATGCCAACAACATTAGGGAAGCAGTTAACAGATGAAGGAGATGGTGGTAAAGAATGGTCACTGCATTGTGCCCAGGTTCGCTGCTAGTAACTCTTCCTGTCCATCATGAAGTATACTTCAAGGCATCCACTGAAGTGCACCCAAGGGAAGAGAGTTGCTAGAGTGTGGCAGGACAGGGCCAAGGGGTACACTGAGGATCACTCAGGCACTGGAGACTGGGAGGAAACCACAAGGCTCAGCCCTAAAGAGAGAAAGGGGGAGATGTGCCAATCAAATTCAGCAAGAGAAAGCCTGGAGAGAGTAGCAGCTTCCTAGGAACCATGGCTCTGCTGGGGTGCTGAGAAGACATTCCCACACTTCTGCTTCCCACTCAGGGCTCAGGGGCCATGATGGAGCCTCCCAGTGGCCTTCATTTCACTATCAATGAAACAGAGCACATGTACAGTGACCCTGTAGGAGTACAGAAAGGAATACTGCAGTTTCTTAAGAAGCCAGATCACTGAACGTTTTACCAGTCAGCATTTCCACTTCCGGGTATACAGCCCAGAGAACTGAACCGGAGATTCCAAAACACACACAGATGTGTATTCAATGCAGCATATTCACAATAGCCCCAGGCAGAGACAGCAAAAGCAGATGTGGAATAGAGGTGTGATGGATTATTAGTCCGTCTTTAAAAAGTAAAATCTGGGGGCTAAGAAAATAGTCCAGCCAATAAAGAGCCATGCAAGCATGATGACCCAAGCTTAGCACCCCAATATCCCGAGTCAGCAGAACCCAGCTACAACCTCAGTACTGGGGATGTGGCAACATATTGATGTATGGTGCTCCATGGCCAGCCAGGCTAACCAAATGAATTATGTCCAGATTCAGTGAGCCATCCTGTTTTTAAAAAATAAGGTAGAAACAGGCCAAGGAAGTTACCCAGTATTGATCTCTGGCCTACACACACACACAGAAAGTGCCATAGACTGTGGTGGGGTCAAAGATGAGGAGTGGTGTAAGGGACAGAGTCTCAGTTTTACAAGATTAAGAATTCTGTTAATAGTTCTAAAATGATACTTAAAACTATACACTCAGCAATGATTAGGATAGCAATTCTTACGTTTTGTGTTTTTAAATAAGGTAACCACAGAAAGTACAGTGGACCAGAGATTTTGACAGCATGTTTGATGGAGTCTTTGCATGGTGGAGACAGAAGGCCCTGAGAAGTGCTTTTAGGAGAAAGTACAGGAGGAGAAGGAGGTGAGGGAGAAGCAGTCAGCCAGTACACGTCACACTCAAGTGGCAGAGCAGCTCTGCTGCATCTGGGTGATGCCAGGGTTCCCCTGAAGATCTTTCAACAGGTAGAGTGCTGCTGTGATCTGAAGTTAGACACGTTAAACCTAGAGAGAATGCTTTCAAATCCAGGGCATGCGATTCAGACTTCCGTCTCTGTTCCCCACCCCTGGCAGGAGAAGCACTAAACTGATGGGAAGCCAGCTTTCTCTGCACAGCTGTAAGGCAGTATGTCAACTGCGAAAGGGTGGCTGGGTTTTCACATGTGGACCCTGTAAGGCTCCCAACTAAGTCATGCAGTGTAATGACTAGGATGTGGCAGTTTAGAGTTCAGCCTACACTTATACATACGCATATGCACCATACGCATACTTATACACTCATACATTCACTTACAGATACACATACACATACACATAGAGATACAGATCCCATAGTCTAACCAGATGTCAGTGTGGGGCAAATGCCAGACTTGCCCTTTTTCTATTTCTAGAGTCAAAAGGTAAAGGTAATATCGACTGTGAAACAAATGATTTCCCTAAGCTGGCAGCAAAGCTATAGGTTGGGGAGTCATCACTTCTAGACAGAGAGCAGGACTCTTTATGTTTATATGAGCTCTTCCATTGTGTTATTTTCCCCCGGAGGTTGCCATGGTAGGTAGGAAACAAGCAGTTCCCAGCCAACACGCATACCAGCACTCTGATACAGAACCCCACTTGTACCACCAAAGCTGTCCCTCTAGGGCAATCCCAAAGGTTGCTTGTAGAACTATAGGTTCCTGACACTGGATGGCATTTATGGAGTCTCTGCAGTATACAAAGCTGGGCCCAAAGGGAAACTGGATACTCTGAGACAAGAGCCCACAGGAGAGAAACTACACAACAGTTAGTAAATGCAAGTTATTTTACATTAGTAACAAAGGGAGGGAGGAGTGTGTACTTTAAAGCAGAAGAGTGAGAAACAAGACACCTCATGTGGGAGAGGGCACAGAACCCATGGGAGACTCAAAGCTCCCAGCTGTAGGTGACAGAGAGTTCATGTTGTAAGCAGACCTCCAACTCCTCTCATTTCTCTCCTCACACAAAGGCTGAAAGGTGAACTCAGAGAAGCCAAGACATTTAGCCAAGGACACGCAGCTTTCATGTAGAGTTGGGGGTTGGGGCAACCAGGCCCTTCTCACATGATCAAGTAGTGCTTGACAGACATCTCTTGCTGTCCAGGGGGTGTTAGTCATCAGGGCTGAGTCCTGAATGGTCATTTGCCCTCTCTCTCCCACATACCTAAATAAGCTCTCATTTTTTTCCCCAGGAGGATCCCCATGACCTTCCCATGGAAGGAAATCCACCTGCCTGGTTGCCTTGACTCTGCCTGGGAGCTGTTTTACCTTCACAAGGTAGCTGCCTAGCAGCCTCTGATTGCACGGTTGGAGGCTCCCACAGTAATGCTGGGGAGGGACCATAAATTTAAAAGGTTAATTTTTTTCTTCACAACGATTCAGACTTCTGTTCAATAAATTACCTTCCTAAACTGGCAAGGTGGCAGAGCCCAAGGGCAAAGGTCAAGAGTTCCTGACTGTGTCCCTCATTGACATTTGGTAACCCTGGCCCAAGACACTTGCCAAGGCTTGCAGAAATGCCAGGTGGTCAGAAGGTGACAGCACACCTTACCCAGGGAAGAGGTGGCAGGATGCAGAACAGAGCCTAATGTCATCCAAAGGCAGGGACACTCACTCAACAACCAGCTCAGGCTGGCATGGAGCATACCCTGAAAGAGGAATGGTCCTACTCTGATTCCCAGGCACGTTGGCAAACAGATAGGAGAGGCCATCAGAAACACATAAGTGTATGTGTCAGTGGTGAGCTTGGGGTCAAGGGTGCTGGGCAATGGATGTCCTTGAATCATCTTGTTGTTGATTTTCAGGACCATTTTTTTTAAAAAAGTGCCATATGTTTAAGCACTGGCTTGAAATACCCTATTCTAGCTGAGTCACTTCCATACATACATGGTAAGGGCCAGAGTCTGAAGCTGAGGTCCCAAGTTCAACCCCACTGGGTCAGGCTCAGTCACTCCACTCCCTTCTTCTCCAAACAGACTTGCAGGGAGAGGCTCAAGGGCAGTGAAGGGCTCTCATGGAGCTGGCCTATGTAAGCTTGGTAAATACCCTCATCCACTGCTACTGTTTATACTGAGAACAGGTAAATGTCAGGCCTCTGAGGAAGGTACTAGAAACAGAGATGAGGCTGACCTGAGCCTGGATCAGGAAAGAACACAGAAGCCCGACTCTTTCCACTTTGTGTAGGAACATCTGTGACTAAGTAGGACCCAAGAAGGGAAAGCACAGGCAAAGAATGGCCGGGATCCGGGAGAAAAGAAGGCAGACCAGCCACACATGGATGGACTAGCTGGGTACAGGGTGGGAAGGAATGTCTATAGTTCCTGGTGTGCAGTGAGGAAGCAGGCAAAGGCTAGAAACACTGTGCCAGGGCTCGAATGCTTAGATTCAAGGCATGACTCGGCTTTTCTAGCTGTATAGCTCTAGGCAAAAGACTTTGGCTGTCAGTGCTACCCGCTAAATCCTGGCTGGGCCTACAGAAGGGCTCAGTGGTCAGTGCAAGCTTCCATCGCTGAAGACAGCAGTGTATGACAGTGGTGGTTTTGGAGCTGAGTGGTTTTATAGCAGCAGGGAGATTTTGAGCAAGGTGCAGAGATTGGAGAAAGGCCATGAGGGATGTGGAGGGCTCAAGAAGACCTAGAGCATAGTAAACATGGCTCTGGCAGGCCTTGCCCCCCCCCCCATCCTCTCTGTTTTTTCTGAACTGTTAGATTATATTCCTAAAGCTAGCCACCAAGGTCTATTCCTTTATTTGGCCTTTTCCTCCTCTTGAGGCTGGCCACTAAGGTCCATCTATCAAAGTCTTGAAGTCTAGCAACCAAAGGCCCCTTTGGCTCACCTAATTAACATGCCCTATCAAAACAAGCCATCTCATCCTAACACTGGCCTTCCCTTTTCCTCTTTTTAAAATGCCATTTGTCTATGAGTCATGTTTATCTCTTCTCTGTCTAGAGGCTGTTTTGAACCTCTCGGGGCAAATAACCCTCCCCTATCCCCCATTGCTCTCTTGTTCTCTTTCATCCTCTATCTTTTGACTTTGTCTCTTATTCCCTGTTCTTTGTCCCTCTGGGACAAATAAATCTCCTTTGTGCTGAGAACTTGGCCTTGCTGTGTCTTGTATAAACTTTGGTCCTTTGAGGATGAGTATAAGCTTTGGGCTAGGATCCACAGAGAAGCAAGAAGCAGCAACTTGGGGCCTATCTGGTGCACATCTAGGCTTGGCTGCAGGCACCAAGTGAATGAAGGATAGACGTTTTCTCATCTACAGAGCCTGGAGAACACCTACCCCAAAAAGCTGGAAGGTGAAGTCTTGCTGCAGAGCCATGGCTTCTTCCCCATGTCTAAGGCAGATTCTGGGAATAGAGCAGGCCACAGGCTAAGGGGAGCTAGAAGGTGGAGCATCACAGTCCAAGCTTGGGAAGCCTACAATCCCCAAGGATGGGATTCAACCTTGACTTATGCTTTCTATCCACCCATCCTCCACTGCACCTCGGTGATTACTAATCACAGGTGGGCCTGACATGCACATAAATGCTAAACAGGGAACGCAGCTCCCCACTGTCTCTGGAATCTCTAAATTATCAGTCACCTAATGAGTGCATTAATTAATTTTCCACTGCTGTGACAAAATGTCTGACAGAAAGCAACTTAAGGGCAGAGGGTTTAGCTTGAGGTCACCGTTCATCATGGCAGAGAAGGTAGACCAGAAGGAGCAAGAGGCAGCTGGTCCTACTGTGTCTGTCCAGTCAGGAGGCAGAGAAAGTGAAGAGTGAATGGTGGCACTCAGTCTCACTTCTTCTTTTTATTCAGTGCAGGGCCCCAGTTTGGGGAGTGGTGCTGCCCACATTTGGAGTAGCTCTTTCATCCCCAGATAAACCTCTCTAGAAATACCCTCCCTAACACCCCACAGGTAGGCCTCCTAGATAATTCAAAATCCAGTCAATATTAACAATCACAGATAGAAAGCATTGATTATGGGGCCCTGGACACAAAGACACTGGACCCTGGCTGAGTGAGTTCATTTCCCAGTTTCTTAACTTGTAATTTGGGAGAAAGAATCACTTTTCGTGGCTATCTAGAGGCTAAATCAGCAAGCTTCAGCACAATGTTACAGTCTGATGGGAGAAAGAGACAGCAGTGCTGTGTGGGATAATGGAAAATACAGTTAACAGCGATGCACTGTGTACCTCAAAAGAGCTACAAGGGAGGAATTTGAATGCTCCTATCATAGAGAAATGATAGAAACTGAATGTGGGAGATATGCTGATTACTGTGATTTGATCATTACCCAGTGTGTGCACTAATAAAAACATCACATTATGCCATAT
This sequence comes from Grammomys surdaster, assembly GCF_004785775.1. Classification (NCBI taxonomy): domain Eukaryota; kingdom Metazoa; phylum Chordata; class Mammalia; order Rodentia; family Muridae; genus Grammomys; species Grammomys surdaster. Next base: position 1,196,453 of record NW_021604712.1, on the reverse strand, counting down.
ATATATATACACACACAATTATGTTATACCATACATAATATACACACACATATATATGTACATATATATTTATGTATACATATTTATTTATATATATACATATTTTATATGTATATATATATACACACACATACATATATATCCAATTATTGTGCTAAGCAAAGAGTTAAGTAAAATAAAAGGTTATAAGCTAGCTTAGGGTCATAATTATATAGCTCTTAAGTAGTTTAGTAAAACTCTAATAGAAGCTTATACGATTCTACTTCATTTCTACTAAAAGCTGTTGGTTTATAGAAAAAATATTTAAAAACTTCAAATTGAAACTCTGAAAACCCTTAAAATTTGATTGCATAAAAATCACAAAGAACACACATGCACAAGCAACATGCACATGCACATCATCCAGAGCAGGCTGGCACATGGAAAGGATTATTACATGGTTGAAAGGAACCACTTTGTAACCATGACACCAATCCCCAGATAGCAACAGGCAGGGCACTGAGCTTTCTAATAGCATTGCATGCAGCTCCCAGATTCACTGCCTCTCTTGGCTGTTAGATTCACCTCCCTCACGTGCCATTTCACCTATCACTTGGGGATTAAACAGAAAAGATGCTTTCAAGTGGGAGGGGAGAGGGCCTAACCTTTTCTGTGTCTAGCCTTGCACAAGGAACTTGAGGACATAAAATTTCAATGTTACAAGGAGCTCCCTAGAGGGGACCCCTATTTTAATGATGAGCAGAACAGGTCTCAGTAATCTGTGAGCAACTGGCACAGATAGATGGCAGGTGGTGTGTGTGTGTGTGTGTGTAAGCCCAGAGACAATTTCCATTGTTTATTCATAGATTCATTCATTCCCATGTATAAATGTACACATGCAATCACATATGTGTGGGTGCACATGTAGGTAGACGGTGTGCATTGGAGGCTGGAGGATAACATCTCAGGAGCCATCCACCTAGTTTCTTGAAGTGAGGTCCCTCACTTTTATCTGGGGCTCGGGGATTCAGCTAGAGTAGCTGAACAGCAAGCACCAGGAGTCCCCATGTCTCTGCTCTTCCACACTGGGATGACAAGTGACCATTCCCACACCTGGCCTTTTCTTGTGTGCACTGGGGATCACAGGACCTCATGCTTACATGGTAAGCACTTTATCAACCGAGTCATATACCCAGCTCCAATTTCCCTCTTGCTTAGAATAAAACTATTAAGAGGACAAGGGGAAGCGGTTACAATGACAAGCCATCACTGAGGGTTAACTGTGTACCAGGTAATGGCCTGCAAACTCTGCTTGTTGTACAGATGTGAAGATCAACAGTAAGATCACGGGCCCAAACTGCACACTCTCAGAAGTTGGGGAGGAGTTCCTGTGCCACGTTGGAAACATATGCAACATGTTGTGCCTGAGATATTTTCTCCCATTCTTTCTTAGGCACTCCTTTTCACGCTGTACCCTCTTCTGTAAAACAGGCTCAGAAAACCCCCTTCCCTATGTGCAATGTGGGCAGCTATAGTCCCAGCCTCCCACAGGACCTGTCTCAAGAGCTCACTGCTCTGCTACCTGCTCACTAGGTGAAGCAGGAAGATGACAGCTGGGCACAGAGCCCTTATTAACAGCATCTCTAATGAGCCCTCTGGAGCATAAGCAGAAACTCGTTTCTCACGCCAGTGGATGGCTGCCTTTTCCATCCTCAGCCAGGAAGCTAGCAGTTATTTACCTACACAATGCATTCCTTTCACCCACTTCTCACACAGATGAAACCCCCAAAACAGGGAACTGAAGTGTCCTGGCTCATGGCCCTTTGCAAAGTGGGCCTGTACTCAGTGCAGAAGTGAAAGACTCTATGTCTCATACTCATAGCAATGACACTTGTGGAACCCATAAAGGGGACATTTGGTAGCTATGAGGAAAAAGGGATGGGCCATTAGAATTCAGGGACATGCAGCCTTAATATCCAGAGAGTCTGTCTGCACAGAGGACTATAGGGCTCAAAGGCACTTGGAGACTCCGCCACCTCTCAGGACAACCTTACCCTTTCCCTTGGAGGAGCTCCCTAGCTCTCAGCTGCACCTGCAAGAACCTCATTATCTCTAGGAACCTGCGGTCCCTGGAGTCAGAACATTCTTTTCTAATTGTACAGAAAGATCTGGTGCCAGGAATAGAGCTCTAGAACCAAACACTGGGTTCTTACAGCACTGTTCAGATTCTCGGTACTCACATCCTGCAGATCAGAACTGCAAGAAAGAACCTTTGCGAGGGACAAGTGTGTTCTGTAACCTGAATTCTCCAGCACAGGAGCCGGCAGCTACTTGTGGTGTTGTGACTGTTTTAACGCAGGTGAGGAACGGAATGGTCAATGTCATGTGGCTTATACGTGTCCCATTAGAGCATCCCTAGACAGTACTTAGGGAAAAAAAATCCCCTGGTTTTTAAATCTAGAAATCTAGGTGAGATTGGGATGACATTTAGACCTTTGCTTAATAAGAATGAGTTGAGCACTTCCTGTGTACCAGCAGAACATCTTCTAGTCAGAGCTTTAGTAAGGGAGCTGCCATCATCCCCATATTAGCTATAAATAAGTAGCCACAGACCTGAGAAGGGGCAAAGAACTAGGAGGAAACCCCGCCAGCCTGGGTCAGTGTCCAGGCCTCCATCATAATCCACACGGGGCCTTACTGTGGCTAGCTTAAGGTACGACGAGGCTAAAGGTGTTTTTGCCATGAACAGCTGTGAAGATTATAATGATTCAGCCTCATATCTCCTCTCCTGTTCACAAAGGCTAATAATGCTATCCCCTCAAGCAGTGTGGAGGTCTTGAAAGATGCCACTGTGCCTGCTTCAAGAGAGATGCCTTCCAAGAAGAGGCCAATGGGGAGTGTAAAATCTGAAAGAGTGGCTATCACAGCCTCATAACTGCTCAGCAGCAACTCTGCACAATTCGCAGGCCTGAGACTCTGAGAAGTCACCAGGAAGGAGATGGTTCACTGTGTGTAAACGGTACCCAATGCACCATGCATTCTAGCAATGATCCTTTCTTGTCCCCAAACGTCCCCCTTTTCATTAAGATTCACAAACATTTCATTTGGATTTTTCCCTTAAAATGTGTAAATGGTTTTAGAGGCAAACTCAGGTAACAAAGCATCATTTTCCCATTAAATGGTATGGTTAAGGTTATTCTACTATGCTGAGGTTATTCTAATCTAGTGTAGCACACCTTCAGTGCCCAAGCTGGTTGCGTTAAACTGCTCTGTTAGCAGCTAAAAGAGATAGATTAGATTTTAAGGTGAAGGCAAGGGGAGAGGAAACACTTCCCACTCCTTCCTCTGACCTAGAACCTCTGATTTTTCTCTTCTCTCTTCAGCAGTCTCTCTCCACACCTTTGCTCCCATCTTGGGTGCCTGCTTCCCTCACTGGGGAAGGGTTAAGACCACATTGGCAAACACACTCCATGCTGCTTTTCTTTTCTCTTCCAACTCAAGAGGCCACTTCTCCCATCATCTGTAGAGAGAACGGACCTGTAACATTTTCTCATCTAACCCAAGAACCCTAATCAGGAAAGTCACTGGATGTCAAATTGCTCAAGAGAGCTCCCTCTGCAGAGGGTTTCCACCCAGAGCCCAGTGGGTTTTGTTCTTTAGTGAGCTGAAGTTACACCCAGGCAGGGCTTCTGAAGTGCAGTGGACCACAGAATGATAAAGAACACTGTCAAGGATACTTTACCAGTTTTCATAAAGCAAATCAAGCCTGAGCTCCTAGCAACTACTAAGGAAATTCAATGAATTCATGAATACAATATCATCCACCTGGTTGCTTCCAAAATGATCTACATGCCACATTTTCTTAAAAAAAAAAAAAAAAAAGACAATCAGTTTCAATGTGGCAATGTTTGGAAACATCACGGGAAAAGAAAACCACCTATCATGTGTCTTATGATGGACAAGCAGTGTGATCATTCCTATTCAAATCCCCAATTCAAAAGGCCTCAACCTTAAAATTTCTTCCAGTGTCACTATGACACTCTAAGTCCTGTCCACTTGTTATGTGACAGTTTCGAATGGAATGGGTCCAGCTGTTGGTGCACTTGAGATTTTGAATTTCATGATTAGATTTGTTCAAGCAGTAACGTTCATACAAATACTCAAGACTGTGAAATGGTTCAAATCTGAACCACTTCTGGTCCTGTGAATATCACGAAACAGAAACTCAAACTGTGTGGGTCATTCCATGTAAGGGGCCTCCTGCCTGAAGCAGCTGGGTCTATAGATCCACAAGGAATTGAGGATGAGGGGTATCAGCAGGAGACAGAGGGTAAGGCAAAGACCACCAATGAGACTGTAGAAAACTCCAGAGTAATGAACAGACATCTTTAAATCTGTCCAGAGGAAAGTGATAGAAAGAATTATTCAGAAAAATGAATGTTAGAGACAAGTGCACAGGCTAGACACAGAGATACATGGATGCAAGGATATCACTCAGGCTGAGGAGGCAGGAGGATAGTCCCAAGGTTCAAGGTCAAGTTAACTGGTCTATGCAACTAGAACTATAACAACCAAGACTACAAAGTAGGTGCCCGTGTCCAACAAACAAATAGCAGACAAGTCAATGGCTACATACGGGGCATGTTAGATCTGACATAAGTTGTTTTATTCCCCCTGGAAGATAATTAAGTTGAACATTAACACTAACTGTAAATTGCTTAGCATTAAGAAAATATTAATAGTATTGTGATTTTCTTTTTACGAAGACCCTCTTATCTGGGGCTAGAAAACTGGCTCAGCAGTTAAGGGTACTTGTCGTTCTTGCAGTAGACCTGGGTTCTGTTCGCATCACCCACATGGTGGCTCACAGCCATCTGTAATGTCACTTCTAGAGGACCTCACACCTTCTTTTGATGTAGGTAGGTATGCCTGTGGGTGTACATACATACATGTAGACAAAACACTCATACCCATAAACTAAAAAAAAGATCGTTTTAAAAGTTAGAAAAAACTCAATACTTTAGAGGTAAATATTGATGATTTATTATATTTCCAAAATGTGTACACACACACACGCACACACACACACACACAGAGAGAGAGAGAGAGAGAGAGGGAGAGAGAGAGAGAGAGAGAGAGAGAGACAGAGAGAGAGACAGAGACAGAGAGAGGCAGAGACAGAGAGACAGAGACAGAGAGAGAGAGAGAGAGAGAAGCAGAGAGACAGAGAGGGGCAGGGAGAGAGAGAGAGAGAAACAGAGATAGACAGACAGATACAGACAGAGAGTCAGGGGAATATTACCAGCCTTATAAAGGAAAACACACCTTGACAAAGGCTGCAGCCTCAGTGCTCCTCGAGGACATACTTCTAAATGAAGTAAGCCAGTCACAAGATGACACACACCACATGACTCTATTTATATGAGACACTGAAAGTCAAGTTCGTCGAGGCAGAAGTAGAACAGTGGTTTTCAGAGTCTGGAGAAGAAGCGTTGGGGAACTGTGCGGTGGGTAGCGCTTCAGATGATCAGTTACATGTTCAAGTGGAGAGGATTTTCAGCTCCTTAGGAAGCATGTACTCAGGGCTGGCTGAAAGTGGCCTTTCCCTCCCCTAGTCTTCTGTAGACATAAGTTCACGTCTAGGGTCACCCTGCTGACAGTCTCCACAGGGCCCAGGGCTTAGCCACTATAAATGACAAACACTGTACTGGGTTTGTGCCTGGCACCGCTTTATCTAGCAGAGCTCTGCTTGTTCCCTAATCCTCCTCACATGTCCCTCTGTGATCTGGAACGTCCTCCTCCCTCTACCTGTCCAGAGGTGATCTAGAAGGTTCTAAGTTTCCTTGAGTTGCACAGGACAAATCCACTTGTCAGAGTCTGGGCATGCAAAACTCAAATCCAAGTTGCATAACCACCACGAATGTATACCGATTAAATGCTGCTGGGCCAAAAAATCGTAAACAAAGCCATCTGGTGAATAAGATTTTCTTATTGTAAAAAAGGGGGGTGGGTGTTGAAAACAACTGTCCCTCTCAGACTCACTCCCTCTCCTCCTCTCTCCCTCCCTCCCTCTCCCTCCCTCTCTATCTTTCTCTCTCTTACCTCTCCTCCCTCCCTCCCTCCCTCCCCACTCTTTCTCTCTCTCAGAAGCAAAGCTTCATCTGATAAAGTTTCTAATTTTCCAGGGAGCGTCTAGGTACTTCATTTGTCACTGACGAAATGGCAGTGCACAACACTGCTGTGTTTTCTACACAAGAGACACAGAAACAATGAGGAAGTTCGGTTAAAAAACCGTGCGTGCATGTGGGCGAGAGCGTGCATGTGGGCGAGAGCTTGTTCCCTTGTCTATGCTGATGAGCCTTATCAATTACGGAGGCCAGACATCAGTGCCAAGTGTTTTCCTCAATATCTCTTCCCCTTGTTTTTAGTCAGTTTTTCATTAAACTTGGAGCTATTTCAGCTAGAAGGGCAGACCAACCAAGCCCCATGATCCACCGTACCCACCTCTTTCTCAGTCCTGGGATTACCGACAAATGCCACCATCCTTGGCTTCTACATGGGTGTTTAAGATCTGCATTTCAGGTTTCATGCTTGCATGGCAGGCACCTGTGGCAGGCCATTTCTCTATTCCAGGTTCAGTCACTATTCAAGTCCAGCTGGACACTTGTAGGACTGGATTACTGAGGTGATAACATAAGCACATGAAGGGGTAGCAATAGAGACAGCAAAAGACAGGGAGATTAGGCACCAGGACAACCATCAAGATCTTAATCTCAGCTTTCCATTCGCCAGCGATAGGATCCAGGACAATGTTCACCCTCCTGCATCTTCAGTGTATTCCACCTATGAATAATATTTACCTCCCTGGACTTCATGAGGAGAGGACGAGCACATGTCATAGCTCAGACTCCCGTGGATGGCAAGCTGGTCTTCTCAGTGCCATGATGGTCATTGTCCACATTCATCAGCACTTCAGACACTTGCCTAAATACGCAGACAATTGTGACGGTTTCTTTGTGAAAATAATGAATACTAAAATTAAATGCTGGCATGCGACCAGTATGAAGGCCCAAACTAAAAACTAAAATCAGAAGCATCAATGTGGGCTACAGATACGGCTATGGCATGTTCTTTCATCTGCCCAGTGGCCTCTGAACCTTGCCTTCAGCACCGGAATCACAGGTATCAATGTATATTTGGACTGATGCGGTGGGGCCACGTAGATGAAGGCAGCTTTCTTTGCCCTGTGACACCAATGGCTACAGACAAAGCCAGGGTGAGGAAAATGACTAAGAGCTAATAATAAATGCTGTCTGGTTCTGAGTGTCCATACACAATTCCCGAATCTATTAGATCCTCACTGTGCTAATGAGACCTCTTACTGGGAATTCAAATTCCCTTTGTAAACTCCATTAGCAACCTACAAAGCAGGTGGGCAAACGTGAACTTTTCATAGGGAAGCAAAGTCTTGTCTAGAAAGGGAAGCAGGGAGAAATCACAGATATGTATGTTGTATTCTCAGAGCATCAGAGAGATGGACTGGCAGCTCTCTTTGGAGACAAGGCAGAATGAACCAGTCAGTC
>NW_021604712.1:1115002-1188491 GCF_004785775.1 Grammomys surdaster | reverse complement strand
CGCACATACCACTTGGCAGAAGTAAAATGGCATCGCTGAGCTGGATGGAACATATTCATTTAGCTTATTCATTCCTGACAATATGCAGTCATTAGAGGGAGTTAAGGCAGCTTTGGCAACTGCAAGCATGGAAAGAGAACAGGGTTGGTTATGTTTCTCCATTCAATAAACGGGGCCATTGACTAAGCTGTATGTACTCACTGCTCTCTGCCTACATAAGCAATTTGCTATTAAAACACATACTGTTCTTGTAAAAAGCCTGACAATGGGTTATTTTCACATGCTTGAGTTTGGAGGGATAGAGGCAAGGGGTGGGGCATTCCTCTTGTCCCCTAGTCTCTGACCTGCAACTTAAATGACTATGAGATAATAAAATGAAACACTAAGCTAAAGCCTTCAGCCTAGCACTTACTCTTCTCTGTGTTGAGTCAGGAGCTCTTCAGAGTATTATGATGCCGAGTATGTTGGTGCTGTGAAAAAGCCAACACTTCCTTCAGAGGCCAACCGCATCCCAGGAGTTGAGTTCAGTGATAGTTATGGTTTGAATATGAAGTATCATACTTTAGGCTCACACACAGAAAGTAGTCCCTAATAGATGAAGCTCAGAAAGGCGAAGTCCTGAACCTTAGATGGTGAGGCTGAGCTGGACCAACAATGTCACTGGGGCAGCGAAAGGCTAAGCCTGTTCTCCAGTCCCTGTTTCACTCTCTGCTTTTTGCCCTCTATGGTGTAAAGAGCCTCCTCTTTCTATGCCCTAATGTCCTGGTTCATCATGGGCCAGAACCTAGAGCCAAAGACTGGACTAAAATCTCTGAGCCAAGAGACAACCTTCCTTGTGTGAGTTGTTTTTTTTCTGGCATATGATCACAGTGTTAATAAAACTAACCATTATATTTATCTTTCAAGGTGCCTGGTTGACTCTCAAGAGGAAAGCAGTGCAGCACAAATCCTACATAACAAACAGTATTCAGGCCTAAAGAGGTAGGACCTTGCCTCTAACTGCAAGTGCTGAGAAGGATAATTTACATAACCAAATAGACAGGATTTTGAGGGCTGGACACCAGCTTCAAGCATAGTAAGCACCAGGGCATCCTCCTGCCCTCTGATTCTCCAGGTTGACTCTCTTTGCTACTGTCCTCATTTCCTCTGCCTGTGGTAGCCAAGATGGACATTGTACACTTTGTGCATTCTGGGTTCTTACCAGAATGTTCTAGAAAGAAGTTAACCGGTGTTGGTCTGAATCTAGAGTAGATTCTGATTGACCTACTCCTTGGGACAACCCTGTAGACCAGAGCTTTTCTCTGTGTCATAATTGTCTATCCCTAGACCACATGATCATTCCTGTAGCTCACATAAACCACTTGGGATAGGAAAGGCTATTCCTCAGTATGAGAACAAGATGCTGGACAGACAGACTCCAACAAGTGTCTATACTATTCTTCCAATACTCTTTGGCAATAAAAGGTGGTTAACCCAAGTCACAGAGACGACACCACCAAACAGCATAACTTTCCACACAGCAAACCCTTCGCTCCATCAGTTCTTACAGAATGCTTCTGAGGGGTGAAAAGAATACAAAGTTAAGACTGTTCTTAGAAAAAGCAAATAGTCTGGAAATAAACTAGACAAGAAAAAAACAACAAGACAAAACAAAACAAAAAACCCACACCTGTTATGGAGGGAGATCTTAAAAAAAATCTTTTATTTGAGAATAATACTTGTGTTACAGTTAAGGAAAGATAATAAGCCTGTATTCATCAGCCAGGTGCAGCAACGTGGGCTGTGGTGAAAGCCAGGGTTTGATATTCTGGTGGAAGGAAACTGCTTTTGCAAGAATCTGTACCTCCTTATGTCCTTCTGGACCTCTCCAGTCTTCTATTATATTATCCACTTCGATGCTACGTCTGAATGTCTCTTTGCAAAAATGCAGTCATCCATCCACATAGTAGACATGTATGTCCAACCAATCCAAATTGTGTTGCTTTTCCACACTTTATGTCAATCATTGTTCTTATTTTTTATAAGGCTGATTAGGCAAGGCATCAGCAGGATCAGTATCATTAAAGTCCACGAGCAGTCTCCCTCATCCCTGCCAGGAAGTCCTAATACAAGTTACCAGTTAATGCACTGTTTTGGTTTGCATATGAAACACCTCCCAAAAGCAAGTGGCACTTTTTGGGGGAAGTTGTGGAACCTTAAGGAAGAAGGGCTTAGCTTGTGGAAGTAGGTTGTTGCTAGGGTGACAGGCCTTGAGGTTTTATGGCTCAGGCCTATTTCCTGTTCTGTTTAGACTTCAAGCTACACATGCCTACCACCCACTGCCATGCCCTCGCACCACAACGGACTCTGTCTTCTCAAACCACGAGCTGAAATCAAGCACTGTTACCTCAAATTGTTGTGTCCATTCTTTAATCAAAGGCTGAGGGCTTTCAGTGAGATAGCAATACAAAGTCTGGTTGGAAAACAAGCATCTTTAGTCTCTCTTAGAAATCAGCAGGTTCTGAGGTGGGCTGGAGAGATGGCTCGAAGTTCAGAACACTGGCTGCTTTTGCAGAGAACTGAGGTTTGATTTCCAGCACTTACACAGTCGACCACCTCTGCCTGAAAGTAGTGTTCCAGGGAATCGGATGTCCAGTTCTGACCTCTACAGGGCACACACATGTGAAGACACACATGTGCAGGCAAAGTCTTCATTCAAGGACTCTGGTGGTTTAATTGAGAAATGAAAAGGCTTCTGTTCTCATGGATCATACTTGCTACTGAAAAAATCACAATCTGAGGACTCTTGTCCAATGATCTGTCCTCAGTGAGATAAGGCTGCCACTCATCTATGCCTCTGTTTATAGATTTGTAAATGAAGACACTAGAAAAGATGTCCAAGGAAGCGCTTATTGATTCTGTCCTTCCCTTAAGGTACATAATACTTGTTGATCAGGAACAGTGTGCCTACCAAACCCCATCATACCGATAGGGTGTTGAGCTCATAGCAACTGGAAACCCAGCCAGTCTGGAAACCCAGTGAGGTCCACAGAAGACCCAGGATTCAAATCTTGAAATGACTGCAATATGCCTAACTCAAAACACCCATGGTAACCTAGATGGTGAGCATAGCCATGATGTCCTAAGCCACCGAATGTGAAATATATGCATGTAGAAAAGAATGAAAACCAGCTACCATCACAGGCAATATGGAAGCCCCAGATAAGGACTTTGGGTGAGTTGCTTAACACAGTGCCAGAACACACTGAGATGGCATATTACCAGCAGCCGGGATGAGGGACTGGAGCATGGCCAAAACAAGCTGACCACTTCCAGTGCCATTTAGTTCAGAAAAAGAAATTAATGAGAGAAACCTCAATATCAATGAAGCTGCAAGAATATAATGAGCTACGCTTGCTCCCAGGAGGAACGGCTCTTCAATTATTTCTTTTAAAAGAATTGCAGTCACGGTGTATTTGATCCATACTCGACCCACACTCTTTGGAGAATTAGAACACATTTTATTCAATGTCAAGTTAAAATAAAAACTCATCAGAAGCAAAATAACTCTTTGCTCCCAGGGCTCTAAAAAGAAGTGTGCTTCTCTTTGGTGGCTGGCTGGTACACTTGTGACCTTTATACTAAACTAACACTTGGCAGGTGAAATCTGAGAATAATTCTTTTTGCACGATTAGCTAAAACACAGAGGGCTGATCTCGGTTTCAATCTAAGTGATAACAAAGAGAACATGATATATCAGGTCTAATAGATATGCCACTCAGGTCTAATAGATATGCCACAAAGCTCAGAACAACTGTCCTGTGTAATCAAGCACATTGCCAGGGTCCCTGCTCCTCCCACAGGTCCTCTCCAAGATGCCCCCCAGACAACCACTTTCCTCTAGCAGGATCTCACTCCTTCCAAAACAGCCACGCTCAGGAGACTGTGCAGCCATCCCTCTGCCTGCCTCTTCTTCTTTGTGTGTCAGTATTGTGCAAGAATCTGCTAAACACACATACACAATTCAAAATGATCTGATTGTACCTTGATTCCAATCTGTATCATGAAACCTAGAACATACACATGGGAAAATTAGGCATACAACCCATTTCCCCAAGGAATGACTGCATAGCAAACAGGAAGAATTTAAATGGACTCCACACTACTTCCTCTTTTGTGGGTAGAGAGTGCTGCTGTTGTTTGCTTTATTTTAATGGCACTCAGGATCAAACTCCAGGCCTTATGCATCCTACCAAGTAGCCTAGCACTGAGCCACAACTCCCTGTCTCCCATTGTGTGTGTGTTTGTGAAAGTGTGTATGTGTGTGCATGTCCCTGTATATGGGTCTATGTGTGTGTGGTTGTGATAAAAGGCAGAGAACAGTCTTGAGGGTCAGTCTTCAGGCACTAGTGACCTTTGATTTTGAGAATTCTCTCACAGGTCTGGAGCTTGGCAAGTAATTGAGGCTGGCTGGGCAGAGAACCACTAGGTTACTCCTGTCTCTACCTCCTCAGCACTGGAATCATAAGCATATGTTGCCAAGCCAGGGTATTTTTAAAATCTGAGGTCTAAAGATCAAACTTGGGTCCTCATTATTACAAAGCAAGCCCCTTGCTGACTGAGCTTTCTTCATGTGTAGCGTTATTGTGAAAGACACTGGATGGAAGACTTCTCTATAGTCTGCAACAATCTGTAATTCTATCATTATAACAAACTTAAAAGTTATTTGAAACGAATTTACATCCTTAAGTAATTAGTTGTATAGGGCCTTTGAAGGGGTCTTTGAGGTTAAATGGCCCCCTATGAATGGGCCCTAATCCCATCAGATTGCTGATCATGTTTAGATAGAAGTAAGCTTGCAGACATGATCTTAGAGTCATGTGACCCTAGAGGGACAGCCATGTAATGAGTCGGTAGTATGATGCCCTTCTGTGAGCTACAGGGGGAAGCTTCAGGAAATACCTTGAACCTCTCCAGAACTGGAAAAAAAAACAAAAAAACATTTTCTGTGGTTTAACCTCTGTCTTAGTTAGGGCTTAACTGCTGTGAACAGACACAATGACCAAGATAACTCTTATAAGAACATTTAACTGGGGTTGGCTTACAGGTTCAGTGGTTTAGTACATTATCCTCAAGGTGTGAACATGGCAGCATCCAGGCAGGCATGGTGCAAGAAGAGCTGAGATTTCTACATCTTCATCTGAAGGCTGCTAGCAGAATACTGGCTTCCAGGCAGCTAGGATGAGGGTCTTAAGACCCACACCCACAGTGACGCACCTATACTAACAAGGCCACACCTACTCCAACAGGGCCACACCTTCTAATAGTATCACTCCCTAGGCCAAGCATATACAAACCACCACAACCTCCCAGTGCAGGATGTTTTGCTCAGCAAACTGATACACTGGCCCCATGGTTCAAGATTTCTGTTTATTTGCATTTGTCTTATTTGTCTAGCCCTTCAGCCATTGGCATCTCTTCTTAGGAACAGAAGAGAGGATGAACCAATTAAAGAAGGAAGCCTCTGGCTTTAAACATCCCTTCTATCCTGGCAAGTCTGGTACTCAGGGGAATCATCACACTTGCAGAGGGGGCCGGGCAGAAATGTATCTGTTGGGCCCAGAGTGTACAATGAGAAAGGGTTAGAAGAAGATGTAAAGAAGGGGGAGCTCCAGAACGGTATGAGGCAAACTTCCTGACGGCACTGAGGGCTATGGCTAATGAGAATGAAAGGAACGGACAGGTTTTATAGTCCAGAGCTCCTGAGCAGAAGGCAGACTCCACCAGCTTCTTTGTTCCGAGCAGCCTGGGCTCGGGTCTCACTTCATCTTTATACATAAGGAACAATGGCACATCTCTTTCCAGAAGCTTGATGTGAATATGAGCTAGGGCCACTCATGTCCTACCTACCCTCAAGCACCTATTCTAGTTTTGAACCCCACTATTCACGCCAACAGCACCCTCCCTTCATGGACTTCAGAGTCCCATCTCTGCCGCCATCATGCTCTTGGCGGTTCCCAAAGGCTTTAAGCCCTCTGGCGGAAGTCCTTGACTCCTGCTTGAGCCTGGATCACACCCCCACCACCCATCCACTGCCTTCTGAACAGATCTCAGACACACCGGGACATGGGACACTCTCACACCCCCAACCTGGCCGCATCCAGATCAATGATTTCGGAAAAGTAGTTTAGCCTACAGTTTACCCATGTGCTTCATTTACAACAGCAAAAATTCTGAAAGCTCCTCTCTAACCAGTGACAACATTATTAATATGGTGTATGCTCACAAGGGAATACTTTGTATGCAGCCAGAGCCATAGAAGAATATTTAGTAACATGGCGAAAAGCTCATAAAATATTAAGAGAAATGAAATTACAAAATCTTGTTTATTATAAGTACTGTGTTTGTTTTTTTTTGTTTTGTTTTTTTTTTGCTGAAAAGCATATCAATGCAGAAAAAGAGACTAGAATAATATATACTATTGAGCCAGGAGTAACTATTGGCTCATTATTATTATTATTATTTTGTATAACACATGTTTAAAAAAAAAGCAAAAAAGCTTTGTCTTCTCGTTTCACCTTTCTCCTTCAAAAAAAAAAAAAAAAAGCCAAAGTAAAGAAAGTCCATGCACCATCTTACTTACAGTGTCATAAGAAGCAAGTGCCACTTGATGTGTTTTGAACTTGGAGAGACAAAAGGACAGCTAAGAAAACTAGGCTAATGGATGGTCACACCATGGAGCTAAGACATGACTGGACTCCTAAAGGACTGACTCCTGGACCTCAGGAGTGCACAAATGGGTTTTCACCAGAACCCTGCCCATTTGGTCCCCATGGGAACAAAGAGTGCCACGCGCCACCCGAGGGTCATTATCCAGCCGTCCTAGGAGGCTGAGTTCCGCACGCTGCTGTATTGAAATGTAGTGAAAAGGCTGCCAGCAGAGCTCAGTCCCCATTCATCCAGTTTTGTCCGGCGGTAATGAACTCCCTCAAGTCCCTCCTCACTCTAGAAAAGGACTGGCTTCAGAACAGGGCTAGCCTTGTGAGTGCGACCCATGAAGGAATCCAGGAGCTCTACAGGAGTTCAGCCAAGAGAGTCAGAGGAAAGAATCATTTTAGTTGTAAATGCTGAATGGACCTGAGCTGAGTTCTTTCATTTTTGTCTGCACATGGGAGTCTATAACCTGGCCATGGGTGTGTGGCTGGCACCCATCTGCTGACCTACAGGGCAGGCAGCTAACAACAGTCTGGTCTCAGATGACCTATAGCCTACAGAGTGCAGGCTAACCCTCCTAGCCTATACAGGTTACTTGGAAACAAGTTTATATTTTCCATTGTAATAGGTACATTGTTTCTGTCTCCAATCCAGTGTTAACTTAGGCATGTGACAAAGAAGACACTCTCTAGGCCTGCTTCTCTGGAGTCAAACTCAAGGGTAGCAAATATTCTCCCTTCTAAAACAATTCATATTTATACCTAGAGTTTCAGCTTCATTTTCTTCTGATACCCCTCTTCTCTGCAGTGTGTTCCCTTGGATACTTCTAAAAGCAAAGTTAAATGGCTTCCAGATCTAGAGCCTAATTAGAAGAGATAAATGTTGTGACAGTCTTATGACCATGGACATATCTTTATGGTTCCTGCCATAAATGAAACATACAGGCTATTTTCTGCATATGCTACAGTCTTCTGAAACTGCTCCTGGAGAATTAAAAAAAAAGCCACCATAAAGGCCAATCTGTGCAAAAGGCTAGCTCTTGGCTATTCCTTCTAGACAGACCCATGAAACCATTTCAGAGAGATCTAGAAGAGCTGTCTGCACAGTTGTGCTGTGCCACGGTTTACAATTTGCTCAGACAGACTAGGTCACTACACTATTCATATACTGTGCAAAAATAACACTCAACTGATTCTTCCATAGAAAATAAGAGGAGCCCAAATCTTATGGACTAGATCAGAAAATAATAATAATAATAATAATAGTAATAATAATATACCTTGCCTTGTTTTCTCCTATGAGTCTTGGTTCTATCTCCCATCTCCCCAAAAATCCAAATACCCCCTTTAGCATAGAAACCATACTTCATTTGACTGCTCAGAAGACAAATTCAGCTTTTCACTGGCCATTTCCTTCTGGGTGATGTGATCCATTACTGCTACCAGAAAACTACTCTCCCAAGGAGGTAGGGAAGCATCCTCAAACCAAAGACTAGTAATCCAGCTGTAGTTATGGATACCAACTTAGCAACTCAATGGAACCCTGCCCTCCCCCCTCCAGGTACAACATAAGCCTTAACCATATGGAGAAAGGGGACCAACGGGGACTGTGCATCTTTGCTTCAACAGTTCTAAGCTCTGTGACACAAAGATGTCCTAACTGGCTTTGCCTTGGATAGGGTAGGTTTCATGTTCTACTTTTCTCTCATGCATAGCCTCCTCCTACAGAAAGGTCATACATCGATCTACAATGCACTTGTTCAATTAAGGCATCAACTCTGTGTCAGGTCTCTGGCTTTATATGGGCTCCCTGACATCATATCTCAGAATGTTCAGGCTGTGTCAAGTAGGAGCTTGGTCGGTAAGAAGCTTATGCCAAATGTGGTTCAAATTCTATTTTAACTTAAACCCACATAATTAGTTATATACTTCAAGGCTCATGGCAGTCAGGCGACACCACACTCTCTCAGGTAGAGGTCATTCTTTCAAAGCTCCACATTCAGCGGTGGGAGACATTTTCACTGGAAGCAAATGTCTAATCAGCAAGTCAGGGCTAGAGATACTTGGTAAGTGATCATACAACTGTCCACCAGTACTTGGTCAAGGATACCATTTGTCACATGAGCAAATTGCTGTTTAGCTGTTTCTTGAAACCCTAGACCTTAGGGCTCTTCCATCTTTGAAGTATAAAATATCAGAACCTACTTCAGCGGAAAATAGTTCTTTAAAGTTTGCACACTCTTCATTTCTTCCTAATAACCAGTTCTTGGGCAGGTTTCTAGTTGAAACACTGCCAGAAGTTGCCAACTTTGAGTTATAACAAATGGTGACAACGTAGTCAATTGCCTCTTTAAGTCCAAAAAAAAAAAAAAAAAAAAAAAAAGAAAACAAAAAACAAACACACAAGAACAACAAAGCCAAGAGGCAGTTTTGATTCTTCAAAGTTAGGGTTTCCTAAATGAAGACCCCAAACAGACCTTGGTAAACACTAGAGAGTCTCAAATGCCCCTGTACCACAACACACACAAACAAAGTAGATTAACCCCAAACCCCTCCAGACCAGATCTTCCCCGCTGCAAGGTCTGCATCCGGTAAGAAGCAGGCAGCATCGAACCACCCATTGAAAAGATTTTCAAAAAATGGTCTAGTTGCATTGCTCCTAGATCAGGCATGTGAGACTTTCTGGTGATACAACCCTGGAGACCATTGCTCCAGAAAAATAGGGTTCAACTTTGCACCACTACACCAACCCAGACAGCAGAGGCAGTACCTACCTATGTAGAGCGAGGAGTCCTTCCTGCGTACGTGGTCATCAATGTAGGAGACCCCGAGGGGCTGCACGGGGGTAGCACCGATGCCCAGGAGCACCTGAGCCCCAATGAGCAGCAAGTACATCATGTTCGTGGCTGTCCGGTTACGGCAGATTAGGTCCGGGTCAGGCCCCTCATCACTGCTAGACCCATTGGTGGCACAGACATCCCGGCCTTCTGCTCCCCATCGAATTTCGCCAGCCTCATACTTGTACTGGTGGGTGAGAAATTCAGGCAGTGCCGAGAGCAGCGCGCCCAATGCCATGACGATTCCACCACAGCCGATGAGGCGCGGTCGGTGCCCACGAGCTCCAAAGTAACTTACGAAGAGAATCAGCGCCAAGTTGCCGATCTCAAAACTGCTGGCGATCACACCCACATCGGCGCTCTGAAGGTTGAACCTGCGTTCCAGGGTGGTCAACACGCTCACCTGAAGGTGGGAAAAGGAAAATTCAAAGTCCATCTCAGGAGACATGCAAAGGGACAACTGCTGCCCTTCTTGGACCCACCCACCTGCCTGGTGATGTGGCTCCAGATGCAAAAGGCAGGTAGAATGAATCAGACAAACATCGCCTTCATTTGATAACCCTAATTCAATGGAAGCATTTATTTTCTTAGTAGTAAAGATGATTTTTGCCAATATCTGTCTCTATCTTCAAGGGTTCCGTGTATCTCCGTAGAGGAGACCTAAGTAGCAGTCAGGAATAAGCTCAAAGTCCATGCAACTTTTCCAAATTCATGTTATATATGAAGTCTATGGATGTTCAAGAGCATTGGAACCAGAGGCTCTTTATACTAAGATACCAACCTCCAATACCTAACTAGCAAAGCAGACCAGCTAGTTTAGCTCAGAAGAATATTTTATTTATTCTTGCATGCCCCGTTCACTCTTCTGCAGGCCCTACACTAGCTAAGGAAACACACAGCCACTGAGTTACATTCCCAGAATTCTTTTCTCTTTTTGAGATAGAATCTTACTAAGTTGGCCATGATGACCTTGAACTCAATCTCTGTAGGCCAGGCAGTCTTTGTACCTAGAGGCTAGGTAAGTCTTGACCCTGTTTGAGCTTCCTTATAGCTGGGATCACAGTCTGACACAAACAGGCCTTGTAGTGGAATGATACTTAGCACCATTTACTTCTGGAAGTTTCTAAGTGACATAGGTTTCCCCCAAAGGTTATCTAATAAAACAAACAAACAAACAAACAAACAGAACCATCAAAATCCCTCTGCACTGTTGTAATCACTGTAGCCCTGCAGGGATGTTTTTATAGGATATTGTTATATTTTCCCTCTCTCTTGTATTCCTGTCTGCCTGTGTTTGTTTAACAATATTTACTAAACACATGCTATTTGCCTGGCAATGGCCTAGATAAAATGGACAGAAAAAATGAGGACACCTGGTCTTAAAAGGCCACCTGGCAGGAAGGTACACATAGACATGACTGAAACATAAATCCGAGGGGCGATATGCTATTAAAAGGCTCATTAGAGAGAAGATGGAATACTCCCCTGTTTGTGGGTACCGTGATGTGCTTCACAGGAGGACAGCTTTCCCTGTTATGAGAGATCTGGCAGATGACTGGGGTTCTCACCGTGCAGGGAAGAACACTTGAAGCAAAGCTATGAACAAGGGGAACATGAGTTCCTGATGAAGGAGAGAACTGACCCAGATCATAACAAGCCAGGAACACCACTGTGAACAATGGAGGAAATTCATGCCAAGTGGTGGTGGGAGAGCAGGCACACTGAGAGAAAACAGAGGTGAATCCGTGCTATTCCTTAATCTGCTGTGACCCCGGCCAACTCAATTACCTTCCCTCAGCTTTGATTCAGAGAAATCAGAATCCTAACAGCCCTACTGTGATGGATATGAACACAGAAATGATAATGCAAGTCTCCTGGCCAGAGAAGCCTTCCATTCCAGGGTGTGATGGAACAGAGAGATTAAAAACTACAAGGGCTAGGCCAGGTATCTGTGGCCAGACTACATGAGTCAATACTAACTCCAGGTGACCAAGTTACTTTGTGCTTTAACTCCCTCACTGTGAAAGGACAGTAAGATCTGGGGCCAGGATAAACCTAAACCGTACATGAGGGGATGCCAGGAAAGGACAAGCGATAGTCCTTATGAACATTCTGGTACTTCTCTGGTTCACTGGGAGCATCCAGGGTTTGAACAGCCTAAGTATCACACAAAGTAGTGGAAAAGGCATGCTGGAAAAATTAAGAAATAAATGTTAGTGGACCAAACAGACAGGCCCTTGTGGAAGTTGGGGAGTGTAACACAAGGGCCCTCACTGGCATAAGTGACAGATAAGAAAATGGGAGAGGCTTTATTTCAGACAGACTGCACTAGATCTTCAGACTGTTAAAGAAAGGGCTGGGAGGAGAGTCCAGAGAGCTAGTCTTCCTTTAAGATCATACACAGGGATGTGTTTATAAGCACCCAATCATCCACAATCTTCTAATCCTGTCCCATCTGCTGGAATCCAAGCACTTACCCAGACATCTGTGATAATGATGATAACTAGCGTGCCTCTGTGTGCCCTTACTATTAAAAGAACAGTGTGTGGCCAGGTCACCGTTCCTCGCTTCCTTTCAGGACATATATTTAAGCCCTTTAGCCTAGAGAATCTCAGTCCTGGTCAGAAGTGCTGAAGCACATGGTGAGCACCTGGGCTCCCACAGTGTCTGTGACTCAGCCAAGGTCTGGGGGTAGTTGTAAATCTGATTCCCAGCTGACGAGAAGGAAGGTGAGAGGCAGGCTGCTAAGGCGGTGGCACATCATAGGGATTTTTCTTTCAGTACCATTCCAAGGGGCCAGCCCCACAGAGCAGCTTTGGAGCATCTGTCACACACTTGATCAGCAAGGTTCCTATTCAGGGTCCAATTCCAACGTGCTTTCCAGCCAAGGGCAACCCACAACTCACTGGGCCCCACTCCTTTCTCTGAATAACAGATTGCAGTTGTTGAGAACAGAAGATAAACAGGCCCTGGCCTGGTTACAATGGCTCTTAAAATGCTCCCAAAGATGTGCTTTCTGAAAGCCCTGGGCAAGAGAAAAGAAAGGCTTCAATTATTCACATCTTTCTGATGTAACAAAAGCATGCACAGCAGACCAAATGCTCGTGCTTTAAGCAGGTGATGCTGTGGCGTGTAGGAGTAATTGGGTAGGTGGACTAACAGCCTGGGAGGTGGAGAGCAATATGCTGAGTCTGGAAAGATGACCAAAGAGGGCTGGATGAGAAGAGAGCTGGGACTAGTCAGGTCAGAGGGACCCCAGGCACTGATAGAGACACCAGGAGCAGAGAGCAGTCTGACGGTGTCTTAACATCGCATTGCTGTGACAAAATGCCCAAGACAAACAATATACAAGAAGATTTAACTTGTGTTTGATTCGAAGTTTCAGCCATAGTCACTTGACTTTGTTGTTTCAGGTCTATGGATAGGCAGAGTAAGAAGGTGGTCACCATACAGTGGAATAAAAATGCATAGCTACTACTTCACAAAGGCCAAGAAACAAAGGCCAGGAAGTAAAAAGAGAAAGGAAGGAAGAAGCCAGGAGGACCCAGGATCCCCTGTCCCCAAAGGATCATCCTAATGACTTAAGTATCCTTTCACTAGGCACTAACTTGGGAAGTTTGTCTACCTCCATACAACAACAGCTGCAATGAAGCCTTTAGCACACAGCCTTGGCCTTGGGAGCATTTAAGATGAAAAACCTCAACAGGTAGATCTGCAGGTGACATCTTCCACCACGGTGCTTGATGGCTGCTTGGTGCAGGAAGGGCTGAAGTGAAGTCTCATCTTAAATTCTGCCACGAGGTCTAAGGACAGACACAAAAGACAACATATCTGGAACCCTGGAGCCCCGATGAGGGCTCCAACTCAGCAAACATGCTCCATCAGAAACTACCTCGTTCACGATGCCAGGGAAAGGCGATGGGGATAAAGCCTGCTGCAGGCAAGACACAGAACAGTTCTTCTAGAGCTGGATCATGCCCAGGGCTCCTGTCCTGTCTCAAACCAGGGTCTTTCCTCCCTGCAGCCTCCTGTGGGCCCCAGTGAAGCTCCTCTAGAACAGCAGCTAACGTTACAGCAGCCATTCGGAAATGGTACTATGTGGATCAATTAGATCAGAGGCTAATGTCTTCACTCCTTTAAAGCACGGTTTTCAGAAGCTGGACTAATTAAGTATGCATGAGACTATAAAAGCCACTTGTGGCTTTTTTTATGTGGCAGAGACTAATCCAGCACGGAGGGAGCCGAGTGCTGAAGGGAATGGTTGCCTTTACTTAATGGGCAACAGCTAAAGGAAACAGCTGGATAATTAGAGACAGAGACAAAGGGACAGAGATTCCAGGAGGAAAAGAGAGGAGGAAGCTCCCTTACCCTGGGCCAAGTGGAAATGAAGTTAGTGTGAGAAGTGTCAGCATCTGCTGGGCTTCTGCTACATTAACTAAGTGGAGGAGAAGAGGCAGGGAGTGAGAGAAGAAGGGAGGGAAAGAGAGAGGGAGAGGAGGAGGAGGAGGAAGGGAAAGAGTTAGAGAGGACAAGAGGGAGGAAGGGGGAGATCTACATTTCAGAATCTCATGAACTCTTGCTAATGACAGTTCCCAGGGCTGGGCAAAGACACAGTGAAGTGCTTGCTCAACGAGCATGAGAGCCTGAGTTCAATCTCCAACAATCATGTACAAAGCTGGGCATGATGGTGCACAGTTGGAAACCCAGTGCTGGGAAGGTAGTGAGTGCCCCTGGGTTCCCTGGCCAGCAAGCCTAGGCTAAGTAGCGAGACCCAGGTCCCAGCGAAGGACTGTGTCTGAAAAAGCAAGAGAGATGGCTTCTGAGGAAGTTTATTTGAGATTGATTCGATCCCTGGCATTCACCCTCCCCTAAACTCCCACCCCCACACATGCACAGATGCACTTGTACATATGCGCACATCGGGAGGACTTTGATCCATGTTGACATGAGTACTGTGGGGCAGGATGGCCTATGGGCAGACATGTTTGAATCTTCCCTTGCTCTCTAAAGAAGTGGCCCAAGGGATGTTGCCGTGTACCCTTCAGCAAGAATCCAGGTTCTCAGGACTGTAGTAGAAAATTTCAATCTTCTAAGAGACAAATAAGCCCAGATGTTCACTCTGGCTTGGGTGATGGGGCTGGCACCAGCAACTGCAATCACCTGAGGAGCTCTGTACAAATAACAATGCCTGCTCCCTAGGCCTCTGTCACAAAGGTGATGATGCTGACACCCAAGAAGGTAGAGGGTGTTGTATGTATACCTCTGACATATGTGTGCTTAGGGCACTGGATTCCATTGCAAACTAGTCTATTCTTGTAGCTTTGTGGTAGGAGAACCTTGAGGTCAGTATGAACTCCTGATTCAAGAAGTATAAGGTCTAGTCGGGAGATGGATATATCCATCCCAGGCTGACCATGAATTAACTCTATAGCCCAAGCTGGCTATAAACTTGAGATCTTCCTACCTCATCATCCTTAGTGTTAGGATCATGGACCTTTATCATCATGCCTAACTCCAATCTAGCTTTGACACCTGTAAATCAAGCTAATCTTCCAGAGTCCATTTTCAAGCCTTTGCAATGGGTATAACAGTGTATGTTCTTGTGAACACCACTGGGACCCTGTAACCAGCATTCAGTAGGTATTTATCAATGAACTATTCTCAACACTGGCATACATGATCTGTGTGCTTTCTTCGATTTAATCTGATTCCACAACCCCCAGTGACTGTTGCGTGGTCAATTCAAGAAGCATGGCTGTGAATGAGAGACAATCTACACATGGCAGAATGAAATCATTTAGTGACAGCAGAGGCTACAGCACCACGGCAGAGTGGCAGAGCAATCAGGAGACTGACAATACTGGGAGTAGACCCTAGACACAAGAGTGAACTAGATTCTAAAAGACATGAAGTGGAGGCTGGAAAGATGGTTCGGAGGTTAAGAGCACTAACTGTTCTTCCAGAGGTCCTGAGTTCAATTCCCAGCAACCACAACCATCCACAACCACAAACACAGTGGCTCACAACCATCTGTAATGAGATCTGATGCCCTCTTCTGGTGTGTCTGAAGAGAGCAACATTATACTCACATATGTTAAACAAACAAACAAACAAACAAACAAACAATAAAAGACATGAAGTGGTAGGAGTTGCTGCAGTATTTCAAAAGTGAAGATCAGTGACCAAAGAAAATACACCAGGTGGAGGGTTCTGGCCAGCTTGGGGCAAGAGGAAATAACACATGACTCAGGATACTGAATGGAGTCATCAGAGATAATGCAGCCTTGAAGGCAAGACTACTACAGATCTGGGTTTGGGGTCAATGGGGGAAGGGAAGTTCTTGAGCAGAAGCCGTCCTTTGGAAACAGCATAGTATTCTATGCAGTGTGTAATAAGGGAAGATTACTTGGTCAGTTACTAAAAATAGTCTTGGTGAAAACTATCCACTTGCTTATTGCTGATAGGTTATTAAGAAAGGGGATCAGTGTGGAGATGACACCACACTCAGATTCAAAAGTCTGGAAACATGGGGTAAAGGGCCCACATCAGCAAGCAGATACTAACAACAGTGCAAGAGGTGTCAACCTCAATGTGGTTAAGACAAAGTATTGTGGCTGCCTCTCTCAGGGGTTCCTGGAAAGAATTTGACACACTTACTCTGAAAAGAGTGACACAGCAAATATTTTAGGCTCTCAGGCCATGTGGTCACCATAGTAACACTGGCATCTGCCACTATAGCCCAACACAGCAACCATGGCAACCTGTACACAAGTGGACATGGCTGAGTTCCAATAAAACTTTACTAACAAAAAGAAGCAGAGGGCCAGATTTGGTCCATACCCTTTGTTGACTGCCGAAATCTTGGTTCTACACATTATATCTTTAGCTGATAATAAAAACTTCCCATTCATAATAAATTTATGTAACACTCTAGTTACAAATCCCAGAAAATCATTTCTAAATACTTCAGTGGCAGTTTGTGAAGGTTTTGGGGTTTGTTCAATATTTTTTTTTAATCCCATGCCAGTGATTTGTAAAGTAAGTTTCTTATCCATCCTTCCAAGGATATCACTTTCTGAACTAAGGGGAATATTCTCTGCTCTCCGAAGCCAGTAGTCAGTTGCTGTGATAAAACTGCAACACTTATCTCAGCTGAAGGAAGCCCAGTGTGCTATTCTGTCTCTCATCCAAACAGCCATGCCTTATGGGGGGAAGTTTGGTGCACTGGGAAAATGTTGTGCAAAACACACTCACTTGTGAAGTCTAGGATCACAGGTGTGCACAGTCAGGTGGCCCAGGACACCAGTGTCCTAGCCTCTTGCTCTTGCTCCAATCACATGACCCACAGCCGGGCCAGGTGAAGGAGACATTTGGCAAGGCTGCTTTACGTTTGCTGCAATGACTGAGCACAAATTGGGCTCATGGGATAACTGGGCATAATTTTCAAATCAGTCTTCCTTAAAAGGCAGAGAACGAATTAGACAGAGAAGCTTTTGAGACACTGTGGCCCCAGGCATATGCAAGAACATCAATGGTAACAAGTTTACTAAGCATTCTTGTTATTATCAGAAGTGTTCTAGCCAAACTTCATTTTTTTTTAAACCCATGAGAATGATCTCAAGGTAAATTTAATCTCTTATCTGTCATGCCAAGGGTATGTCTTTTCTCCTTTGAAACACACTCTTGTTGTCAAACCTCAGGCTCCTGAAGGCTAACATTACAGTCTGTAACAGCACACCCCCATTATAACATGTCTTCTTACATAGAGACATTTGTGAGATTTTAAGCGCCTCACATTGACTTGGTCAGTCTGGACAAGATACTCCCTGACTCCTTTTCTAGTCTGTTTGTGGACAATGGACCCTCCTCAAAGCTGTGGAACAAAAACCCCAGCCCCCAATAGCACTGTGACCACAGGTAGGCCTAGCTTTCAACATGCTCCCCAACCCCCCAGCATGATCCTGAGCCACCCACCACAGTTCTCTCAGGCTCCTCACTCAATGTGTCACTCTTTGGATCCTGATCTTATGTAGTCTTGCATGACACATTTCAGATCACCTCAAATGACAGTGTCAGTCTCTGCCGGCTCAGCCTTACAGAGACCTCACTGGCCTCTACTTCTCTAAAAACCTCTCTCTACCTCCTCCTTTTCGTTCCTCTACTCTGTCATCTGCATTTTTCTTAGACCATTGCCCCTCTCCCCTATACTGTGGGTCTTCTCGTCTTTTTTCTCTCCCTGCCTCCCCCTAAACAGCTCTAAGCTACAACAGAGGCAACAGTTTTAATGATTCCTTATACTCTTTGAATTTTATGTCCAATTAATTAATTCTAAGAGAATGTACAATAGTTTATGATTCTCCCACTCAAAATAAAATAAAATAAAATAAAATAAAACTACCACTAAATGGAATTACTTCCAATATGTAAATCACATCACTGACCCTTCTACCACCCCCAACAGCTCTTCCTTCCAGCTTAGAAAAACAGGTTTCAGGTCCCCACATGCCTCAGTCAACAGAGTTCTCTGCACTCTATGCCTGAGCAGTGGAATCATTGGTAAGTATTTTGGCATTAGGCCAAGTCTTAAAACCATTTGTATTGAGCCTTGCACACCTCAACCTGGAGCACCGTTTGAACTCAAAATTGGTATGATGGCTGCTCTGTTTTACTGGAAAACAGGAAGACCTCGGTTCATCAGCTTTCACATATAGGGGGCAGGCATAGATCTCCAAGAGATCATGGAATAAAACTTATACTAATCATTCATTTCAACACAGGATCCTCAGGCAAAGCTGTCTTGTGTTGAATCAGCCTCTCTACATGCTCCAAAGCCCCCAAATACTACTGTGTACATTGAAAAGCCCCCATTTGGACTATGGATATAGCTTACCCAGTACAGTGTTTGACACACAAAACTGAGGATACTAAATTTAATCCCCAGAATCCACATTTTTTAAAAAATGGTGTGAGATGAGTGGCAGTGGCTCACACTTCTAATCCCAGCACTCGGGAGGCAGAGGCAAGCAGATGTGTGAGTTCGAGGTCAGCACTGTCTACAGAGTGAGTTCCAGGACAGCCAAGGCTACACAGAGAGAAACCCTGTCTCAAAACAAACAAACAAACAAACAAACAAAACAAACAAAAGTATAAAGACAGAATTTACTGCTAGATCTTACAAGGAATATGAAAGTAATTCCTTCAGGTAGAAGGGGAGAAAAACGCCCACAGAGATTCAAATATGGGCTATGAAGTAAGGCTAAAGAGATGACTCAGTGGATAAAGGAGCCAGCAGCCAAGCCTGCAAACCTAACTTTGATTCCCAGGATCCACAGGATACAAAGAGTGGACTCCAGCAAGTGGTCCTCCTACTGCCATATATACTCTATGGCATGTGTGCCCCCACTAAATAAAGTTATAAGAAATAAAGAACACTGTAAAAGTTATCATGTATGCAATGCAAAAGGCCGTGTATAGGTATTTTCTCTCTCCCTTTAAATTAATATTTAAAAAATCACATGATAGAATAACACAGCAGCAGGGTACCCACAGTCTATCCAGGTAACACAGTCTACCTATGGTGATCTCACTACTTGGGAGCAGAGAGAAGTGCAGGAGGCTGGAAGAAAGCTTCTGTATTTTACAAGAACTCAGTTAGCACAGCCCTGAAAAAGACTGTGCTCCCTAAAGGCATGTATGTGTAAAAGCAGTCACTAAGAGAATTCTCCAAGGTGCAAGGGGAAAATGAGTTAAATAAATAAGAAACTAGTTAACAAAAAGGAGGCCAGTTAAGAAGGGACCAGAGAAGCAAAGACATAAAGACACAAGACAAATCATAACATGGCTGGAGGAAACTCAACTTCCATCAACTGATCACGGTCCCCAGAATACATGGGGAAAAAAAGGCCAACAAAATGAAAGGAGAAATTGAACCATAATGGCTATAGAGGTTAACAGCCCACTCAATAACTGGTATAAACAGCAGACAAGAAAAAATCAGTAAGGATAAAGAGGATTTGAAGAATGCTACCTCCCCATCTTAACAATAAAATGACAAACAGCTCATTTTTGAAAATAGGCAAGTGTCATTTGAATAGACATTTCAACACAGAAGATGTACACATGTCTAATAAGCATCTGAAAAGATGCTTAGCACCACTAGTCTTAGAGAAATGCCAATCAGAACCACAGTGAGATATTACTACCCACCCACTAGGGTGTCTGTTTAAAAAGACACAGAGACCAAGGCTTCAAATACTGCTAGTGAGAATGTGAAGACAAAATGCATACAGATGTTTTGGAAAGTAGTTGAGCAATTTCTTAAAATATTAAACTTTATTTTATAATGGAGTGTTTTCTCTCCCAGAGCTCTATTGAAGAACGATGAAAGTCCACATCTCACAAAACCCCTAAATTGTGGCAGTATGCATCACAGCCAGAAACAACTAAATTTTCCATCAACACACACAGAGAAACAAAACAAAATGTGTTACACCCGTAAGTGTGGTGGCAATGTCATCTACTAAACCAGTATTCACAGAGTTCCAATAGAAGGAAAAGTATACAGCAGTGAAGTTAAACTGTTGATACATATGAAATATGAATAAACCTCAAAAAGACAAGATTCCATTTATATGAACATCCAGAAAAAGATTAATATATATCAAAAAGAGACAGAGAGGAAGGCTCAGCAGCTCACAGCTGTTTATTCCTATCTGAATCTGGTGCCCTCTTTTGGCCTCCTCTGGTACAGCATACACATGGTGCACATACATACATGCAGGCAAACACTCATAAATATAAAATAAAAATAAATAAATATTTTCTTTATTTAGAAATAGAAAGTACACTGCATGGGCCCTGGCTAGAGTAGGAATTGGCATGAATCTGGGCAACTGAAACAACTTGATGACTCATTCGTTTATTTTGGTTTGTTTTTCTGAGACAGCATTTTACTATATAGCATGAGATGGCCTCAGTCTTTCTTGCATCTGTCTCAAGATGCTGGGATTGGAAGATATAGTACCACCATAGCCAACTGAGAACCAATTTTTATAAGAACATTCTAAAATAGACTGTGATAATGATAGTATATGGATAGAAATCTGTTAAAACTTACTGACTGTATGTTTTGGACAGCAACATTTTGTTACATGAATTGTGCTAATTATTTATTTATTTGTTTGTTTGTTTGTTTGTTTTTTGAGACAGGGTTTCTCTGTGTAGTTCTGGCTGTCCTGGAACTCACTCTGTAGACCAGACTCAGAAATCATCCTGCCTCTGTCTCCCAAGTGCTAGGATTAAAAACGTGCACCACCACTGTCTGGCATGGTAATTATTTCTGCATTGTTGAGACTTAAACTATCTGACATGAACAACTTAAGGATTATTTGAAGGCTCACGAAGCCAGAGGGCCATAGACCTCAAAGAGAGAGAATGCATGGAGAGAATTTGTGGTGACAGGAGCATGTCATAGGGGGTCCCCACATTGCAGTGGACCAGCAAACAGAACAAGACTGCAACAGAGGCCAGACATAATCTCCAAAGGGCCACCTCTAGTGACCTAGTTCCACCAGATAGATCTTCCCTGGGGGGTTCATTTTAGACTTGACGTAAGCTAGGATTATCTGAGTGAAGAAAGCTCAGTTGGGAAAATGACTCCATGAGACTGTCCTATACTATAGGCGAGCCTGTAGAGGCATTGTTGTTGTTGTTATTATTAATTTGGCACAATAATAATAATTATTATTATTATTGATTTGGCAGTACCCAGTTCACTGTGGGTGGTTGTTGACCCAGGGTAGGTCATCCTGAGTTATGTGAGAAAGCAGGATGAGCAAACCAGAAAGAACAAGGCCCATATGGCTTCTGCTTCAATTCTTTCCTATATGGCTTCTGCTTCAATTCCTTCCTCAAGTTTTTACTCTGACTTTCCTCAGTGATAGAATATGATCTGAGAGTTGTAAAGGAAACAAACTTTTTCCTCCCCAGGTTGCTTTTGGTGGTTGTCTTTATCGCAGCAATAAAATCCCTAACTAAGATACTTTTTTTTTTTTCTTGACAGGTTCCTTTGGCTTGGAGCACGTCACATAAATGATGCAAGCCCCAGGGACTGTTAGGTCTTACCTCCCAGTGGTGGAATCATAAACATGCTCACCATAAGCAGCTTTTAAAAAAGATTTATTTTTATTTTATGTGTTTGAGTATGTACCTACGTACATGTTTTATACCACAAACTTATAGGAGCCTGCAAAGACCAGAGGAGGGTTTCAGATCTCCTGGAATAGGTTGTGAGCCACTACATGGGTGCTAGGATGTGCTACAGGAATATCAAATAATCTCAACCACAGAGCCATCTTTCCAGCCCCAACCCCAAGCTTCATTTTCGTATGGTTCTGGGAATTGAACTCAGGTCCTCATGTTTTCAAGGCAAGTATTTTCGGACTAAGTCATCTCCCCAGCCCTCTGTACCTCTTCTCCTTCCTCTCAACCACCTTTCCCCCCATCCCTCCCAATGTGAGTTTTCCTTTATCTCTCATCCTCATGGACACAGGTTTCACTCATCTCTACGCACTTAGACCCCTCATGAGTAAATGTTCCCTTCCTAAAAAGGTACCTGGATTAGAATGTTGCTGCACGGCAGGCACACAGGTCCTGAACGGTGCTGGTTGCTGCCCTTAAATGTCTCTAACAGTACCTTTGCAGGTTGTGACAAAGCCTGGGCTGTGGGGTCATCCCAGCTTCATGTACGGGGCAAACCAACCCACCAGGCCACCAGGTTCCAGGGAAGACTATCAAGAGGACAGTGCCAGCATCACCAGGGAGGTTACACACCACAGTGTTCTGAGAATCAAGAGTCTGGGCAAGGAAGTGCTAGGCCATTCCTTTACATAGTTGGTTTGTTTAAAAATAAACATACAAACTAAATAAGGTTATGTAAACCTTATTTACAAGGTTTGTTTCATTTACAACTCTCAGATCATACTCCATCACTGAGGGAACTCAGGGTTAGAAACTCGAGGCAGGAATTGAAGCAGAAGCCATATAGGAGTGTTGCTTACTGGCTTGTTCTTCCTGGCTTGGTCATCCTGCTTTCTCATATAACTCAGGATGACCTACCCTGGGTCAGCACCATCCACAGTCGGCTGAGTACTGCCAAATCAATAATAATAACAACAATGTAAATGAATGATCCCTGAATGTTGAAAAGCCAGATAAACAGGAAATGGGAACAGCCTTCTTCTTCATGTTTTTGTTTTAAAGGCAACTATTTGTAAAACAAACAAACAAAACAAAAAACAAAACAACAAAACAAACAAACAACAACAAACGGTACCAGAGTCGGAATTTACCACTTGTATTGGTCATTTTTCAATGTGATGAGACACCTTATCTCTTCAATGTGAGGAAGCATCATGGCTAAAAGAACTTGTAGAAGAGCTTATTGGGGCCTTATGGTTTCAGAATGTCAGACTAAGAGCATCCTGGTGGAAAGCGTGGCAGCAGACAGGCAGACATGATGCTGGAACAGGAGCTAAGTGCTTACATCTGACCCACAAGCAGGAGGCAGAGAGAGTTAACTGGAATGGCATGGGCTTTGGAAGCCTCAGGGTCAAGCCCCTACTGACACATGTCCTCATTCTTACTCCTTCCCAAACAGTTTCCTTGTGGATTAAGTATTCAAATGTATAACCCTCTCAGGGGTATTCTCATTCAAACCACCACACCATGCACTATTGCAAATTTCCACAAGTGTCCAGAGGCTAAGAAGGCACTGTTATTTTCCCTCTCCTGAGGAGACTTGAGAACAGAGAAGTTAGTTATCCAGCTTTACAAAGATTACCCAGCTACAAAACAGCAGAGACAGAATTTGAACCCGGAACCAGGAAGCATCTAAGTGTGCAGTGAGGTCTCACTTTGGAGAATAAGCTGTGCTGGAAATGACTATATAGTTCAGGTTTGCCTCAAACTCCTACAGTCCTAGGATCACAGACATGAGCCACCATGCCCTGCTTAGGCTGTGGACCTTTTATTTTTGTTGTGAGATTAAAGTTTTCTCCTCTCAGTTACAGGGTCATTGCTGGGTCCTCATCCAGGGAAGAACATGCTATTTTAAGTAACATGGGAAAGAGGCCCATTTGCCATCACTGGAAACATTTCTAACAACACTAAAAAGACCCTGCCTTACAAAGCCAGGCTAGGATCTAAAGATCTAATGGCTCTCTCATACTGGTTATATTTTCTAGCTTTTTGTCAGATTTTAACCAATTATCTCTGTAGACAACTAGACCAGTGGAATAGAAACAAACACTGGGAATTAGAGGATTCTGACTTCCTCTGAGGAACAAACCACACCCAGAGTGAGTGGTTCTATCCAACAGCTTCCTTAAAAACAAGAACAGTCCTGTGGACTGAGGCTGGGCTGAGATAGCTCAATGCCCCCTTCACACTACTGAATGAATGTATGTGGGCACCAAAGGGAAGATTCCCATTAGTTAGAAGTGAGGAACATGAAGAAAATGCAGAAACACTATACATGATCATTTAATAAGGCTGCAATGAAAAACGGTGCCACTGCACTAGGGAGCTTGGAAGCCGACACAGAAGCAGGCTCAGTTCGGACTTGCCACGACCACCCTCAGCGTTCAGACAGGAAGATGTCAAGACAATAGCTCCAATCTCTCAGCAGCACTTGAAATGGGCCAGGTTATTAAAAACAAAACAAAACAAAACAAAAACTTTCTAGAAGCTCCATGAATCAATGGTATTGGCTGAGAAGCCAGGTGGCAACTGGAAGCCATTTCCTCCCAGTAATCAAATGCTACTTCCGTTTACAAAGCACTTCCAGATGGAATCCTCCCTCAGTAAAACATTCTGTGCTGCCCCTGGATGATCAATATGGTCGAACTAGCTCCTCCTATACAACGGAATACACTTATTTCCAAACACCTCTAGAACCTCCAGCCTCATCATGGGTTTCACTTACAGCAATGCTTGCAGCAAAAAAGCATCTATTAAACGTGACATTCTGTCTGCTCATTCATTGCTTCCTTAAGGAATGGATCCACAACAAGAGGCAGGCCTCTGGAGTCAGATGTCCTCTCTGCTGAAACTGATCACCCCATTGTTAATGCCTCTAGAAAGGCAATGTCTTTTCTCCTATCTACCATCAAGTAAATATGTTGTGTTAATAGCACAGAATGAATGTACAGGAATCGTGCTTGCTGCCTACATGCTCGGGGCCATGCTGCTTTTAAGGCTTCTTTTTCATGTAAAATAGATCCCCTCAAATATACTTCCAGAGATTGGAGTTGAAGAGATGTGCCCACACTGCCACAGGCTCTGAAATAATTGCCAGGTAAGTCCTCTCCCTAGGGACCAACAAAGGATCAGGGACTTCTGTGTTCTCACAGAACAAATTTTTTTGTGTCTCTGGAAGCACCTAAGCCACAAGCCACAGGGGTATCCATGTGGATCCAGAGCCAGGAGCTCGACCTGGAGTCTTGAGTATCCTTCCAGGCTAATAGCCCTCTAAGACACACTTGTGTCTCAACATGTGGCTTGAGACCCCTTGGGGGAGGGGCAAATGACCTTTCACAGTGGTCACCTCAGACCACCTGCATGTCGGATATTTACATTATACTTCATAACAGTAGCAAAATTACAGTTATGAAACAGCAACAGAAATAATCTTATTGGTTGGGGGTAACTACAACCTGAGCAACTGTACTAAAAGCGCTGCAGCATTAGAAAGGTTGAGAACCACTGCTCTAAAGTCACTGCTGGGTGCCTCCATGTGGCAGGAGCCTATGCAAAATGAACAGCCCTTGCTGGCTTATAGGAGCTCTCTGGTAGTGACTCCTACCATGAACCTCTTAGAAATGCAAACCTCAAAACTTCCCCACTCCTGGGCCAGATTCTGTATTTAGTAATGTCTCCAGGTGGCAGGGTCATCTGTGGAGATCAGAGGCACACACTAGCATTTCTCACATGACTTACAAGCTCTGACCAATCACTCCAAGGTACCCCAAAATGTCTAGCAAGCTCCCAGGATGAGATTGGAAGGAGGCAAGCTCATCCAATGAGAATTCCTAGTGCCCTGTGCCACTGTCTCTTTGGACTTAGGAAACATGGCTATATTAACTGGGTGGCCCTCCTATGCTCTCCTTTTCAAATGTTCATTTCACACAGCCTATTATCTGTAACAACTACTACCACCACTACTACTGTTGCTACCTCTTGTTAGCTTGACACATTCCTCTCCTCTGTCCCATCATCGTCCTCTGTGTCCTGGCCACCATTATCTCCTTCCCTGGGCTACCAGCTGCCATCTCTCTCCCCGCCATTCCCAGACTCCACTGGCAATGAAAGAGTCTTGTTAATTCCCCACTCTGTGCAATTAGAACAGAAGTCCAGCTCTGCACCCTCACTGAAAAGCTGTTCCCGCCACGACCCCAGCGTTCATCACTCAAGCCACACTCCCGCTCTTCTTGGGCTACAAACAGGTTACACCTGTTCCCAATTCACCATCATTAGATGTTGCACCTGGGACACTCTTACCCAGACCATGACAAGGATGACA
Source organism: Grammomys surdaster (assembly GCF_004785775.1). Taxonomy (NCBI): domain Eukaryota; kingdom Metazoa; phylum Chordata; class Mammalia; order Rodentia; family Muridae; genus Grammomys; species Grammomys surdaster. The sequence goes on along the minus strand of NW_021604712.1, from coordinate 1,162,383 downwards.
CAGTCTCATGTAATAGATTCGAGAGTCTCTCCTGTAAGAGATGTTTTCATTTGAAGCTAGTTTACCATGATGATGCCCAGTCTTGCCAACAGTTGAGGACCGACCTGGATGTCAATCACTGTGTGCTCTTATAGCTTCCCTTCCTCACTCACGGGCAAGTTCTTTGAGAGTTAAGACAATGACTTCTACAGTCTAGAAGAGTAAGGAGGATAGAATGGATAAACTGGGAACATGAATGCAACGAGGACACTGATGGAAGGATGGATGGATGATGGGTGGCGTGCTGAGTAAGAATGGCTCCCACAGGCACATATTCTTGAATGCTTAGTCATCAGGGAGTGGCACTATTTGGGAAGGATTAGGAGGTGTGGTCTTGTTGGTACAAATGCAGCCTTATTGAAGGAAGTGTATCACTGGAGTTGGGCTTTGAGGTTGCAGAAACCCAAGCCAGGCCCAGTGGTTCTTACTTCTTGCTGCCTGCAAAGCTGGATATAGAACTCTCGGCTACCTCTCTGGCACCATGTCTGCCTGTGAGCCACCATGTTCCCTGCCATGAGGGTAATGGACTAAACTCTGACACTGTAAGCCAGCCCCAGTGAAATGCTTTCCTTTATAAGAGTCGCCATGGTCATTGTGTCTCTTCACAGCAGTAGAACTTTGACTAAGATGGGTGGATGAAAGGAAGAAAGGAAAACATTGGCCTTTTTAGATTCTAGTCCTCAAGTTATGTCTACATTTTAATCACCATGTGTTTGAAACATGGTAATACTGGACTGTTACGGTTTGAAGTGTTGTACCCTGACATTGCACACTCTTACATAAAAATCTACTTCCCAGTATCAATGACACTGGGAGGGGAGGCCTTGGGAAGGTGCAGAAGGTGGTTAGATCACGGGATAGCAGCCTTCACCCAACACAGAAGGCAGCAACTGTGAACGGGATGAAGGCGGTGCTTTTCACTATATCTACCAATGTCTTCATTGAATACTTGCAGCCTCCAGAACTCTGATCAAGGAGTTTCTGTGGTTTATACGCTACTTTACAGTTTCTTGTTAATAGCAGCCCAGCATGGCAGGGAGAGTTCAACAGAGACAGAGACAGACACATTTCAAATACTCTATGCTCTGTAAATCTCCAATTGCCTTTGCTCTTCGGCTGATTGTCTCCAACTAATATGTAAAAACACAAACCAATGACCCCATGACTTGTGCTGACAGAGAAGGAACACACTGATCTTCAGGTTTAGATCAAACAAGCAAACAAACAAACAAACAAACAAACATGTCATCTACCTAAGGAAATATACCATAGGCAAGCCTCCTCTCAGCACCTTTGGAGTATCTGTGAGATTTAAACATCTTAGGGACAGCGATTCAAACACACAGTGATTAAAATGCAGACATAACTTGAGATCCACACCACTGTAGTTTAAAAAGGCCAATGCTTTCCTTTCTTCCTGTAATCTGCCTGTCTTAGGGATGGGGTTGGGGCACTTTATCCTTTACGTGCCATACAGAGACAGTTTAATAAACAAATCCAAGAAATGCTTTATCTAGGTCAGGGGTCTGCTCACTGTGACCCTCAGCCAAATCTCACCAGCCACCTGTTTTGTAACTAAAGCATCCCTGGACCACAGCCATGGCCTGTTTGTGCAGTCAGCATGGCTTTGTCCTCACGATGACACAGATCTGAGAAGCTGTGAGAGTGCAATAGGGACCGTATGGCCTGCAAAGCTTGAAACCTTTACTATCTGCCTGGTTGAAGTCAGTGTGCCAAGCTCTGGCATAGAGGGATATAGATGGGTTTGGTTCCACTGTTGATGAAGCTCTAAGTCCCTTCCTCCCTCTCTTTCCCTCCTTCCCTTTCTTCTTCCTTCCCTCCCTCTTTCTCTCTCTCTTTCTTTCTCTCTGACACACACACACACACACACACACACCAAGTTTCATCTATCCCAGGCTGACTTTCTGACCTTCCAAGTGCTAGGATTTGGCATGTGCCACCATGCCTGGTTTACAAAGCACTAGAGAGTAAACTCAGGGCTTCATGCACGTTACATAAGTACTCTGCCAACTGCCTATTAGCCCCAGTTGCAGGATATTTTCGAATTTTGTACTTGGGTATCATAGATTAGGTTCTCTTGGAATTGACCATGAAGGACAGTTGTGGACTACAATTTGAAAAAGCCAGCCCTGAAGAAGAGAGAGGGAAGAGACCAGTCAATTGGAGATAGGTTAGATTTGAAGCCAGCAGCAAGGGAAGATGGATGATCCTTGAATAAATCTGGCAGTGGGGAGCAGCTTGGCTCTGACACACACTAATGGATCAGACACAAGAGTGTAGGCAGCCTTGAATGACAGACTGGCTTCAGTCAAAGAGACTCTTTTCAACCCAGGTTATCCCTGAAGAGGGCAGAGAGCAGGAAGTCTTCTGCTAGTAGCCTTCCCAAAACACCCTGGGGCTGATCATAGCGGTACAGCTGTATCCTTGCCACCACCACCTCTCATTTACCCAAGGTCTGTCTCCTAGCATTCATCCTTTGCAAGATGCCTATAAGTACCAAGGCCCTCTAGGACCAGAGATAGCTTTACCAACGTAGTGATTCTCTCATTCATGGGCTTATAAAAACAAGAATCTGGCAGAAGTTGGAGGATGGAAAACCAAAATCACAATATATTGGATGGAACAAATTTATTTTCAATTTAAAAAGTAGGAGTCTAGAATAATCAGAAGGGCATGTGTTTTACTTTTTAACAACTGTATTTTGGCAGAACGCACACGATGAATAATAGAAATGATATTGGCAAATTGGTGTGTGCTGTTTGAACTCACTAAGAACATAGCCCTGGAATTGCTATGTTCAACAACTCAGACCCAAGCATGTTTGTCTAAAAGTCTTCTCCAAGGAGCCCTTCCTTGTCTGGGATGGGCTGACATTCCTCTGGGGCAGGGGGATGTGAGAACATCCAAACAGACTGCCATGGAGAAGAGCTAGATAGTGAATCATTTCCAAAAGAGGCTCCTATTATTTATTCCATGATATAAAGGTGCCTGGTGTGGAAGAGAACAGCAGGAGTCCAGCATGTATCCATACTTACTGTCTGCCTGGTAAGAGTGGGTGTATCAGCCTTGACTGAGAAGAATGTATCTGGATCTACCTCAATTAGGAACTCCAGCTGACTCCCTCAACTTCCCCAGCTACTTTCTGGTGGATGTTGTGAGTGATAAAGAGATGATGACCTGATGATGTTTCTGAAATCTGTTACTATCTGATCTTTGACTCAGAAGTCCCATTTAAGGGGACAAGTACTTTGCTCTCTGCCTGGGAGAACCAGGTTCTATGGAGAACCTCAGATGGCAGCCTGAAGGGGACTTCCCTAGTCAGTTTCTCTGTGGGTGTTCTGAGTGCCCAACCGGATGCTCTTAGCTCTGCTTCTATATGTTCTTTTACTTGGAAGCATCCAGTGGAGGGGACATTCTGCTTCGCCTGGGCAATCACACTAGGGAACTCCAGCGGGCTTCCTTAAAGAACTTCGACAGCTGGTTTCTGCTGGATATCTGTAATAAGCCTTTGATTTGGTGAGTTACTTTTCTGCTGTTATTTGTTCTTTTACTTGGAAGTACCAAGGGGATACTTTCCTCCATTGGGGACTCTCTACCTGGAACTCCAGCTAAGTGCCTCCACAAGGATTCCCCAGTTGATTTCTGGTGAATAGCTTGAGCACTTGATCTGATGATGTTCCATGCTCTTATTCTTTCTCTTTTTACATTTAGCTTGCTATACACTCAATAAACCCACACGTTCGAAACTGAAAATATGGTTATAACAGGCCCTCCTCCAGACCATACAAAACAATTATTGTTACATTATACCAGGTACTTGTTTAAAAGGAATGGATACCTGGTCCCCTCTCCACTAGGCCTTCATTTCATCTGGGCCTCAGAGCCCAACAAGGACAGTACCTGGACATCAGGACAGGAGTATGATTCTCACAAGTGCCAGAACATCTGGCAGAGGTTTAAGGAGGCAGTCCTAACCAGAGAATTCTGGGGAAAAAATTACCAAGGTGGAACCCTAAGGCTACATCAGTGGGGCTTTGTGAGAGCCTTAAATGATACATAGTCCCTGCCTGGTGAGTGCTCAGGGGTGGGGATCAGACAGAATTTTCTCAGAAGTTCAGTGATGTCTCTTTGTCTAAGGAAGTAGGGTAGCAGACAGTATAGTGAACATTCTATCTCAGAAGGGTAGTGAACACCAGAATGTCAAAGGTAGAGGGATATCACTGTTGAGGGGGAAGGGGAGTCTCTGTGTGCCATTAGCAGCCTCTAGGTCTCTGCAAGAGATCCCTGCAAGGGTCAGAGAAAGCCCAGAATGTAACAGGCTTCCTGCAAAATGAGCACATGGCCCCATCACTGAGAGCCGACAACTTACTTAGAGATACAATAGCAGCAAGAAGATGGAACTGGATGGATTCAGGGACAGAGAGATGGAAAAGTATATAAGGAGGCATGGAGAGCGATGTGTTCATTGTGGGACCACCGCAGGAGGCATACGGGCCCCAATCAAATAACCCAAGCCTTCTTTATGTTTGAAATGTAGCATACAATACTGAGGGGAAATGACTTTTGCAGAGAACAATAATAATAATAATAAATAATTTCATTCCCTATAAATGTGCAACATTTATTATAAAATATACATATTGACATGAATGCTTATAGAAAATATAACTATGAAAACCATGAGTGTGTAGAATGCACTAATGTAAATGAATAAAGCAAATAAAAATACATACAGTACTGGGCATTAACAACAAAGAGAAACAGACAAACTGCACCTACAGTTTGTTTCTAGCTCAAAATAAATGTCACAGTGCTTCACAGACTGTGTAATTCAGGAAATTGTAAACTATTTTTCCCTTCAAGTAAGTTATTCTTCAATGTAAGGAAAGCTGCTCGGGGCAAACAGTATTTATGAACTAGAAGTCAGAGAATCTCAACAGTTCCAAGTGGTACCAAATGAAATCATCCCTCAACAACTTCAGAAAAAAGAGGGAACCCCAAAGAGCAGATTTCCACTGAGTGGCACCCTGAACTGCCTGGGCAGAGGAGCAGGAGGAATAGCCACGATCCAGGGCCTGTCTCCTTCCTGTGTCAGTAACACCAGTCACACCTTGTCACTTACAGACAGGGGAGAGTGGACTTGAGGCTCAATAACTATCAATGACAGGAGAGGAGGGCAGCTGTCTTTGACCAGGTCCCTCTGTCTCCAGGACATGAGTTCATAAAAAGGAGCATGGTGTATCTTTTCACCCTGTATCAGTGGCCAAGGTGACCCTGGGATGCAAGAAGAGGCAGGGTGAGCTCAGGATCTTGGGATTCAGGAATGCTTTAGGGGTGAGAATAAGGAAATAGCCATGGGTAACAGCCTCAGGAGAGACAACAGAGTCATACAGGGGCTGAGGAGACTTGAATTCTTTTCACTGTACTCCAGGGTCCGTAAGGTTGCCCAGTTCATTCTTGCTGACAATTTAAAACTTAACTTTATACAAGGAATATGCCCCTCCACTAAAATTAAAACCACAAAAGCCTCCATGGCCTGTGAGGTAGCTCAACAGTAAAGAGACTTGCCACCAAACAGGAAGACCTGAGTTTCATCCCTCAGACCTACATGATAGAAGGAGAAAACCAGCTCCCAAAAGCTATATTCCATAAGTACACCCTGGCACATGCCTGCCCCCATTTGTGTGTGTGTATGTGTGTAAATGTAATAAAAATTTTTGGTTTAATTCCCAGATATCATGTAAAAATGCCAGAACTGGTAGTATACCCTTGTCTCAGCACAGGGAAGGAAGAGATGGTTGGACCTCTGGGTACCACTGGCTAGCTAGTTCCAGGCCAATGACAGTCTCTCAATACAAATGTTTATCAGCTTCTGGGGAAGAACACCTGAAGTTGTCCTCTGATCTCCTTTTGTATGAGTATATACACACATAAGCACCAGCACACACATATGAACCCACACAAATGAAAACACACACACACACACACACACACACACACATGCATACAAATTAAAAAAAATACGCTTCAAAGACTAACAGGATCTGGCGCACACATTTCCTTAGCTGGCATGCTGATTCTTTAATGATGAGTGCTCAGATATCATCTATTGCTAATGTTAATCCGGGTGACGTTTACAGAGCACCTCTTGTGGAACAGGTGCTGTGCTAAGCACTTTCATAAACTTCCTTGTCTGTCCCCTACAGCTCCAGGAAGCAAGCACTGTCACTACTCCACTTGGCAGGAAAGGGAACTGAGGTTTCTCATTCCCGATCAAGCCAGCTGAAGCAGGCGCAGGGCTTGGGATCCCAGCAGGCCAACCTCGGCATCCCTTTATCTTTTTCAAAAATCAAATGGTGACGCATGTGTCACTTGGAGACCTGGACCACACCACAGGACTGAAGTGAACAGGGATCAAGGAGCAACAACAGTAGGATCTAACAGGGACAAAGACCACACATGTGATAGGAGAGCCAGCTGCCTATGGGAAGGTGCTATAAGTCACTCGGGCCACATTTCATTCAGATAACATGGCCAGTCCAGTCTGGAACCAAGGGTGCTGGGAGCCCTGCAGAGATAGCACTGACTTGGCTCCTGATGCCAGCCTGTCCTGCATTCCAAACATCAACTGGGATGGGGGCGGGGGGCATCTGAGATCCATTCATTGCAATGTAAGCAAACCACAAGTGTGGGTAATTAAAGCTCTTTTACTTTGATGGGGGAAAATATCGGAACTCTGCCAGATCACTACGGCTAGCAGAGTGGTGTGTCATGGAGTTTGTTTGGCTTTTTCCTCTCTTTCTTGGGAGTCTATCTGAGGAATCTAATTATCTGCTGTGTCCTCAAGGTGTTCCAGGCCCTGGGCACAGTGCACAGCAAAAACACCATCCCGTTAAATTCCAATCCAAACACTGCAGACTTGGTATTACTGACTTCTGACTTCAATATAAAGAGCTGTATTTTTTCAATATAAAAGCTCAGAGAGGGCAAGGGACCTGTCCAAAGGTGTACAGCTCGTGTGGCAGGATGATATTTTAAATCTTAAGCCCCTGTACCCAGGCCAGTGTCAGAAAAACCTTGTGGTTATCTCAGTCCTTCCATCACAAAGACAGAATAGAGGAAGCAGGTTTTCGAGGTTCTGAGAATTTGAATCTGTCATTTATGGGAAGTGGCAAATCACCTCTGCAGGGTACCCCTGGTGCCTGCTGGGTTTCTGAAAGGCAAAATCTGCCTGGCCATATCAAGAGGCCACAATAAGACGAAGCACTGTGTGGTCCCAGCTGCGGTGGGGCCTGTGTGCACACAGGCAATGCCATGTCACTCAGTGGGAGAGAGAATATGAATGACTGCAGGGTCAAAGTCATTAAGGCAAATGGTGTCCCACAATCGGAGCCTTAAGGTCACTGCCATGGTAGACAGTGGCGCTTGGAGTGGAAAAGCCAGGCAAGAAACCTCACTGTATCCTGCGTTCTGGAGAAAAGACAGCATCAGGGAGAGATATCAGGAAGGAAGGAAGGAAGGAAGGACAGGACTCTCGATGAGAGGAGAAAGGCACACCTGCTCTTGAGCTCATCTCAGATCTGCATCACTTCAGAACCTGCCGAAGGCTTAGCACTCACACAAGGCCCAGGAAGTGTTCGCTGACACCTGTTCTGTACATGTCGGGCCATTTGCCTTCCCATAAACAGCCATAAAAGCCAGACCAGATTCCATCAGGAAATGGAGGTTTCATCACTATACAGGCACTCAGAACAGAGCAGGGGACGCGCTCTCTCCACTGTCCTGGTCAGCCACCACAGCAGCTGCCAGTAGAGTTGTTAACCTCAGTCTCAGGTTCCAACAGACTTCGCACAACTCTGAAGTTTGAAAGAGTACAATTAGACACTCCCCAGCACCTGCCATCCAGCCGGGACACACGTGCCAACATTTAAATAGATAGAGTGTCACCGCCACACCCCACTTTCCACGCCACCGCCAACTGAGTTCCTGCCTAGAGTTGAGCTCAATGATTTCAAACTGAGGAAGGGGAAGCATGAGGCTTTGAATCCGCCATGATAAGATTCCCGGCACAGTGCCTGTGAGTGACTTGATGGTCAGTGAATTCATAAACATGATGCCAGAAATGAGGCTGAGGGCAGGACTCAGTATCTGCCTTTTCTCAAGAGGTGCACCCAGGAGCCAATTATAGCGTTCCTGCAGGGACCCCACAGAGCATGGTGGGCTTGGGCACTACACAGAGTCACATGACTAAGACTGATACACAGACAGAACCGGGGCTCCTCCGACCCAAGACAGGGTCAGTAGGCGTGGGGCTAAAAGGAAGAGTCCAGGAAATATCACTGAGAGACACAGGATGTGACAGCTGATGTCACTGTCCAGCTGATAAAGTCAGCTGGTGAGAAAAAAAAAAAAAGAGAGAGACATTCCTTCCAGCTTCCCATGGGGATTTTGTGCTTTGTCACTCCAGAAGGAAAATACTTTCCACTGTCTAGTTCCAAGAGACCAAGGGCAAGGACAGGGCTCACTGAAGGAAGGAGACAACCAGAAGCCAATGGCGAGACCGGGGACAGATGCTGTGGACATGGACTGATCAGATCTTCCCAGTTACCCCTCTGGTCTTAGCATTTGCTTTCTGCTTCCTCTGCTGGAGACTCACTGTCCTTTCCAGTTCTAACCCCAGGGCCTTTGAATTTTCTACAGGCTCCATCAGAAACACCCTAGCTCCAAATAACTCTTAGAATTTGCTGCTGAACATCTCTTAAATCACTTCCTTTAAATGATACCTACCCAGAGAGAGGCCATTATACAGAAAAGGGTCTGTTATAGTAATAGATTCCCCATACATCCAGAGTCCTAAAGAAAGAATATGAGGAGGGATAGAGGAACCCATTTAGATAGTCCATACCTCAAACTGACCACTGTGCATGGAATCAAGGCAGGAGAATTCTGGGAAGATATGTCTAACAGCCAACACAGTAGATGGAAAGTGAAGCCTTGAAATGTTGCAAGTCATCCAGGGGTCTGTCTGAGCACTGACGGAAGACTTCAGTGGGGGTGGGGGGGTATGGGACACCCAACTGACAGCAGTCAGGCTACTTCTTCCTGTTTCATGCTATCCCCAATACTACAGGGTCAGGCCACAGGAATAAAGAGTATGGAGAATGACAATGTCACCTGAGGCAGCTCCCATACTTACCTCTCTCTTAAGGAAAAGGAGGCACAGCCCTCCTACTATTAGGACTGGGTCCTCAGAAAGGAGCCATAGAGAACAGAAATAAAGAAAAGCCACTATCGTGTAGGCTCTTGTCTCAGTCCTTGTAAATAAAGTGCAAAGGAACCAGGAAAGGGAAGACCTATGTCTCTTGTAGACCATCAGCAAGGTGACCCAGAGAACAGAATAAACGTGGCACCACTGCCCAGTACCACCATCTGTTTTCTGCATGCCAGTGTGGGGTGGTGAGGTTCTTTCCTACTAAAGGAGTATAACTGCAGAAGCACAAGGCCACATTCTCCGAAATGGAGGGGAGCTCCGGAGAAGAGATAAATGCCCTGGGGGACACCCAGGACGAGGACCAACACTGATTAAAGTCCACGCACTCAGTTTCTCAGACCTAAGATATCTCAACGACTTAGCTATCCCTAACCAGCTAGCTGTTGCAAGGATCCAGCAGTTTGATAGAGTCCTAGTTCCCTCAGATCACAACTTGACACAAACCTAGAGTCATCTGGGAAGAGGGAGATCTAAGTGCCGAACTGTCTCACAGATTGCTCTAGGAACATGTGTATGTAGTATGTTTTCTTGACTACTAACTGATGTAGTAGAACCTAGGCCACTGTGGCTGGTTCCATGCCTAAACAGATGGCTCTCGGCTACGTAAGAAAGCTAGCTGAGTGTGAGCCTGGGAGCAAGACAGTAAGCAGAATCCTCCACAGTTACTGCTTCAAAGGTCTGCTTTGAGTTCCTGCCTCACCTTCCCTGATAACACACTGTAACCCACAAACCACATAAGCCTTCTTCTCCTCAAGTTGTTTTTGTTCAGTGTCACTAAACTTCCTTCCCTGGTGGAGAGATATAAATAATGTCTACCCTTTCCTTCTATGGTCCCAATCACAAACTAAGGTACCATTCCACCAAGGTTTACTCTGGAAAACCAATGCACTAGAGTGATGGATGATGGTTTATGATCAGGACCAGGAATGACTTTAAGGCAACCACAGTGGGGGGTCTGCTGCTAACATGGATGATGACTCCCCCAGGTATGCAGGGAGAACCCTCTCCCCTAGTTCTTCCCTGTCTTTATCCATGGGTCCTTCTCCAGACTCTATGCTCATGTGAAGTTGCAATTAGGATGGAAATGTACTCAACTGACTAGGAGGGTTGGTCAGATACTCAGGAGAGGGTCCTACGGTCCTCCCTGCCTCCTCTTCCTCCTGTAAGAAGCATCAGCAGTCAACAATCCCAGCTATGGTATCCTTTGGTGAGCAGGTCCAACCAAACTCCTGAAGGTGATGGCAGTGATGCTTGGAAGATAGTCTGGTGCAACAGTTAGGATGTTTATCACAGCAACAGAACACAAACTAGAACAATAAGAAAATCCTTAGAGCAGTATCAGACGTTAACAACGAATGTCGGCATCCCTGGAGTTAAGTGAGAGGCAGAACATACTCAGGAAGGGACCTGATGTAGAACAGAACCAGAAAGGAAGAAAGCGTAACTTGAATAAATCATCCTGATGTTGTAAAATGTCAAAAGGAAACCAGAACCTAATTATTAAAGCTTCTAGAGAGATGTGAATTAGGAGATCACTTAAACTCCATTTAATACCAGAAAACTGACAGCTCAGAATAATTTCTGATTTTAGTAATTCACATAATGTCAACTGAAAAATCAATAAGAGTGTCTTTATTTAAGATGAGCTTTCTATTTTACTTTTTCAAGAAGGCTCTGGAGGGTGGTGAGATGGCTCAGAAGGTAAAACCACTTGCAAGTTTGATCCCTAGAACCCACATTAAGAAAAAAAAAAAAAAGACAGAAAGAGAAAAAGAAAAGCCAGATGTCACAGTACACACCTGGCATTTGTGAGACACTGACGGGCTGAGACACAGGAAAGCCCCAGAGCAATATCATACTGACTGGTCATCTTATACTCTGATCCCAATGTGGCCATTGATGGCATTGCCTTGTGAGGCTGTGAAGGAAGAGCTTGTAAATTAAGCCAGACTTTTGTGTGTGTCAGGCTGCCCATTGGCCTGCTTATAAATGGTCAGCACAATACCACTTATAAACAACATTCTACTTGGAAACAGAACCAAGTTTCTGCACACTGCCCAGTAAAACACATGACATCATTCTGAAAGTGTGAGTCACATGGGGATGTACTGCCTAATACTTACTGAGAGTTATAAACAGGGACTTGGAATTTATCACCCACAGTCACATATAATGACATAAAGCAAGAAAGATAATGACACATAATTGCGAGGGAAAATCCCTAGGAAATGGCTGTTATGAGAAAGAAGGTTTCTAAAAGCTCCAGTGAGCTAAAGAAAGGCAGGTATCACAGAGGGTTTTTCTAGGGAAGAACCCAGGCACCGGGGCAAGAAAATGAGGCGAGGGACTGCACGCTTCAACCCCAACTTGATGCTGCTTTACCAATAAGCCTAGGATCCGTGGCATCTCATGGTACCTCAGCTGCAACAGTGAATTTATAAAGCAGATTGTAGTGTCTCTGAGCCAAGTTTCTCTCTTCATGCTAAGGACAAATGGGTTTCAAAAAAGTATATGTCTATCTCTGGTGTTAAGTGAACCCCAGGCTGTTTACTACCAGGTACAGAAATGAGGTAGGTGTCTTGGAAACATGAAAGGTAAAATCAACTGCCACAGAACTAGAGTCTGGACAAGGAATAAGCCAGTGGCTCCTTCCTAAGACCTTATAGCTTACCTCTCTGCTCACACAGGATGGTGTCTGCCTGCTTGCTCTCTGGCTGCTGTCCCAGCCATAACTTCCCTCTTCCTAGGCAATAAGAAAGTCCTGCCAACTTCTTATAGAGCGAGGTGATACCACAGCTCCTTGGGCTCTGTCTGCAGACAGAACCGCAGAGCTCTCCAGACCACAACTCAACCAGCTTAGAAAACATTCTCCTGGCACACCAAGATCAGTGCAATGAAAGGTTCTCTATGGTAGGGCTGGGGATGGGAGAGAGAAGGCCTGAAGCTAATACCATGTTAGTAAACTGCACAGCTCTCTACTTGAACATCTATTCACTGGTTTAACAAATATTTACAGCCAGGCGGTGGTGGCACACGCCTTTAATCCCAGCACTTGGGAGGCAGAGGCAGGCGGATTTCTGAGTTCGAGGCCAGCCTGGTCTACATAGTGAGTTCCAGGACAGCCAGGACTAAACAGAGAAACCTTGTCTCGAGAAACCAAAAAAACAAAAAACAAAAACAAGTATTTACTAAAGGCCATCAGCTGGCTAACTCTGAATGGAGATCTTTGATCACAGAGAGAAGCAAATACAGGGCTTCAACAATATGTTCTTTAAAGTGTGTGAATGGCTAGTCCCCAAGTCCCCCTCATTAAATGTCCCTGCTTTTCAAGAACATGTTTTGGGAGGGGACATGAACTTCCTGTCCTCTCCCTGGCCACCAATTCCCACAAACCCTCATCCATGTGTGTGGATTCCCCCATGTAAGGAGGACCCTAGTCTTCAGAGGGGATCCCTGTTCACAGGCCCTGTCTAAACATACAATCTTCTAGACAGCATCCTTGGGGAGCAGGCTACCTATATGCAAGGTTGGTCCCATCCATTGTTTCAGATCCAAACTCTGTAGAGAGAAGTATTTACATCTGAGATATTTGAAAGGATTTATTTTTTTAAATATATTAAAAATTCTAATATTTTAATATATTAAAATATATATTTAATATAAAAATATTTATATTTAATATAAAAAATTTTAATATATTAAAATATATTAAAGTTCAAAGGGAGAGAAACCAAACTCAGCCAGGGAAGGACAGGAAACCTGGTTGCATCCCAGGCTAGTATTCAAAGATAACAAAGGATTTTAGCAAGATAATGACTTATGTTGCTTCTGAGGGGGAAAAAAAAAGTTCAAAGGTTCCCAAAGTTGCTTCCATTTCCCTTCTCAACCATCTCTGCTTGCTCTTTGTTTGCCATGGAACAGTCATATCCTGCTAGCTTCAGTAGAAAGTCCTAGAAAGCCTGTGAACTCATTGATAGACTGAGAGTCCCTGATGTTAAAAACTTCTACTCTATCACTGGGTTTTTTGGGTGGCTTTTAAATAACCCATGTCAATGCAAAGCCTTTCCTTTCTGTGGGTGGAGGTGGAGGGAACAGGATGCAATCTGCTGGCTGCAAAAGATACGAGTGAAACAGTTTCGTGTAGCAAGTCTCTGAGTCCACCAGCTTAACCCACTTCCAGATTAACCTCATACCAGAAGCAGAGACCTGTGGCTGGGGCACTGAGAATATCTTGGATATTTAAATGCTTCAACTGTTTACCAATCTTGGTTTTTTTGTTTTTTTCTGCCAAGTGGCATACACATTTCAAAATGAAAAATAACCAATGAGGTTAAAGAACAGTCTCTCTTCAGCTTTTGGTCTCACAGTGAATTTCAACATCTCAATGATCTTCCTTCAAAGGTCTTAGGGGCAAAGTAGGCCAAGTAGCTAGCATCATGTCCTCTTTTGTCACAGGCTAGCTCTCCAGGAAAGGTAACTGTTCACTCCTTACCTTGTGAGTACTTACAAGATCAGTGTAGATACATACAGGTCTTAAGGCCCAGAGCTCTCTGGTCATCCCTACAAGGAGACTACCTACAACACAGGTGCTCCATCCTGGTACAGGATGCAGTTAGCTTACTTTCCAGCATGCTTTTCTCTAAGATAACACTGGCCCTACTGCTGGAGGACAGAATGCTGCTGAGAACTCTGAAGACTGGAGCCTCTCACAGTACTTCCCCAATCTGTACTGAGGGCCCCCATCCATACCCATGAAACTTCTGGTTAAAATGATAAGCATGGCCCAGTGTCTTTGTAGGTGGGACCGATACATCAAACCAAAGTACTTCTGCACCAAGAACTATCATTCAGCAATAAAGAGGGATGAATTATTAATACATGCAACAACTTGGATGGATCTCAAGAGATTTGTGCTGAGAGAAGAAAACCAGTCTCGAAGGGTTGCATGATGAATGATTCCATTTTGATTCCATTCTTAAAATGATGGTGTTGGGGAGATGGAAAAAAGATGAGCGGTTCCCTGGACGAGGGAGCAGGGGAGAGTGTGATTATAAAGGGACCATGACAGCGGTCATATACATCAACATATATGATGAAACTCCTCATAAACACACACACGCACACACACACAGTGAGCTCAGGTAAAATGGGGATGTCTTTGTACTGTATCATTCTGGGTTCCCTGCCTGTGAGACTCCACTGCCACAGATCCTCGGATTAAACGGAAAAACACCTATGGTAGGACATCTAAGCATTTATAGTAATCAGACCACATCCTGAAAATCCTAAAATCATCAATGTTCTCAGCAGTTAGAATTACATGAATGCCCTCACTTTCCCTTTTGTATTTTATTTGTCAATTTGCAACATGTATATTGCACATGTATCACGCTAACTACAACTGGTGGAGTTCACTGCCCTCTTAAACATACTCAGAATTTCCCCCAGGTGCTGTATAAATTTCAAACTGTTAAGGAAAATGGTTTTATACTGGCCTTTTGGATGTTACTAATCCTCACCTCCACAGATGACATCAGTGTTTCCATAGTAACTAATGTGCTTCAGAGTGGCAAATGCAGATGGAGGGTTTAAAAAAAAAAAAAGGTGACAGAAACCAAGCTCATCACAGTGTCCGTGGTAATGCAGGACATCAATTGTGGGCACCAGTTCAGGGACAAGAAATAAATATTTCAGAAGAACCCTTACACTACCAGGTATGCTATATGACAGTGGCCTACTGAATTACACTCCTGGCTTTGAAAAAGTAGCTGTCTGATTCAACATGCTAAGGCCTGAATATCTACATGTGAGCAAAAAGCATTCGAGCACCTACATGGGGAGCAAAGGGGTGTTTTCAAAACAGCCATAGAACTTTAAAAAAGATTGTCAGTGTGCCTTAATAGACAATGATTAGTTCCAGAATATTTTAGTGACAGGAAGAAAAATAATGCAATTAGAATAAGAGAGAAAACTGGGGAAAAACCTGATATGGGGAGAGAGGGGGATAAAAAACAAACAAACACCACAACACAACAACAGTACATACCACAACACAACAACAGTACATACCACAACACAACAATCAGTACAGATTCTTATGTCTTAGGAGTAAGAAGACATGAAGTATAATTTCCAGATATGACCTTCCTCTCCTGTGGCTAGGCCCCTTTTGATGAAGCCCAAATATTTTCTCAGTTCCTCTATGGTTGTTTAGACATCTGTGAACAAGGCCCTTCCTTGGTATGGAACCCCAGGCTATGCGTGCTAAGACAGGGAACTTGGAAGTAACAGTTCTGGTTTCACACAGACCAGAATCTGGTTTTAACATAACTGAGTAGGGTGGGAATATTGATCTCTCCCTGTCAAAATGTCACTCTCAGCACTGTCACATACAGAACAGAAGCGCCAGGAAGTCTCCTCAGCTACTACCCCATGTTGCCAAAATCGGTGTCTAGAAGAGGGTGATGACAGACACCCTGTCTCGCGCACACATGCAGCCAAGGAGCTTATTCCTCTTGGTGACCTTGGGTAGCCACCAAGGATAAGGAACACAATGGAGCCTCAGGAAAACACTGACAGATTTATCATGTCACTTGGCAATGGTTTTGCCTCTGTGGCATGGGACTTTGCCTCATCTTGCAGTACAATCTTTGTGTCTCTGCCTAGCATCACCTTCATGAGAACTGCTGAGCTGTCCTTTCCATGGGATGTTGGATAAATGGTCCTATCACTGAGTGGTAAGAGGACATCCCATCTTTACATCTTCCTCTAGATGAGCCTCTGGTCTTTGGATTAGTTAACCTCTGTCCCTAGGGTATGTACTTGAGACGACCACTTTAGGGAGACAGAAAGTTTATTCTGTTTCACAGCTTCAGAGCTATGAGTCCATGATCACATGGTCCTGTTGTTTGTGGGCTTGTGGGAAAGCATGTCATCAAGAGTGGGGTGGGGAGAATGGCAAAGTGAACCTGCCCACATTAGGGCCAGCAAGCCAAAAACCAAACGACAGAAGGGCTAGGATCCTACAGTGAACTTTCAAGTGCATACTTTCAGTGGCCTAAATATCTTATAATAGGTTCCATGCCTTAAATGTCCAATCATCTATTAACAACATCAAGCTAGCAACCAAATATTTAACACACAGACCTTCATGGAACATTCCAGATAAAAACTATAGTAGGTCTTGAAACGCACTGAGGCCCTTTGACCTATGCTCCTCCTGACACACCTTTTTCCACAGGGCACAGTACTATTTGTGAAAATGAATGAAGACTCATTGTTTTCTATTAGGATGAGCCTAGAACGCTAAAGCCTCTCCTTACCTACACATAACTTTCTTCCAACACAGCCATCTTCCTCCACTGTCCAGAGCAGCCCTTGAGATAGCATCCCCTCCTGCCTGCAAGCATTTGTCTGCTCTGCTGTTTAACCTCCATTTTGCAGGGTCTTACTTCCATCCCTGCCCCACTTCCCATGCAGCTTCAAAGGCTGCCCCGTCTGTACAAAGTCAGTTATCCTCTTTTAAGAGTAGCATTGCACCTCTGTTGTCCCTAGAAAAGCATCACATTTGCCTTTACTGCCCATGTGATTGTAATCCTCCATCCCAACAGTGTCTGGAAGAATGTCTAGTAAGTCAGAGGACACTAACTGGCAGGTCCAGAAGGAATAAGGTAGCTTCAGTGAATAAAAACACTTAAGGGCAGGTGAAGGGAGAAGGAAGTCTGATGCTACAATAAGAAGTGAGAGCTGGGATATGGCTCAGTTGGAATGGCGGATGTCTAACAAGCATGCCAGCAGACCTGGGTTCAGTCCCCTGTACTGTATAAACCACATGTAGTAGTGCATGCATGTAATCCCGAGACTCAGAAGGGAGAGGCAGGAAGATCAGAAATTCAAAGGTATGCTCAGCTTTATAGTCAGTTCCAGGCCAGCCTGGGCTACAGAAGGCCTAATGTCACATAAAGAAACAAAGTACATTAGAATTGTCATCTTCACACTAGATTAATTTAAGCAGTAAGTAGTTATTTAAGTAGTTGGGATAATAAAATAAAAAAAAGAGGAAGACTTTTTGGAATTCAATTAAATGAATGCCTTTAATCGGTAAAAACTCACTTGGTGGTCAGGAAAGAAACTGAGTAACAGAAACCGAACCTCAGAGAACGACCATGGAGACAAGGTCTGTTTCTGTCCCACGGAAGAAGGAATTCACAGAAATGAGTTTTTATACTCTGAAGACTTCAGAGAGCTCCATTTGCACTCAACAGTAGAACCCCAAACAAAGTGGCAAAACCAAAACGTCTATCATTACTTGTTGTGGTTGGGCCAGCCACAAGAACAGAGAGGAGGCCCCTGATCAGGCAGCATGGATGCTCTAGAACAGAGCACACTCACACAGCGCAGAAGACAGAAGTGAGGGGAGTTTCTCCTAAGGTCACCAGGGAGGTTGCTACAGGCAGGCCTATTCAATTGATTACTTGGGAGAAAAGGCCTACATATCTGAAGACCAACTCTGATGGAGGGCCCTTTAGGATCTCCAGTGTCCCAGTTGGAAAATCCCCTAAGAATCCATGCCTACAGATTTTGCAACAGGCTATAAAAGGCTGTGAAAAAGCAACATGCTTGAAGAAAGGTGTCTTCCTTCGGCTCTAGTACAATATTCTGAAAAATGGTAGGTATCGACATCCAGAAAGTAAGACGTGAGAACAGAAAGTTAACAGGCAGGTGGTATTTTACCTGGGGAGCTGAGTCCAAGATGCATGAGACTGTGGAAGACCAAGATGAGACCTGCAAACTAATTCTGTAGAAGCCCAGACTAAAGGGCTTCACAGTCTCTGTGGTCTGTGTCACAAAATCCACAAAAGAGTCAGCAAGGTTACATTCCAATATGGCTTGACTCCCAGATGGTAGGCTGGACTCGTCTGTTATCTGTGGTATTAGGATGACTGCTCTAGAGGTACTGTTACCACTCCATATCCACTGACCTTTCACTATCATCTCAGTGCTTCACTACTGTAAAAGCCTGTAAACTGCTCACAGCAATAAAGCCCCATGTGTGGTTCCCAGTGACCTGTGGAAGGCACAGCAGCAAGTCCATAACTCAGTATGCTACATGAAGCAACATGCTTCACACTGAGGACAGGCCCCTTGTGGCAGGAACTCTGACCATCCCCAGGTTATAGACAGAGAAACTGAAGGCTGTAGAGTGGGGGGCCCACCCACCGTCACCCAGGATGGACAGACCATGAACAGAATCCTGGCAGTCTTGCACAAGACTTTCCAAGTAACCTGGAAAGGCAATGCTGACTGACATCAGGCCACCCAGCCGAGGGGACAAACCACAACATACACAGAGAAGTGAGAAAAGAGAAAAAGTACTAGAGACAGATCTCAGAAATAATGTCATTATAAAAATGGAGCAGGGTCCTCAATATGGAGTTATGTCTAGGAATAGCACCACCATGTTTGAGGGCTAACCAACCCAGATAACGAGGGCATACGGGATCCATCCTGTGCCAGGCAGAGGAGACTCTCAGGAAATGGAAGACACTGTGTAAGGACTGTCATCTCTGTGAAAAGAATATCCACACAGATGGCTTGTCACCATCAGGAGAGTGAACTTCCCTTCTCCTATGAAGAAGTCTGGAAGTTACCACCCAACTCATGGTCAAACGTCCTATCATGAACGAGGTCCACCAGACACATGAGGTTCTGAAAGTCCATACCAGTTTTTTAAACGTCAAGTAAAACCCAGAAATGGTAAAGCAAAAAGTAACCTTCAAAGCACACAACGTACAGGGACAAGAGGACAGTGGATAACAGCTAGAAGGAATTATCCAAGTTCAGAACAGGGAGCAGTGCTCTAGGGAGATGGAATCCACAAGCCAAGCGTCAAACAGGATCAAAGCTGCGAGTGGTGGCGCATATGTGCAATGCCAGGAGGAAGAGACGGGCGGATCCCAGGAACTTTCAAAATTCTAAACCTTATTTATTCTAGGAGGTGAAAAAAAGCTTGCTGATTGTATTCTAACAGCTACATCTCAGGTTTGGTTTTGAGAAAACAGAATGTAGAAGAACAGATAAAAACTGCAATTACTCTAACATAACATATTTCATATCATATCACTACTTTGAAGTCTACTAAACCAGTGTTCCACATGAGTAAGATGGTGCTGTACCCATGCTTAGTTCTGAGAAATCTGAGCTATTTCCATCAGAAGTCTTATTTTTTTTTATTGGATATTTATTTATATTTCAGATGTCACCCCCTTTCCCCATTTCCCCTCACCTATCCCATCCCCCCTCCTCCTTTTTGCTTTTATACCATTTTAATTAATGCAAGTATTAAGGTCAGTTTTAGGTTGAGGAACTAGCAATACAATAGATGCAAATAGTCAAGGAACAAGCAAGACAATAAACACGAATAGTCAAAGAACAAGAAAGGCAATAATAAGACCAAAATGGGACTCAGCACATCCTGGAGAACGCTCTCTAAGCAAGGGAAATGTAAGTCCATGCTAAGATTCGGAAAGGTGACCTTTTGCCATACAAGTCAGCACTCATCTGGGAGTCTGCTAACTCTAGCACCAAGCATGCATGCTGTAATTTTGTGGGGATTGAGAAGGCAAAATTCTTACATAAGGGCTCTTGCTTCTGAGTGGCTGGTTATTCAGACAAATATGCAAGTGACTCTAAAAGTGCAGGTGACAACATGCTGGGAACATTTTCAAATACTCTTGTCACCTGTGGGAGCCATCAGGCCCTGACTGGGGAGGAACTGATAGCCAGGGACAGTTCTCAGTCCCAGGCCAAGTTGTGTTCAGTGTTTTTGTAGGTTAAAAAAAAAAAGGAGTAGTGTTTTCTAACAAGTAGTAACATGTTAAAACAGCATCAAAACACTCAATATGCTTAAATATTCTACTTAGCTCTGGGGCAGGGTAGTATGCTTCCCTCTTTTTCCCTCCCTCCCTCCCTCCCTCCCTCCCTCCCTCCCTCCCTCCTTCCCTCCTTCTCTCCCTCTCCTCTGAATTATGAAAGGGCTATTAGAGCAGACAAATAAAAAGACCTGGAAGGGAACCACTGACTGAAATAGCCACCTCCATCCCCTTCAGATCCCCTATTGGAAATGCCCAACACCAGACTGTTGGACCGATTTTGGATTCTAGAATATGTATAGATATATGATGAGAGACCCTGAGGACAGGGCTCCAGTCCAAGCAGGGGGATAATTCACATTATACCTCTCCTTATTCCTGGCCTGAAGGTCATTTCATGCGGCATCTTTGTCGGGCCTGCTCTGCTGTATGTTGAACAGTTACACGGTTACAGTCATAGGTTGAACTGTCCACTTGTGTCCTTGTTGCGGTCCTCCCTTTACGGTGTCTCAGGATTTGGGGGTATTTTAGATTGCAATGCATCTTGGACTGTCCATCTCGGAGCAAAGGATGACCATCCTGTGAAAGGATCTATATCCCCACAAGTATGTGAGAACTACATCATATCCACACATACTCCTCCCCCGCCTTCACCCTACACCCTCAAGATATCTAGTCCCATCCCACAGAGGCTCCATCTTGGCGCTGTTCTTAGGACCCGTCCCTTTTAGTCCCCTCAGACCACTTCATAACTCTGGGTAATGCAACAGGAAACAGCAGACAATAACTCTAAGATCCAGAAACAGGGCGCTGGGATGCAGGGAGGGCTTATTACACAGACTTTGTAATGCTATCAGAGACTTTCTAATTAAGCTGAGACAGTGAACATCAAATGCAAAAACCCCAAACTTAACTCAATTTAAAGCAGAAATATTCAAAAACCAAAAAGAGTGGGAGTGTGGGGGATGGTAAGAAAGGGAGCACACCTCAGTCTCAAAAGCCTTTTAAAAGTGCAGATAAGGAAGAGGAATGTGACAGGGAGACGAAGTAGGAAAACCCTGTAGCCTCGCCCCAAGTTCCCTAAAGAAGAGAAAAAGGCAGAGAATTAAAACACCAAGTATAGAAGGGGGCAATCTGAGGAGTTATGTGTCCATCTCCCTTCTCCTGACAAATATCTACCAGGATGAAAAGGCAAGAAGGACTCTGTTAACTCTGCTACTGGATCTCAGCTGGAAGGAAATGAGTACACATCTGGGGTACACAGGGAAAGAGATGGCTGATTTCATAGCCCAGCACCACTAGAGGGTACAGTGTGTGTCCCCCACCTGAAGGCTGAACCAACTTCACAGGACTTTTAAAAGATCCAGAAGTAAAAGTCACATCGCCCAGCCAAGCTGACCCGGTGCTGGGAATACCACCTTCATAGCTTTGCTCTCTCTCTACCTCAGGCTGCAGAAAACAATGCCCCAAAACGGAAAAGTGGGCTTCGAACTTTAGCTTGGTGGCAACAGAGAAGAAAGAGGAAGCTTCATAACATAGGTATGAACTGCCGTACTTAGACAACAATAAACAAAAAAATTACATGTGTTGGGCAGCTATAAACATGTATTCCTTGGGGAAAGGCAAGGCAGCTAAAACTAGGAACTCAGCCTAGCAGAAAACATAACCAAGAAGGATCCAGAAGGTTTCTGTGCAACAGGATTTAACAAAATATGAGATCAACACGTAGAGAATAGAAAGGGAAAGAGAAAAAGAAAAGTAGAAAAGAAGAAAACAGTGACAATTGTGAACCTATAAAAAGATAGATAAATAAATTGGGAGCCAAATAAAAACACGCAACAGAATCCACAGAGAACTAAAGAAAAATCAGTTTGCTGACTGGAGACTTAAAAAGAAAACACAGTGGATTTAGAAATAAAGGAAGAGTCCAAGCAAAGCAAACAACTGCAGAGCGCAAAGTCAATTCAGGACACAGATAACAGGTGCCCCTACTTCAGAGAAGCAAGAGAAAAAAAGTTAATCAGATGATATCAGAAAAAACTGACTAAATCTATAGCTGATTCCGACTACTGAAAGAATTCAGCTCCATGGCACAGATTAAGAAACCGTTTTTCAGTCATTTAGTTTGATGGCAAATACTTAAAAAAGAGAGAAAATCTCCAAAACCAACCTAGGATAGAAGATGATGATTTGGGTTTCACTAAAGGGAATTCTTTACTGAATTTCAATGAAATTAAATGCGTTCCTTTGTACTTTGAGAATGTACATGTTATAAGTTATATCTAGTCTGCTGTTTTTCCATGTTTAATAGAAAGAACACAGAGATGGGCACGGGGGCCCAGTTTACAAGAGCTGGACTTATAAACGTCTTATAATTATAGACTTATACTTCCTCAACTTCATGGTGGTGCAGAAGTATTCCTACACAGCCCTCTGGAGAATTCATCTTTCGTATAGTATTCAATAAGTTACAGTAGCATAGAGTACATTGTGCAATAGACAACCAGTTCTGCCCTGCTCTAAGCCAGTGTTCAGAGCTCATTTATATCTTTAGTACAACATTCAGTAAGTTACAATAGTATAGAATACATTGTACAGTAGACAGACAGTTCTGCTGTGCCACAGGCTGATGTTCTGAGCTCACTAATATTCAGTGGATGGAGGGATAGCACATGCACCGTAGACTTACGATGTTTTCAACTTAAGATGTGTCTGTCAACATATCACAATAACCCCACGGTAGGTCAAAGACCATCTGTATTTCTGCCATAGCTTCTTTTCCTGTTGCTCCAATGAAATATTCTGACAAAAACGAGCGAAGGGAGAGGTGTTTTATTTTTAACAGCTCATAGTTCAAGGCCTGTCCATCAGGGCAGAGAAGCGAGAGAAGCTTGAAGTGACTGGTTGTCGCATCTCCACTGTCAGAAGAGAGCAAGGAATGCATGGGTGACAAGATGACAATGGTGGGCTCACTCGTTCTATCCCACACAGTCTAGACTATCATGCCCAGGGAACAGTGCTGCCCAGAGACAAGATGTCACTGAAAAATAGGGAGATCTTGATGGGAGGTAACTAGGTCATGGGAGGGCACCATCCTTGGAAGGGACGACTGGAGTTCTCACAAGACGATGCTAGTTCTCATGGGAGCAGGCCATTCCATGCATCCGGCCTTCTGCACCGGCCATTCACGGTCTACTTCTTTGCTATGTTGTCATGTAACCAGGGAGACACTTGCCACGTGCTGGGATCATACCTTGTGAACATTCCAGTTATTTGAATCACAAGCCAAATAAGCCTCCTCACTCTGTAAGCTACCTAGGTTGGTTACCTTATGAGAATAACACAAAACTAAGAAAAAAAATGAATTCGTTAAAAAGAAACCCGAAAGAATGTGACATGGAATTCTGTACCTAAGCTGCACCAACAACTATACAATATATAACTGTGCCTCCTAAAAATGGAAGAGGTATCAGTTGCAATTCTAAAAACTGAAACTAACTAACCACACAAACAAACAAACAAACAAACAAACTAGACTAGGACATACTTTTGCCCAGAGGGAAACTATGTTAAAGAAGTCCTCAACCAGTTCTCAACTCCCATTGGCTCTGTTCGGAGGCCAGCTTCTCTCTCCAGTCCTAGTGACTGCCTGTGGCAACAAGAGGTGTCCCCTCTGCTCTTCACTAGATTCTTTCAGAGGGCATTGCAAATGGATGTTTCAACTGTAAACTGTACACCCACTTCTTGTTTGGAGGCATTTCCTGTGTCTAAACAGTTTGTTCTCTTTCCAGCTTTAAAGTTATCGAAAACTGATACATCCAAGGCTAAACAAAAATATGAAAAATAAAGTCAGATAATTCAAAAGAGGGCTTCAGTACAGAGGGATCAACTGTGTCCTCGGGGCCAGGAGCTCAAACACAGGGCCGTGGAGCAATCATCCCCCTTCATCAACCATACCCCTGCTAAACAACATATTCCAAGACAACCAAAGTACAGAGGCCCTAATCCTAGTGACTATCTTTGCCAACAAGGGGTGTCCCTTCTACTCTTAACTGAAGTATGCCTTCAGCCATCCCATGCCATGGACCCATAGCTGTTCCCTGAGTTTGACCATGACTCTAATGTAGCTTTCTTCTGCCAGCTGGCAGGCTGGATTCCAGTGGCATCTTACCATACCACCCCAAAGCTGGGAGGCAGAAGGATAGAAGCTTTGCCAAGACAGGTACCAGCATCCCCAACACTGCTGCTGACTGGTGTAAAGACTGCAGAGTATCAGGTCTGTGGTTGTGGTACAGGTTTCCTAGACTGCCCTTCCCCCTAGGAGTCCCACTCCCACCCATTACTGAGGCCCATCTCCATCCACCTCCTGCTAACTCTATACCTGACCCAGGATGAGAAGATCATCTTAGATCTTTAACCATGAACCCCATCTCTACCCATTCAGGGTGATCTCCAACACCTGCCACTTCCAGCCTGACTCTGCTTCTGGGACCTGACCCCACACAGGCCCGTGAACAAACCAGACCAAATGCAAGATGTACCTGGGTCCAGGCCTGAAGACATTCTATTAAGTGAATCATTAAGGAAAATCTAATAAATAGGCAATAAAATCTTCCTTGTTGGGAGGTACAAACTCCATAAGGGCCACACCTAAGCCCACTGTATATTGCTTCAATCACCTAAGAAAGTTGTCAAACTTAATGAGTTTGGCAGAGACTAAGCTAACATCCTTTTTTTTAGAAAGAGCCTATGCTAAAAAATATTATAAGAATCTTATCACTCATATCCAACCTCCCAAAGTATGGAGATAGATGGAACCAGAATACAGGTATCTGGTCCTACTATAACACCTACCTTCTTTCAAACACAAGGCCTATGACCCATCTTCTCACAATGTTCTTACTGAACCCAAAACCCTTAAGGCAGAGATCCTCAACTTTACTAATAGAAGCTCTCCTGTATGCTATTCTTGATCAGGTCTGGGTCCTTCATGCTTCATTTAAATCTTTGTTTTTGTAGAGGTCATAGGATGGTACTGTTGTTCTCAGCTATTTTTGTTGTCTCAGATGTTAGGCAAAACGGTGTCATATTTTTAAACTTACCATAGAACTATATGACTATAACTATATAACTATATAAATATATATATGTATATGTATAATAAATATATAATATTTATATACACATTGTGTACACACTTCTGTAGTTAAGCTGATTTGCAGTCTCCTCTGGTGGAGTAAGTGGGGAGGGTGGACACAGCCTAGATGTGTTTCTCTGAGCACTGCTGAAGGAAGGGACAGTGTCTTAACTTCCTAGAGCCTCTCTAATAAATTATCACAAATCCAGTGGCTTAGAAGAACAGATTCCTTCTGACTCAGGCCTGGAGCATGCAAGTCTGAAGACAACTGCTTATGCTCTCTCTGTGGCTCTGAGTGTCCTTCCTTGTATCTGTCCAGCTTTTGGTGGTGACCCTTTGACACCCGCTGGCATTGCTAAGCTTGCAGCTGTGTCATACTTATCTCTCTATCACCATGTGGCATTTCCCCTACGTCTCTTTTCTTGTAAGGACACAGGTCAGATTGGGCTAGGGTATGGTCTAATGACCTCATTTTCACTTGCTTATATCTGCTTGCTTCCAAATACATCCCCGTCTACAGACACTGGGAACTTGGGGGAAGCAGGCACTTAGTCTGATGTGCCATGGGAAAAGAGGAGCACACAGGGGTGTCCCTGAGAACGAGGGTACAAAGACTTTCAGTCCCCTTAAGGGAGTGGTTCTCAACCAGTGGGTCGTGACCCCTGGGCTTTAGAATGACCCTTCCATGGAGGTTACCTTTGGGAAACACAGATATTTACATGATAACAGCAAGAATGCGTTATGAAGTAACAACAAAAATAATTTTATGATAGAGGGGTCACCACAACATGTGGAACTATCTGGTCGAAAGGAAATCTGTTCTTCTAAGCCACTGGGTTTGTGATAATTTATTAGAGAGGCTCTAGGAAGTTAAGACACTGTCATTTCCTTCAGCAGTGCTCAGAGAAACACATCTAGGCTGTGTCCACCCTCCCCACTTACTCCACCAGAGGAGACTGCAAATCAGCTTAACTATACAAGTGTGTACACAATGTGTATATAAATACTATATATACTATACATACTATATATATGTCATATACATACACACACACACACACACATATATATATATATATATATAGTTATATAGTTATGTAGTTATATAGTTATATAGTTATATAGTTATAGTCATATAGTTCTATGGTAAATTTAAAAATATGACACCATTTTGCCTAACATCTGAGACAACAAAAATAGCTGAGAACAACAGTACCATCCTATGACCTCTACAAAAACAAAGATGTAAATGAAGCATGAAGGACCCAGCCCCAGACCTGATCAAGAATAACATACAGGAGAGCTGCTGGCCAGCAGACCTGGGTGACAAGTGGATCTGGGGTTCAAAGACTTGTATGTAGGAGGTGAAGAACTCAGCTTCGTGATCCACAGAGAGGAACTGTGGGAACAGAGAGAAGGCTGAGCTGGAGGAGAAGGCAAATGCCACCCATAGCACAAGTCTGCCTGGAGTGACCAAGTCACCAATACCATCCCAGAGACCTATACCTGTTTCTATGACATCCTGCCAAGCCTGGCAAAGTGTGGCACCAGTAGTGTCTGGGAGAATGAAGAGAAGAAAAAGAAATGAATAACCTGCCGAGAGGTAACGGGGCTGAGCTGTACCTCTGGTCTGGTCCGGCTCAGTTCACTTGGCACAAACAGAAAAGCAGCCACAGAAGCAGAGGACCTGAACACAAGACACCCTCCTCACCTGGAGTCAGAATCGGCTTTCTGATTCTGATAGCCTTAGGCGCCAAGGGGCCTTGAGAAGTTTTAATTGCAGGCCTCTTCTAGCTCTTTGTATAAGGAAAGTCCTCCCAGAAGTGTCAAAGAGTAAGTAAATAAATAGGTATGTATACATTTTCATCTGCTCCCTAGGTTACAGACTGATAGGATAGCCACTAGAAAATGTGAAGCCCATTTTTCTCAAAAACAAAACAGTGGGGATGGGGGCTTCAGAGATGGCTCAGCGGTTAAGAGCACTGATTGCTCTTCCAGAGGTTCTGAGTTCTATTCCCAGCAACCACATGGTGGCTCACAACCATCTGTAGTGGGCATCCAATGCTGTCTTTTGTCTGAGGACAGCGACAGTATACCGACACATATAAAATAAATAAATAAATAAATAAATAAATAAATAAATAAATAAATTTGTTTAAAAAGTGTGGATGGAGGGAGGGGAATTTTTAAAGTGTGAGAGAGTTGTGTGTTTTTGTTTGCTTATTTTGGTTTTGTTTTGTTTTATTTTGTTTGGGGGTTTTTTGGGTTGTTTGGTTTTTTTTTTGTTTTTGTTTGATTGTTTTGTTTTCAGTTTTCACCAAAGTCATACAGGTTCACCAGAGTTTGTACAAAATCCTTGGACCACAAATGTTTTACATTTGGGGGATTATTTTTTTTTAATTTTAAAATATTTACACATACACAGTGAGCTAGCTAGGGAATTGTAGCCAGGTATAGACACTCAACTCATTTATTTTTTTTTTCATGTATATTCCTCATACACACGGTCTGAAGGTAATTTTATACTTGCTGCAGCCACCTTTGACCACCTGTCACACAGGAGTTCAAGCGTGGAATGTTCTAGTCACGGTGTCATGTCAGCACTCAAAAGTTTGACAATTTGAGGTGCTTTAGATCTCAACATCAAAGGCGCCTAAACTGTGTTTTGGTTCAGATGAATTTATGATCATTAATTTTAAAAGATCTTTCCACGGGCTCTGCTTCCGGGATACCTCCTCACACCTGCCAGCTGACAGACCCAGGTGCTGGAACTGAGGCTGCACATGCCGGGAAGTGTTAATTCAGTGGCCCAGTTTTGTCTGGCATGAGAGCAACAAGTGTGGACATACCTGTTATATGATGTCCTTCTATCACCTCAAAGGGCAGATTCTCGGGACACCCCCTCATACCAAATCTACATATGTTCAAATCCCTTCTATTATAAAAATCCCCCCTCCTAGAGAGACTGGGGGACTCAGTTGGCACAGTGCTTGCCTAGCATGGATCAAGCTTGGGGTCATTCCACAGCACAGATTAAAAAAAAAAAAATTAAGCCTAGTGGAACATGCCAATATCCTAGAACTTGAGGAGTGGAAGCAGGAGGATCAGATGAGATGAACGTGGCTACATAGAGAGTTTGAGGTCAGCCTGGACTATATGAAACTCAATATGTAAATCTTTTTAAATAAATTTTTTATGTCTAAGTGTTTTGCCTGCATATATGCATGTGTTTGTACCACGCGCATGCCCAGTGCCTCTGGAGGCCAGAAGGCATCAGATCTCCTTGAACTGGGAGTTAAAGATGGTGCTGATCCCTTGTGAGTACTGAAAACTGTCCTCTGGAGGAGCAGCCAGTCCTCTTAACTGCTGATATCTCTCCAGCTTATTAAGAAGATGCATTAAAAGGCCTGGCATGTGAATGCATCTGACTGAGTCTAATACTTACTACTGCAAAAAGAATAAAACAAATAGTATTTGAACACAACCTATATTGATCTCCTTGTAGTCTCTTTGCTTATGATAGATAATTAAATGTGTAATTAAATGTGTAATTTATGTAAATAGTTACTGTACTATATTGCCGAGGGAACAATAGCAAGACAAAGTCTGTATATGCTCAGTTACAAGGCAAGTCATTTTCTATTATTTTTGCCCTGGGATTGGTTGAATCAATGAATAAAGAGTTATTTGATATAAACACCCAACTATATTTAAGAATGCCTATGAACATGTCTCTGAATGACAGGCCCAGGCAAGCTGGAGGCAGAGAGACAATATGCAGCTAGAACGATCCACTCCACTGATGCAGGCTTTTGCACTTAGACTTGACCCGATGGCTTCAGGCTCTACGCCATCACTCTGGGCTGGGGTGTAAGGCTAGCCTTCCCACCTGCTCCTGCAAAGTGCCAGCTGCAGAACTGTAGAGCTGCTCCCTGAGTCTCTGATCTATTTATACAAATGTACACAGCTTGGCAAAGGTAACGGGGAAGGTGCTATTTTGTGGTTTTGGTTTCTAAAAGATGCCCTCTCTTTGGCTAGCTGAGAAAAGTGTGTTGTTGGCACTTTAAGCCTACTTACCTACACAAGTATTCACCAGAACTGGGAAGGCAATATACACACTGCATAATAAATCAGGAGACACGCCCTAATTTTTTCTTAAGGACAGGAATATCTTGTCTGAAGTTCCCTGTATCTATTTCAAGATACCTAGTTCCATTGAAGTCTTTTCTTCCCAATTCTTATCTTGTGAAAAAGAAAAAGAAAAAAAAAACATAGCCTACATTTCAGGAGGTAACTTTCTTGACTCAGTTCAGTTGAAGAGTGTTCTGTGGACCCCACATAGTTTCAAGAGGAGGATGGCTAAGGTTAGTGGATGTTATGAAGTTGACTAAGTACTTGGCTAGCACTCACAAAAAGCCCTGGGATTTTTAAAACCAGGCAGAGTGAGACACACCTGTCATCTTAGCACTTCGGAGGTGAAGACAGGAAGATCATTCTCAGCTATATCATAAGTTCAAAGCCAGCCTGGATTACAGGAGACTGAGAGTTGGGGAGAAGACAGTAGGTGCCGCAACAAAACACATGCAAATTATGAGCACTACTGGGTAAGACACAACAAATTCCCAGGGAGTGAGAAATGACATGACCCAAGGATGGTGTCTGTTATAACCAATGGTGTATAGTTATACCTGCAGATGACCACTACACTTCGAATGTAGTCTCTAAAGGTGGCCTTTAAGGAGGAGAGCCAAAGTAACCACAGGTCCAAGGTAAGCCTCATATACCCTCGAAGGGCAGGGAGGCCTAATGCTGAAGCCACAGCCAGACTGAACACAG
The DNA here is from genome assembly GCF_004785775.1 of Grammomys surdaster. Lineage (NCBI taxonomy): Eukaryota > Metazoa > Chordata > Mammalia > Rodentia > Muridae > Grammomys > Grammomys surdaster. The sequence goes on along the minus strand of NW_021604712.1, from coordinate 1,132,208 downwards.
GAGGCTTGCTATAGTGGCCCTGTGGATCTCCTTCAAACAGCAGTGACCACAACAGGCTGAATGCTTAACTAAACAGCATCATTCTTGATTTTACAGGTTGGATCACAATAATTGAATCTTACATAAGAAAAAACATATGGGTCCAGCTGTGTAGAAATTTTCGTCTTCATTAAGGGAATTCTTAGCAGAGTAAACACGCAATTTCAGGTACAGTATTTCAAGGCTTATGTAATCAGCCCAGGGCAGTTTTCCAACTTGCTTTTATCCAAGGTGGTAATTTCTCATTCTCATCAGCAGAAGATGGGAGAGCAGGTCCAACAATTAGAGGAAGAGCATGCCTGTTTTTACATAAGCCTCTTCCAAAGGAGGGAAAAGACAATAGGCATCCCCTATGAATAATTTACAATAGTCTTTAACTGAAAAACACCATGTGACACTGCTCTTCCTCCACCCAGTCTGCAGGTGCAGGGGCATTGGTAAAAGAGTCCTTTCTCCCTTTGGAGGATTTCTTGGACTATGGTCAGTGACGTTAGAAGTGGTCCACCATATTTCTATTTTGGGCTGTGTCCCCAGAAGTGTCTGCTGGACATCTATTGGGACCCTACTTACTTCTCCTAATTCTGCAAAACCAGAAGCTTGGCTATCTGTAGAGAGGGACTATGTAGGCTTTTAGGTGTGTTAGGCTTAGGAATGAATGAAATGTCTCCTTGAGCCATTTTTTTCTCAACCTTCCCAACACTATGGCTCTTTAATATAATTCCTCATATTGTAGTGACCTCCACACGCAAAACTATTTTCAATGCTACATCATAACTTTAATGTTGCTATTGTTATGAGTCATAAATATCGGATATGCAGTCTTAGGTAAGTGCTGTGAAAGGGGCATTTGACCCCTCCCCCATTCTCAAATCGCTATCTGAGGCTCCTGTGTGTTGAATGTGTAGCCACTATTCTAGAAGGTGGCAGAAATTTTACAAGTGGAGCCTGGTCTGATAAGTGGGTCGCTGAGGAGTCTTTAAGGATGATAACTGGTCCTCAGACCCTCCCTTGTCTTTCCTTTCCATGCATGCCCACTTCCCTGGTGCTCCACTCAAATGTACTGTGTTGAGGTACCATGAAGTGAACCTTCTGGGAAAAGGAACAAAATAAGTCTTCTCTCTTGCAAGTTGTTCTCTCATATATTATAATTTGTCTCAGTAACAAAAGAAGGTAATTAATACAAAGCTATCAAGGAAGACTCCCAAGGGCTACCTGGACAGCCAAGTTCATCATCTAGAGACACAAAGCTGTCCTGAAGGGCAACTTGCCAGATGAACTAGAATCAGCCCAAAACTGTAAAGTGCTCACAGGGAGTGTGGAGGGAGAGGTGGATCATCAGACAGACATGCCAGGGGAGGGCAAGTCCCACACTCCTCCAGAGTTTCGACTGGACTCTTGTAATGGCACAGTGAAGAACTGCTGCTACTTGCCCTTTTTGCCATAATCGAGTGTTTGACTCCTCACTGCCTATTCACATGTGTTTACACCCATAGCTGCTCCCAGGGTTTTCAAAGAGTTCATGGTTACAATTTAAGTAAAAATCAATACAGTCAGTGTTCGCTTCAGTTCGTTACCAGGTGAATCGAATGGTGCCTTGCTTGTCACATGCCTGGAGAACAGAGTGCCAAGGAGTAATGAATAGCTATTTATGGAGGAAACGGGAAGCAAAGAGAAGGGTGGGCACCCACATGACACTCCATCATTAAACACAGGACAGGTGACAGACCATGTTGCCTTTTGCTTTAAAATATTTTCAGCATGTGAGTTTTGTTTAAGCCCAGGATAATTCTAACGATCAACTATCCCAAAGCCCAGAAAGTAATATCCCATGACTGGAGAAACAGTCATCACGGGTTAGCATCATTGTGGTTAAAGAAAGTAGTCAACTAGGTCCTCAGTCAGGAAGGGTTCTCATTTACAGGGGAACCAGACATAAAGCCATAAAGAAGAACCAAATGACCTTGGGAGTTGCTGAATACTGAGATTGTAAACAAGGGAATGTTTCCCCTGTCTATATTGTCACTGGAAAACCCAGAAGAAGCTTCCCAGGCTGGTTTGCTACAGGTCATAGCCACAGCTGGTCCAGTGCTATTAACAGTGTCATCACAGAGTCAGATGGCTTTGGAGGCTCCGTGATCCTCTGGATACCCTTGATCCCTTGAGAAACCCCAGGTCATCTGAATGGGGATTGAAAACCTTTCCTGGTATATACATGATAACTCAACTCACCAACATGAAGCTGATTTCCTTCTTTTTCCTTCCCAGGGGCAGGCTCAACAAGTCTAGGGGAAGGAAGGCTGCTATAAAGGCTACACGTGAAAGGGCGATGTGTTGAACAAATCCCAACAGCCAGGAGCAGAGAGAATGAGGACATCGGGGGAAACAAGACCAAATCAACAGCTCTTGGTTCTGCTGCTGAGAAATCAAAGCCTTTGCCGGGAGACGTGTGTACAAGTGTGCTTGCAGAACCTGGGTACTTCAGGAGGAAGCATCCCGATTAAGTAGTGGAGCCCTCCATCTTTGAGCCCTTATGGGGAACCCAGCAGAGCATTCAGGTTTCCAGTCTTGTCTGATACAAGGCTCCCTAAAAGGCAGTATATGTCCCAGACGTATGTTCCTTGGTCATCTCCCTCCTGACATCTCAAGATCCCCTGAAGTGGCCACTCAGCCTATAACCACAGAAGTAGAACAAACTTCAGGAGCTAAGATCACCAAAGTTGGAAACGGGAAACCAGATTGTGTGAAAGATTCCAAATCCTAAGGTGCCTCAAAGTACTTGTTGGTACTTGTACTAGAGTGACAGAAAATACTGTGACACCAGCAGCACCCTTGTCTCTCCCAACCACCAGCTCTTCCATCCTGTAGTACCATGGCCCATAAAAGGACATACATAAATGACTACTGCTAGGCTCCTCTACAGACACCACACACACACACACACACACACACACACACACACAGAGAGAGAGAGAGAGAGAGACAGAGAAAGAGAGAGAGACAGAGAGACAGAGAGACAGAGAGACAGAGACAGACAGAGACAAAGAGAGAGAGAGCTCATTTTTAGAATCTTTAATTTAAAATGAATTATTGCAATAACCAAACGGAAGAATTAGCAACCAGGATTTAACTTACTTCATATTTTCAAAACCATCTTTTTTTCTCCCAGACATAAGTGTTTATTCAGAAGTATAAGCTTCCTACGTCTACATCCCACTAAACCAAAGCCAGAACCTGACTGAAGTAATTTTATTATTCAGTAGTTTATTATTCAAATACCATTGTTTGCTCAGGAAGTATGTACAGCCATGTTAATAATAATAACAAGCTCTCTTGTTCTCTTGCTCTCTTGCCTCTAGCTTCTCTCTGTCCCCTCACCTCTCCCCCTTCCATTCCCTCTCTCTCCATGTGGTCATGGCCGGCCTCCACTTCTCTCCTTTCTCTCTCTTCCCCCACCATCTTCTTCCATCTCTCTCCCTACCTTTGCCCTATCTCTTGAATAACCCCCCTCCTCCTTTGGAAAAAAATAATAATGACAAGGCTGTATTGGGTACTTATGGTGCTCCAGATGGAGTCCAAAGTGCTTTACAGACCTGTGTAGTAAATCCTCACAGTTATCACAGGGACCACAACTACTGCCATTTTAAAGGACAAAAAAAAAAAAAAAAAAAAGCAAGGAAGAAAGAGGTAAAGTCATGGAACTAACCATCAGAGACACGGAAAGGGACAGACACAGGAATGACTCTCAGGTGTTCCAATAATAATCATCCAAAGAACCACCACTGTCAAACACATGTCATTCTCTACCTTGGAGTTTTAATCACTTAGCCTGGGATTTTAATCTCTCCCATCCTAACACATGAGCACGCAAGCTGCCTTAAATATATGTGTCTTTGAAACACATCAAATTCACTAATCCTATGAGTTGCGTTCAATAATTACTCTTCCGTAGATAAAGAAGTAGAAAGTAGACACAAAACAAACAAGGGCAGGAAGCAAGGCTATCTCTCTGAGACACAATAAATATATAGCTAAGTAGTCTCCAGAGAGAGCCTAGAGTCCATTTGAAGGCATACACTCAAAATTACCATTAAGGAATACAGCTTGGTGATAGAGCACTTGCCTAGTATGTGCAGGGTCCTGAGTTCAATCCTCATCACAGTTGGGAAAAAAAAGAAAGAAATCTACAAAATCATCATTGCAGTATTTCTTTCAAAAAAAGGAAGTATGTGGCATTCAGAATTGGCTAGATATGTATGCAAATAATATAAAGCTCAGACCACAGGTATCTATGCAAAGCAGGAGCAAAGGCAAGGTTAATACCTTGACTCTTCTTCATAGGAGTGTGCTTATTAACTAATAACACCTGTGAAACCTGTCTACTTCCAATGTACTTGTGAGGTTGGGATTCATATTAGAGATATGTGCCCAGTAAGGCTCTTCTCCAGCATCAGATGAGCCCCCCACCCCCATTTTCATTGTTTTTGCTGGATTATACTCACACAGCACCTGGCCACACTGTCTGGTGAACAAGACCCTGAGCAGAGCAGAGCCTTCCTGTCTGCCATCAGATATAAATCCGGAGAGCTTCGGGCCGGAACTCTGCCTGCTTAGTTCACTGACAAACCGACCATGCAAGAGAAACCTCATGAAATCTGCTCTAGGAAGATGTTCTTCCAGCAGCAGGTAGGAGGAGCCAAAAGAGACCAGAACAGGCAGCCCCACATGGCCAGGCCTCTGGACCCGTTTTCTAAGGTACTGAAGTTTAACAGGGTCGGGGTCTGGGAGGGCAGAGTTACCACAACTCAGGAAAGAACTCTTGCTCCCTGTACAAGCAATCCACTTAGATTATTCTACTGTTAAAACACAAGCACCTGTCCATAGTACAACACCCCCCAAAATGCAAAAGTATGTCCACAAACCTGGTTGAAGAGAACTTTCAGAAATACATCTTTTTCCTTAAGGAATATTAGTTAGATATTTTAAACCAAGCTATAATAATAAAAAAAAGTCAGAGTGATTTTTTTTTTACTACCTGGGGCTATAGAGTAATTATGCAAATAGCCGGGAATTTGTCATTATGACTAACCATAAGTGTATAAAATAATTTGATTAAATAAAAGACAGTTACCTTAGTCATCATACTAATTTGACAAGAACTTAAAAAAAAAACTTCAGCCGCCAGCTTCTAGACTAACTATACAAGAACTGTCTTCAAAACGATGCTTTTTTTTAGAGGAGAAAGAAAGTAACAACCATGACAGCTACAAGTCACTCACTAATTGTAAACCTACTGAAAGTTCTCTGACCTAAAAATAAGTGACTACAGAGCAGAGAGACCGAGCCTCATTACCCTATAAATACAACCTCAGACACACATCTATAAAGCTACAGAGGGAGACGCCCACCTCACCTTCACATGAATTGCCTGAAGACCAGACACCAGAGACCACAACTGGGCTTTCTTCCATTTGCATTCCAAAGAAATTCAAAAGCATCTATCATGAGTTCCATTCGTACTTGCCTAAGGTGTCAGCAGTTTTAATTTCCTGTCTACATCCTTATCTCCTCAAGTCCTCAGTAATTCGATAACACACACAAACCAGTCTCTGCAGGGCTACCTTTCAGGAATAGCTGGCTTGCCACATCTCAGTAAGCCTCCACGATGCACAGATTAAAGTCTACACAAACCCTGCAAAATACAAGCTGGAGTCTCTGAAAGCAAACACCCAGCTACCAGAAGTATACCTGGTCTTGCCTTGGTGGGACAATAGGAAGCACAATGACCATTAAATTCAGTGGACATTTTCTTAGGCAAAATCATCATCATCATCATCACCACCACCACCACCACCACCATCACCAAGCTGTTTAAGATGCTGCAACAGAACATTGTTCTAAGTTCTGATTTCAAAGTCCCTGGCTACATGGGGTCTACAAAGAGTATCTAGATTACCTTATCTGTATTGTTCCACCAAGATCTAGATGCCAGGGCCCACTTCTTCACTTCCTGAAAGGCCTTGAGACCCAAGCAAAAAGTGGAAGATTCTCAGACCAGTGTCTCTGTCTGTCTGTCTGTCTGTCTGTCTGTCTGTCTGTCTCTCTCTCTCTCTTCTCTTTCCTTCCCTCCCTCCCTCCCTTCCTCCCTCCCTCTCTCTCCTCCATCCCCTTTGCTCTCTCTCCATCCCTTTTCCCCTTCCCATCTCCTCTTTCCCTCTCCCCTCCATCCCTCTCCCTCTCTTACCCTTCTTTAACCCCTCCCCCCACCCAGGGCACACATACAGGAGTCCTACTTTTCAGGGCCGCTTCTCAAGTCACAAGTCACTTCCTGCCTCACTTCTGCAGTTGGGAAACACACACCAATGTCGCCGAGGACACACAAAGGACAAGAGAAACCTGTCTTTGCAGAATGAGAAAACTGAAATGACAGCAAACTTAAAAACAAAAAGGCACCCAAGGAGATCTCTCCCCTCTCTCTCTCTCTCTCTCTCTCTCTCTCTCTCTCTCTCTCTCTCACACACACACACACACGCACACACACACACACAAAGATAGCTACATGAACTTGTGAAATCAAATAGGAAATAATGGTTCTGGCCTCAAATTTGCAGTCATCCTCTTGGCTGAGAAAGGAAGCACCGTTGGCAGTGACCCATAGCCAGCCCTTCATCAGATACCTGAAAACACTTTCCCAGAAGCACATGCTGATTCCCATTGAAAAGATCGGTATCCACCCATGGACCACCTGTGTTCATCTACAGACACAGAGTCTCAGGTTTCCTAGGACAGACACAATGGAATTTTAAAAGGAATGAATCTGCCTTTCTCTCAATAATAATTTGATTCCCCAAATATTCACAGAAAAGGCTCCTGTGGCTTTAAGAAAAGTAAAACTTTCCCAACCTGCCAAATGACAGTCTCAAGAGACCCAGAAGATCAAACCTGTAGCAAGCTGACTGGCCAATCCTCCCAAGCCACCATTCTTCCTATGAGGTTCTTATAATAAAGGGACCTCCATGGCACCAGGCAGAGCAGGGTCCCTGAGAACCATGTGTTTGCACTGCTAGTCATCAAAATTAATTCATTTCCTAAGCCTGTCCTCTCTTGGGCCTCCACCAGCTTTCTGCAGGGCACCTGTTGGCTCTTGTTACCCAGTTCATGGTCCCATGCATCAGACTTTCCATTAGGGACAGACAGAAGTGCCCAGATGCCACCAGCAGGTGGACTGAATGCCTCCTGTCCTTTTCTTGTCCTGAGATTCATAGTGACCCGTCATCTCCCAGGGCCAGCCACGGTGGAAACACTTGCTTTTTAATTTTCTAAAAGAACAAAGGCTATTCATCTGCTTAAGGTTCTTCTTCACTTCCTCCCAAAACCTTAAATCACTGGAAGTGAACACTCCTAATCTTGGATGCTCATCATCCCTGAGATGAAAAAGTATATAGACTTGCTGGGTTTGCCACATGTGAAACCATACCCTTAATAGAAACCGAGGCAAAGCAATTGTCAAACAGGAGCCAGCTGTTGATAGAATGATAGCCTCTTTTTATATGAAGACCTAGTTAGATATAATTTAGTTTGCATATGCTACGGTACAGAGTCACACTTATCAGCATTAATGTGGGTTTGCCTCTAGTGACACATGTACCTTCTAAGTATTTTAACAGTCAAATCTCTTCTTTAAAAAGCTGCTTCTCCAAATATCACCATCCTTATCAAACAAATTCCAATGTCTACAGCTTAGTATGATAATGATATAAAAATGAATACATTTGAGAAAACAGAATACTCAAACGCTCTTTTGGCCCAGGGTTCAGTGACAATATTATACACAAGACAGAAATGGAGAATTAAAAACTGTTTATCTGGGAAGGGTTGACAAAAAATACATATGATTTCTCAAATGCCCCAGAGTTCAGTCACCCCAGGCACAGAACTGACTCTGTAGAACCCCACCCCCACTCCCAAGTCACCATATAACTAACTTTAACCAAGTACTTCTTCCCTTCACCTTTAACCTTTAGGAGCCTTGGGAAATTGTTGATGATACTGGAAACTCAGCGTCTGGCCCTCATTAACTTTAACCCTGGGCCAGGAATGAGGGATTCACGATAGCATTAGGATACACATAGCTCTATCTCTGGATGTGGTTATCCAACTGCTTTTGAAATCTTGTCTGATTCGATCTCCATCAAATGTGCTCACTGACACTTAAAAATCTAAGACATTTGATTCCAGTTTCACGTCAATAGCCAAGTAATGATTTAACACTATCCACTCTGAGACATCTTTTCCTGGTTAGACAGGATAGGTCTGGAAGTGCACTGTCTGAACCTCAAGTGTGGATCACCTGAGCACCACAGGAGAAAGCGACAAAGTACGCACTTGACAGTGTTGAGTCCTTACAAGTAGATTCCTTGGGTATAATAGGTGTCCATGGGCCTTTGAGCATCAATAATCCCTTTCTGGAGACAAATAAAACAAATACATATTGTACAGAATGATCCACTCCCCGTGTGGGCGAGCGATCATGATGGAGAATTAAGCTAGAACTACAGAAACTCGCAGCTACTACTCTCCAGGTACTATAACTTTATCCCCCCACTGAAAGATGGCTATTGGGATCTGGGTGGGACTAGTCCTCCTGCAGCTACTGCTCAGCTCGGGGAGCCTTTTACTCTAAACTGTTAAATTCCCTCGGCAATTGGCGGATAGAGAAAGAGCCAGGGGGGAAAAATGATGCATAATGATTCGTTCTCCGGGCGGATGAAACAGAGAGTAGAGGACGCAGGATGCTAACTGGCTTTTCCTCCCATGTGCAGGTCACCTGAACCGCGATGCCTTCCAGTCTCCGAGGAGGCTCCCTGAACTCGCCATAGGGCTCCGTTTTCAAGAGGGGAGAAGAAACAGTTTCATGCCCACCTGCCCGCGGCGTCTTCTCTCGGGCACCCCTTCCCCAGCCCCTGCCCCGGAGCGCGAGCTGCCGGCATCCACGGTCCCGCCCGCTCCGGGCTCCGGCCGGCAGCTCCCCCGGCGGCCGCCTCTGCACCAGTCGCCAACCTCCGTGCCGGGCCGAGGTCATGCCCGCCTGCCCCCGGCGCCGGCGAGGCCCCTTCCCGGTGCCAGGCGGCAAGCCGGAGAAACGCCGGCAGGGAAGGAGGTCCGCGGCAGAGTTGGCACCCGGACTCACCAGGTAGGCGCCCACCGTGCCCTGCGCCAGCATCAAGGCGCACTCAGACACCAGGAAGATCTTGATGTTGGAGAAGCAGGACACCTTCTTTTTCTTCTTCTTGTTCCTCTGCGCCTCGTCCCCCTGCAGCTCGCCGCTCCGGCCGCCGCCCGACGAGCCACCCGGCTTCTTTCCCTGCATCCTTCCCCCGCCGCCGCCGCCGCTTTCCCGCTCGCCCCGGGTGTCGTGGCCGTTGCCGGGTGGGGGTGCGTGCCGCGAGGCTGCGTACTGTCCCCGCCCCGGGCCCGCGGCGGCCGCCCCCGTCCTGCCGCGGCTAGAGAGGTTGAAGGCTCCGCTCCTCGCCGCCGCCGCGCTCGCTCCCTTCCTCCTCCTCCTCCTCCTCCTTCTCCTCCTCCTCCTCCTCCTCCTCCTCCGCCCTCCCTTCGCCGCCTCCTCCGGCTCAGGCTGTGCCAATCACAGAGACTCCTCGCGCCGCCCGCTGCCGCCGCCGCCTAGCCTCTCTCGGACTCCCGCCGCTGCCTGAACCGGCTCCCCCTGGCCCGCCGGCCTCGCCTGCCTTCACCCCTAGCGCCCCAAACCCGGGCTGGGGCCTGATCGTCGCCTTGAGCCCCGAGCTGCGTCGCTATTGGCTGCGGGTGCGTCCCTGGGAGGCACGAAGGGACATGTTTGGGGCACTAAGGGCTTGCTGATGGTCAAAGCCGGCGGGGTCTAGCTACCCCGAGAAACTGCAGAATCGGGGAGTCCTGGTGGGGTGAGAGGCTGAGCGAGGAAGGTGCTACCCGGCCACTAGGAGGCACTGTGGGGTCCAGGGCGCCACGGCGGAAACTGGGTGGTACTAGGACTTGCAATGAGGTGAAGAGATGGGAGTATCCAGGCACCCTACTTCTAGTGCGGGTTCCTAATGCTTAGGTACCCGAGTGTTAAGGTGGGAGAGGAGGAGCAATTTCCATAAAGAGAGTATCCCGGGTATTAGGGCTGAATTCGGCTTGGTTCGCGGGTTTCTAAGGACAGAAGTTGCATTCTGGAGCTCCGGAAGATGCCAGTGATAGGAGCTTCTTTGGTCTGCCAGCCTCTGCTCCTGCATTCAGTAACTACCGGACATATCTAAACCGCCCATTCCCCGAAAATGGGAGAAAGAAACGGAAACTCTGAGAAGGGAAGTTAGATCTTTAGGGAGTCTTGCAGACTGATTGTCATCCCCCAGCCACCAAGTACAGGCGACTGCAGGTCACAAGGACCCCAGCAGAGGGCCTTGTTTAGTTCTCCAGCTGCCTGCAGATGGAGTTAAGGAAGGGATGAGCCACAAGCCTGCTTGTCCCCACCCCTCTCCTGACTATTGTGGCCCTCCCTAGCCTGGCCTGAAGGTCAGCGTGCAGCAGCGCCAATTGTCATCAGACCTCCTCCCCCTGGCCCCCAGCATTCCCTAGGATTTTGGTCCACAAGGCATCTCTGATAGGATGTACTGGCTCAGGCAACAGCGTTTGGAAGCTAAGAGAAATGTGGACACGAAAAGAAAATACCTAGCATGGTCCTCTTTATCAACAGAGAGGCCAAGCCTCTTTGGAGTACTTCTCCTTGCTTTCCCTAGGGCCTATATCCCAATGCCAAGGCTTCCATTCAATAGTGCATAGCAATTAGCACCAGCCATAATTTCTACTTTCTTCCAGAGAAATTGAGTAAGAATAGACGGTGGCACAGTGGGGGTGTATTGTTTGCCTTACCATTTAAATATAAATTGCTTCATCCATCTGTCTTCCAGACATGACCTCACCTAGTCTTGGTGTGGTTTTCAATGTGCTTCCCCTTGTCTGGGGGTACCTTCTGCCTAAATTACTCCCTGGCATCACTTGCTACAGTGTTCTCTACCAGTGGTATTGTAACCTGGAGTTGTTAGGGTCAAAGCCTGTGTCCTGGCAGCCCTAAGAAGCTAGGCTCAGCCCCCTGTCCTCAGTATGCCAATTAAAGGAGCAAGTAACAGTCAAGAGAAGAAAGATTATTCAGTGTGGTTATATTGGGAAGAGGAACAAATAGATAGGTCTGGTGATCTCCCCCCTCCCCAGTTGATTTTTCAATGTTCTGCATGAGCTTTAGGATACAAAAGAATATGTATTGCTAAGTAGTCCTGGTCAACGTATAGTCCTGCCCATCATTAACCTATCAATGTCTGAGCTTCAGTCTCCTCTGCAGTAGTTTGATAAGTTGTCAGAACTCTGTCAACTCCCTTCCTGGGAGACAAGTTCCTCCTGTGACTGGTACCTTGTTCTTCCTGTAGCATGAGTTTGGTAGAGAAATTCCAATTCCTTCAGGACAATTAATTCAATAATCTGATCGCCAAAAGGAAGGGGCACACTTGTCTCTGGGCTCTTATCTGGATCTGTTACACCATGGCTGAAATCCTTACTGCCTGGCTGTACCTTTACCACCGCTACCACCCCTGGGCATACATTACCAGCTTTCTTTGGATCTTCTGCTTCTTGTCCTTGATCCTTCTCATGACTCTGGCCTTCCACAATTCCTCATCAGTAACACATTCCTTTGATGAGCTGAGAGACAGAGGGGGTCTTCCTTCTGAATGAGTTGCAAGGCTGAAGGTTGTAATGTCATTGGGGTGCATTAGTCTTCAAGACTCATTTATGTGCCTTCTAATCACACAAATACCCATGTTCATTTTGTGCTTGCCTTGACCACGCTCTCAGTACACAGCTGCATTTTACTGTAACCCTCAGCAACCTTCTAAACTAGATAGTGCAATTGGCACTGTTCAGAAAACTGAGATCTAAGAAGGGGAACTAACTTGACCCACGCCACTCGCTTATTCAACAAAGGTTGGCAGAACTAACAAGATATCTGTTGCCACATCCTACAGTCTCAGCAGGGAGGTGAGCATCCCATCATTCCCCTTAAAGGCAGAAATTCAGAGAGATGTAGTAGCTATCCCAAAGTCACACAGCCAAAATGAATAGAACTTTAGTCTCGGATCGGCTCTCTGCTTTAAATCACACTGCCTTACGTAGACTCAGGGGAGGACAACATGAGTTTGTTTTACATTTATAATATGAACTTTCTTTAAATAAATTAAACATAAATGCTGTTAGAGATAGGGTTTTAGATTATGACTGTCCATCCTTCCTATAATTAACAGTAGCTGGCTATGAAGGCCACCATGCACCAGGAATCCATCTAAGCCAGCTGCAGGCTTACAGTGTGGAAGAGGGAATTTTGAGCACTTAGTTCAGCACCCTTCCTCCTTTACAAGCCTTGGTCAAAACTGTGGCTATGGGGTGATGGGATAGGTTTGTGAGCAACAAGTGCTTTCATTTTGCCGTTCTTGACACACAAAGGAAGAGGCAGAAAACTAGGCACCATTGGGTCTGTCTGCACAGCTCACAAAAGCTTATCAATTGGTACTTTGATGGCTAATTCCTTGTCCACCCCACATACAGGGAGATCTGGTTCTATTGAGCCCTCTACTCTTAAGAAAAAGTAACAAATGGCTTTGTGGTATTTAACTCAGTTACCAGAGATGGCAAAATACATGCTTCAGCAGGAACTGATAGGGAAAGAGAAGAGAGAAGAGAAATTAGAAAGGAAGAGGCAAACTAGGGGGCTTAGCTCTCCTGATGCCAGCATTACTCCCTCAGACCAGCTTTAGAAATAGACAACCCAGTGACTGGGAGAGTAAGATAAAGCAGCCCCAGAGCATCTCCTCAACAAGATGGCCTTGATATTGACATAGAGAAACTGGGAACATTCCAGGGTCCACTTGAGGTCTTTTTGGTCTACCTATCCCCTAGTGAATAGTGAATTTAGGAATTGTTCAGTGGTCAGTGTCCACCAAGACCTTGCATTTCTTTTGGATTTTCAGCTACTTCTCTGGACTAGCTAACTCTTTAGAGTTATGAGGAAAATATTGCTAGTAAGGCTTTGGACTTAAGATTCTTGTTTTGTTGTATACTGACAGTATTCTGGATACTGGAAAGCCACACAATCTTGAAGTGTGACCCAGGAAATCCAGAAGAAGATTTCCTGACATGGAAAAACCAACTGACCTTGAAGTCCTAAAATATTAACATTAATGGATAAATATGAGTATTAGAGTAACTCATATGATAAATATGAGTTAGTATTTGGAGAACTTGTCACTTCCACTGAAGAAGAGAAGTGGGTTAAATTCTTGTACACACACACACACACACATATGGAAACACACACTCTCACAACACATACACATAAACACATGCATTCACACATGCACACACAGTCACTCACACACACATATGCTCACACACATGCTCATATCACATATATATATACCCACACACACCACACACACACACATAGACACACGGACACAATCTCACACACAGTTATAAATACACAAAGTAACAAAATCTTTCACTGTCACTCGGCTGTGGCAAGATTTCACAGCAAGTGGCCTCGATGTAAGTCAACTCACTGAGAAACTATTGTTCAAGTAATTTACATGAGTCATCTTCTGCCAGCTCAATTTTTGTTCACAGGCAAACACAAGGTTGAAAAATAAATTCATAGAATGGTTTCTGATTGTCATTGGAATGGACAAATAGATGTTTAGATTCTTACCCTGTAGATGACATATTTTTTCAACACACACACACACACACACACACACACACACACACACACAGTTTTTAATTTACCAATCACATACTGTGTTCACCCAAGGATAGAATTGAAGTGAGGCCAACTCTTCTAGCCTGAAAGTAATATTTGTGTTGAGCTGAAGTTTGCTTCTATTCCTTATAGCCTTTCTTTTCCCCATACCAGTCTGCCTGACAATGCCTGGCTGTCTACCATAGCTACCCACTATATCCTAAGATTTATATTTAAATAATCTCCCTTAATTTAAATATGTCCTGAAGTTAGACAAAGAATAAAAAGCATAAGCATCTATGTGGATCAGTTTGCAACCAGGTAAGTCTGAAATTCATGTGGAAAAGGAGAAGACAGGAGAGCATGGGCAGAAATTGGAGAATTAACTGGAGATAAGAAGAGTTTCTGAAATATGCTTTATTCATGACAGATTAGATTTAAGGTGAAAGGGGAGGAATAAAAATATACTCAGTACTGATTTTGCTTTCAGGATCTCCCCTCAGGATCTACTGCTACTTTGGAAGTAATTAGAATTTGTTTACCCAAATAGGCTATTTGATTCTTAGTATAGAAGAAGAATGTACATACACATCATAACAAGAAAAATCCACCTTAAATCATGTTGGAAGAAACCAATATTGGATTTTATTTTAGTGTGATGTTTGTATTCGTTTCTGGTGTTCAGCTTTAGAAAAAAAGAACCATCTTCGAGGAGGATGCTGGTTATTTTTATTCTGATGGAGTCATCACGCTGCCATCCTGAGGGGAAAGTGCCTGGCCACTAATGACAGAGCTGGGCACTTGCGGGTAGAGTCCACTTGCTGTTTGTCTTGTGTCGGATTGTTTCCTCAGCACATCTGAGCTACAGAATGAAAGTAAGGATGCTGAACTTCAGATCACAATTGTCACCCTGATGTTTCTTTTTCAACATCTGTTCAAATTCCCCTGAGCATTCCAAAAGGCTGGCAGGATATACAGGACAGAAAACATTCAGGCTGCTGAATACAGCATGTCAGATTCTCAAAGAAGTTGTCCTTAACATAGGAGCAAGGATGAGTACCCTGTCCCTTCATAGGAAGGAAGAAGGTGACTGTGTAGGGATCCAGAATAGTTTCTCAACCAGAAAGCCCAGAGGATCCCTCCTGGATGCCTACCCACGAACCCTACATTTTCATCTTCCAGGGTCCAGTTGTAGCTCTCAGCAACACACCATGGGGACTGGGTGAAGGGAAAGGTGATTGTAGAATATGCAAATAACATAAGAAGATGTTGACATGGACAATATAGACAACATTATAGTTATCAAATGTCATATAGCAAACCAAATGCCAGCTTAGTGGTTTAAAACAGATACTAACCAATCAACATTCATTCTTCAATCAGAAGTGGAGACCCTAGGCTGGTTGTCAGTTAAGGTAGCTGGAAGGCTGTCACAGTGGATCTTATACCTTCTCATATTTCTATGACTGTTTCTTGGTCTAGGAAGATTCAAATGCCTGGGGGCAAGAACATTTGGAACTTTAGTTATTTTGCTTGTTGTCATGACCATGTATCTAACAGGAAGCAACTTAAGGGGCTTAATTATATTTCCTGTTGGACGTACAACATTCTGTCTGGCAGGAAGGACATGGCAGCTGGAGCTGGGCATGGCTGCACATTTTGCATCCATATTCAGGAAGCAAAGAATGGATGATAAATCCACTGGCTTCTCCCAAGTGGCTCACTTCTTCCAGGGAGACTCTCCCAAAACTCCCAAACCCTCCCACAGGGCACCACTGACTGGAGGCTGAATGTTCAAAAACATAAACCTATGGGGGAATATTTCACATTCAAACTATATCATCCTTCTTGGACAAGTAATAACAGAAGGCAAATTTGAGCTTGAAATTTTTTTTTAAAAAAAAGATAGTCAATTTAAAACAGTAGACAACATTTTAGGCAAAATTGTTAAATAAAAAATGCACAGACATAATTGTGAAAAATTTTTTGCATATAAAGGATGCTTTTTAAAAATTCTACAAACACCCAGGGAAAATTACACTCTAGGTAGGATAAGAATGAGCACAATGAGTTGACAGTACATCACAATATTGAATGCCCCAAAGAGAACAGTCTAAATGGTACTGGGACAACACTTATGACTAAAATGTCAATTTGTGAAAAAGACAGTACAAAGAGAAGCAATCTAGTGAAGATGTGAGAAAAAGATCCTCTTGTGTACTTTTACTGGAAAGCCAAAAGTTCCACTCTGAGAAAACAATATGTAAAATATAAAAACCTCACAAATAGCAAAAATGCATTCAAAGCAGTCATGACAGTCCCAGCTAAACATACCAAATTAAGTTCTGAAATGTTGAAAGTAGAATATTAGACTAAATGCATTTTTTTTAATTTCTCCAGATTATGAGAAACAAACACAATAGTTTATTTTTGTCTGTGGTTCTAAATGATGTTGGCAACAAAAAGAAAAAAAACTGAGGAAAGAAGCGGGGATTAAGATGGCTCTCTGTTGGTAAAGTATTTAGGCAAACACACAGCCTGGACTCCATCCCTAGGACCATACACACACACCACGTGTTGTGGTGCACAGCAGTTATCCTAGCAGTTGGGAGATAACAGCAAGGAAATCAGAAGTTATGTCCCTTATTAGCTGCATGGTAAGTTTGAGGTCAGCCTAGACTACATGAAGCCTGTATAAAAGAAGAAAAATACATTAGGAGGGAATCTAAGGAGGGAGTCAGAGCTTTTGTTTCACTGCTGGGCTTGGTGGCATACACCTATAAACCTTTGGGGAGACAAAGACAAGAAGATGGCAAGTGTGAGGCCAGCTTGGGCTACAGAGTTAGCCGTCATCTCAGCTAACATTCCAGGTTTGGTAGCCATTCATCTGTGATCCTATGATTAGAGAAACAGAGGCTTCCAGTTCAATGCCAGTTTATGTTACATAGTGATTTCCAGGCCAGCCTACATAGCAAGAACTTGTGTGGAACAACACGAGTTAGAGGATTTATGAATTGGCTCATTAGAGAACCAAAACGGTCATAAAAGGTATTAAAATATAGGAGGCAAGGGAGATGGCTCAACAGGTAAAAATACAGTCAGTCCTAATGACCTGATTTCGATTCCCAGGACACACATAGTAGAAGGACAGAAACAGCTCCCATAAATTGTCCTCTGACCTCCATGTACTGTGGGACTCACAAGTACACCTGTGCACATGTACATATGTACCTGCACACTAAACAAATGTAATAATTTTCAAATACTAAACTAACCGATGATATATTTAGCGTCAACGATTTCTGTTGTCATTTTGATAGACTGTAGAATCATCTGGGAGGTGGTCCT
>NW_021604712.1:1100947-1114992 GCF_004785775.1 Grammomys surdaster | reverse complement strand
TCTGTTGTCATTTTGATAGACTGTAGAATCATCTGGGAGGTGGTCCTCTGTACAGACCCGTGAGGGATCATCATCTTGATTATGTGAACTGATGTAGGAAGATCCATCTAAATATTGAGGAGGACAACTTCCTGGACAAGGGAGACTGGTCTGAGTAAAATGCAGAAGAGAAGCTGCTCCCTTCTTGCATCCTTCCCTAGCTCTTTCTGGATTGTGGTGCAGTGCGACCAGCTGCCCGGAGCTGCTGTCTTCACTTCCCACCATGACAAGCTGTGCCTTGAAGTGTGGGCTAGACAAGCCCATTCCCAATCAAGATGCTTCTCTCTGTGTCTCTGTCTCTGTCTCTGTCTCTGTCTCTGTCTCTGTCTCTCTCTCTCTCTCTCTCTCTCTCTCTCTCTCTTTTTCTGTCGTCCTTCCTTTTCTCTTCCTTCCTTCCTTCCATTTCTCCCTTCCTACCTCTGTCCCTCTGTCTGTTTCTGTCTGTCTCTCTGTGTCTGTATCTGCCTGTGTGTGTCTCTCTGTCTCTGTCTCTCTGTCTGTGTTTCTGTATCTCTCTCTCCCTCTCTCTCTTTCTGTGGTTTTAAGAAACATGGTTTCTCTGTGTATCTCTGGTTGTCCTGGAACTTACTCTGTAGGCCAGGCTAGCCTTGAATTCACAGATGTCAGCCTGCCTCTGCTTCCTAAGCACTGGAATTAAAGGCATATGCTAGTACCCTCACCAGGCTCAAGTTGCTTTTCTGCAGGTTGAATTTTAATTACTTTTCTCTATCCCCCTTTTCTCCCTCCAAACCTTCCCAATATATCTTCCCACTCTCTTTCAAATTCATGATCTCCTTTTTCATCAGTCATTATTTGGGAGTATTTTATCACAGCAATGGAAAAAGAAACCAGGACACTTACAAAAACAGAGAAAATAAAAACCAAGAAAAATATAAGACCCAAGCTAGCATCGTGAGTTTCTGAGCCAGAGAAGTCCTCTTACTCAACTCTCGGAGCTTTGATAGTTTAGCAATACTTAGAACCCTTGATCTCTTGTCTGTAAATTGAAGAACTTTTATCACTCTAGAGAGTATACAACATTAAAGAGAGAACAAAACTTGAAAATAGAAATTAAACAGAAGAATTTTATACATTATGAACATAACTACTTAAGAAATATCATATAACGTTGAGAAGTCAAAGCAAATGTATATTTCATGGCAAATTTCACTTGAGTCTAAAGAGAGGTCATGAACTTAGTATCTGCACACAAGTATATGGTCCACCCATGGTGTCTGCATTTGGGCGTTACAGATGAGCTGCCATATCCAGATTTTATGGGTTTCTAGGGATCTGAACTTGGGCCTTCATACTTGTAAAGCAAGCACTTTGTTTAATGACCCATCTCTCAGCTCATGAGCTATTTTTTTAAATATTAAAAAATATTGAAAAAAGAATAATTGGAACAAGTAATTAGGAGGCATGTCCTTCTAAATGCTAAGGCATCAGCAACACTGAATGAAATTGAATCCTAGCTCAGAAACTGGCAAGCCTAGAGACAATAGAGCAACCATCCTGAACCAGACTCGAGTATCTATCCCAGCTTAAGAAAAGAAACACAACAACAGCATTTTTAAAAAAAAAAAAATGAAGAAGGAAATGTTATTCATCAAATAACTGGGGAAAGTGATGAACTCAAGCCATGGCCTCATCATGATCACGGCCTGAAACCAAAGCAATAAAAACAGCTTGATTAAAGAAACATACATAGACAAACCATTTTTTAAAGAATTAATGGCTCTCTGGTGAAGAACAGGCATTCTAAGTTTTAAAAAAAAAAGCCATGCAAGTAATTACCAGGGAAATGCTAGACAGATTTTACTCTGACACCACTAAAACTGCTAAATGCTCTACCTCAGGAAATGTGACTAGAAACAATCAAATGACAAATTGGGAAAAGTTGTTGAAGCAGCAAGGCAGACTGAAGATATCATTAAACGAGCACAGAATGCACTCCTTCAAATCGGTAAATAAAACCCTAATACCGCAAGAAGATACCGACAAGATCCACTCAGTACATGCAGACCCCCAGAAACAGGAAAAAATGTTCTCACCACTAATCAAAAGGATATGAGATGTATTTTGTTCATCCACACATGTGGCAAAGCCCTCTTTACATTTACTGATTGATGATTGTGAGTGTGTGTGTGTGTGTGTGTGTGTGTGTGTGTGTATGTGTGTGTGCACTCATGCCCCTGCACCTATGACACCACACATGTAACAGAGGACAGGCGACAGCTTATCACTTCTCTTCTTTCACAATAGGAGTTCAAAGGATCAAATTTAAGGTTGGCATCCAGTGCCTGCCAATCCATCATGCTGTTTTTCTTGCTTAAAGAGAAAGTTCTGTAAAGGTCTTTTGGCAAGGACTGCTTCACAAATTGCTGCCCCCAGTATGAACTCACATATTCTTTGCAAAGTGATCAGCTACCATCTACCTGGATCCTCAAACTGCTCATTTCCTTTGTCCCCTAATTCCCTGATGATGTTTCTAACCCAGGAAAGTAACTGAAGGCACAAATACAAAAGATAACTCCTGTGTTTTACTGTACAATGTTTATTGATTCGTTTTGATAAAATGGAAAAGTTGAAGGAATCTTTGTCTAACATGACTGGCAAAATTAGATTTCCCTTCCATTTCTTTGGTTTGTTTCAACTATGTACCTATCCCCCCTTTTCTTTTCACTTGACAGACTATCCCACTAAATTGCCCAAGCTGACCTTAAACTCATTCTGTAGCCAAGCGGATCTTAATCGAGCAATCCCCTACCTCAGAATCCCAAGTGATTGAGATAACAGGTACATTTTATCAGACCAAGAAAAAAACCTATATTTTTAAGCAAATTAAATTCTCAACTATTAAAAAAAATCTTTTAAAACAAGTGTATGATTGGTGAAAGGTTCTTGATAAGGTGAATTTACAAAAGGATTTCACACTGTAACATTGCTCAACTATAGTAACATACACACTTGAGACAATGGGTTCCAGAATCAGGCAGACTGCTTGGATTTGAACCACAGCCTGCCACATACTAATTTTGGGCTATAGATAATTAATAAGCCAGACATGAAGGCTTTACTGTATATTTCACTTACAGCTAGACATAATGGCTTCATTATGCATATTACTACATTTATCCACCTTGAAGATGGGAATAACAACCATAGTTAGCTTAGCATGCTGGACAGATCAAAGTATTATTTAGTGTTAAATATCTTCCATAAACCTAGCCCATAAATGGAAGATTTTATATTCAAACAATTAAAGTTAACATGCATTGGTAGTATAATTTTAAAACATTTTTCATTATTTAAAGTATATTATACACATTTCATTATAGCTGGATCCAGTTGTCTTGACTTATGGGCAGCCTCTGAGACCACCACATCCCTCCAGCTCTCTGCCCCCACTCAATAGGATAGAGTGAAACTGAATAGCTGTCTCCTTGCTGTCTTAGAGTTCAGATCTGACCCTACCATGCTTTCTACTGTCTAGCTATGTCTTCTATGTTCTTATGCAAAGCCCCTTTCATATACAGGAAGGTGATAAGGTCCCAAGATAGTGACCCCTCAATCTGTTGATGACAAGTGAATGAGTTAAGACCAATACATATCTTGGACAGTTTCAGGTCTCCTACATGAAGAGCTCGGCAAGCCTATGGTAGGAGCCCAGGGAAACAGTCATCAAAACTGTGTGAAACCAGCATCTGCAGAAAGGATCGGACTAACGGAGACGAAGCTGGAGGAGTGTGGTGTGTGGTGAGGTAGAGCACCTGTTCTCCCCAAGACCCAATGAGGAGACTGTTCATGGACAGGATCTTTCTTCACATTCATATAATTAAAATTTGGAAGAATTACAGAGAGACATAGAATTGCTGGTAGAAGCAGTACAGATGAAGGAGAGAAGGAGGGTTTCTCGATGGAACCCCAGACACAGGTGAATTTTGTTGTCAGTAAAGTCAAGCCCTTCTTGGAAGAGACAAAGCCAACATGCCATCTTACTGAACAATTACTCTTCTAGGGTACAAAATGCATCTACTTTTCCGTTGACCAACTTCATATCAGATGGCCCAAAACCTGCACTTGGCTAGTTTTGCTTTTGGGGGCCACAGTGAGTTAGGTAACAAAGACCAAGTGTGAGAAGGTCTGCAGGTGTTAGGTTCCTGTAAAGACAAATAGAAACCGTAATTTAATCCAGATATAGAACTACAAAACACCTAAGGTTCAAGATGCAGTCATTTGTTATATCCCTATATTAAAATGTCTTAGTGGTCAACAAGATTTAATGCACAAAGACAATCAGGTGCAATAGCTAAAGTATAACAGTGTTAGGATGTGGTAATGGGCAGCCTTGAGGGCAGGTTTCTGAGTTTAATAGTAGTAGCAATTTGTTGTCTATCTTCATGCCTTGCTTCCCTGCTCCCAACCCCCCCCCCCGAATACACAGGTGCTACAAATATCAGAGATACAAAACAAAGGTGCCAAAAGGGCAAATGAGCCAACTTAGAGGTTTCTTACTGACCAAGCTACAACCTGAGCATCCAAAAGAACATGATAACTGTGGTTAATTGAAAGATGATGAGTTTGTGGAAGGCCATGATTTCATAATGATATTCAGAAAGAGATGTAATGTGAACTATACTATTGGTAATTAGGATGAACACAGAAGTTTGGCTATGAAGGGATATGTTTAATCTTTTATTAATTTTAATGAGAGGTGGTTAATATAAATTGGCATTTTATTTCTTCTATTAACACTTCTTGATTTTTTTTAAAAAAAAAAACTAGTGAAGCTCATTTCTATCTGCCTGAGTATAAAAGGAAAAATACCAGGAAACAGTGAGTTAGGCAAATTGCCTTGGGAAGACATACAGAAACTCTGGAAACACCAGGAGAGGCGAGCACGTGCTAGTAGACACACATGTAGCCAGTCAAGGCTCAAAGTAGTTCTAACAGAAAAAAATTGCCAAATGTTTTAATGGGAGGGCCTTTGCCAGAACCTTAATTGAACTTCTCCCAACATGAGGCTGCTAGTTTGCGCTGGGGTTGTGTGACTTTTGGGGGGAAAGACATGAGCAAACTTCTCCTTGTTCCAGATAGGACACATATGACAGACTGGAGACACAAGTTAATCCAAATCTAGTATGGTAAGTCAGTGAGTTTCTTAGGGTTACTCAATCATGGAAGGATTAGCTAATATGGAGTATGGTAGTGAGAAATCTGTGTTACTAACAAGCTCATGCCAACATGGATAACAGCTCCTGAAAGCAGCATCTGTAATTTTAATTTTTCAAAACTTATTTTTAATGATGGCTATTAAATGCTTTAATCTCCCTTGTAGCCCACTACCCACCAGATGCAAAGAAAGGCTACTGGGAAGTGGACCTGTTCAGAAAGGTTCTTTGGAGCAACTCCCATCTGTGTTGTCTGGAAATCAGCAGTTCAGTTCACAGCTTAAAAGGCGGTGGCGGTAGCTCGATCCACTCACAAACACTTCACAGATACACCAGCAGTCCAGTTCAGTAGCGTCTGGATAGCAAACAGGAGTCATCAGCAGTGACACTACCTATCAGAGTTCTCAGCTGTGCCTCTCCCAGGGAAGCAAAGATCAGCGAAGACGAGAGACCCACAAGCATTGCACAGCTAGCTGGACCAGCAAGCCAAGCTCTTTCTCCATCATTCCTTGGAGTCCTATTTATACCCTCCAAACATCATGTGTCCTCCACACGCCTTCCCTCAGCATGAGTCTTGCCTTAGCACATACATTCAATCAGCCCAAATCCTCCAAAGTGCCAAGAAACTGCAGTACATCACCAGAAATTTTTGGTGCAGTCCTGTCTATGGAACCCTGACAAATGCAGCCCAACTATGCAGTGTAAGTCAGACCAATACATGCAGGTTGTTAGCAAAGAATCCTTCATCACTTCCTTTCATGTGCTTGCCTTAGCAGAACATCCTCTCTCCTGTGTCTGCTTCAGTGAAACATCCCTTCACAAGGTCAGCCTGAAACTTTCACGCCTGTGTCCACTTTAACAAAACGTTTCTTCACATGTTTGCTCCAGCAAAACACCATCCAACTGACTTTCCGAATAACCTTTAAGTTTCCACTCCAAGAATCACTAGAGTTTCTGACACATCATTTGGGCAACACCACTGAAGAAGCCTCTCTTCCCTATAACTGCTTACTGCTTGCTGTTTTTATCACCTTATGAAGAACACATCTATTCTGATGATTTCTTAGAAGTTTTATGAGCCTCTGTCCTTTCTAGTCCATGAAGAAATTTTTCAATCTACATGAGACAGCTACTCAAATGCCGATTAAATACAATGAAAACTATTCAGGCAGGATAGATATAGATATAGATATATAGATATATAGAAATATAGATATATAGACATATAGATATATAGATATAGATATATTCATTTTGTGGGGATGGGGTGGGGAGAAATGGATTATTTCTGCTTATAGCTTATGGAAACTCAAGCATGGCAGGAACCTGGAGGCAGGAACTTGAGCAGAGAGCACAGAAGAATGTTTTTCATTGGCTTGTTCTCCTTTCCTCCCTTAATTTGGTTTCTTTCATTTTTCTTCCATTAAAAATAGATTATTTTCTCACATATTGATTATAGATTCCCCTCCTTCTACTCCTCTCAGTTTCTCCTCACCTCCTGTCCCCTCCGTATCTATTCCTTTTCTGTCTCTCATTAGAAAAACAAACAAATAAACAAAAAACAGGCCTCCTCTAAGAGATAATAACCAAACATGTCAAAACAAAATATAATAAGATGAAGCAAAGACTATCATCTTGACATTAAATATGGCAACCCAATAGGAGGAAAAGGGTCCCAAGAGCAGGCAAAAGAGACAGAGAGTCACTTGTCATAGTCAGAAGTTATAAACACACTAAGCTGAAAGCTGTAATATCTACACAGAAGACCTGGTGAAGCCCCATGAAGGTCTGCTCCTTACTGCCTCCGTTTGTTAGCTCAGGTGCATCCTGTTTAGTTGACTCAGAGGGCTGTTTGTGTTCTCCTGGTGTCCTCTAACCCCTCTGTCTCTTAAAATCTTACTGCTTCCTCTTCTGTGGTATTCCCTGAGCTCTGAGGGGAGAGATTTACAGAGACCTCCAATTTAAATTCTCTTTCCACATAAAGTCTCCTGTGGCTCTCTGCATTTGCTCCCATCTGCTGCCAGGGGAAGCCTCTCTAATGATGACTAGATAAGGCGCTGATCTATGGTATAGCAGAATATCATTAGGCGCAATTTTATTGATTTTTTTTAGACCAGTTGTAGTTGTTTTATCCTAGATCTCTAGGCAAGTAGTTTCTAGTTCTCGATTACCCAAGCAGTAATAGGTATGAGTTCCTTCCCATGGAGTGGGCCTTAAGTCAAATCAGATATCAGTTGGCTACTTATGTAAGTTCTGTCAACACTGTTCTAGCAGATTGTGCAGGCAGGACAGATTGTAGGTTACCCGTTTTGTGGCTGGATTGGAGTCCATGTAGCTCTTTTGTTAGTCTGCAGAATACCTCTCCCCATCAAACAATCTAGAGCATAATGGTGAAGGCTTCATGTAGGTAACAGCTTGAAATCTCCATGTCCAATGAGCTGTGTGGTTATTTCCTCTGCAATGCAGCCCTGCAGTCAGTTTTTGGAGAGTGACCCATTGTCTTAGCATCATCATGGGTTGTTTGGAGATTTCCATAGGTCCCTCTTGGCAAATAACTTAGTTGAATGCAACCCAATCCTACCAGGGAAACCTTGTTGCTATACATTTAAAATAATGCCTATAATTCAGACAACTATCATAGGAGTAGGATGATGGTTGTGTTATGGTGGCCAAGAAAAATGGCAACATTTCATGGGAAGGTTCTAGATTACTCAAAAACCAAAACAATGTACATAGAGTGAACTTGAATATTTTTTAATTGATATAGAAATATCAAGCTTTCAGTCCTTCTCCCAACTCCTCCGTTGGGGTCCCCAGGCTCAGTCCTGTGGTTGGCTGTGAGTATCTGCATCAGTATTGGTCCGGCTCTGGCAGAGCCTCTCAGGACACAGCTATACCAGGCTCCTGTCAGCAAGCACTTCATGGTATCAACAATAGTGTTTGGGTTTGGTCTCTGCAGATGAGATGGATTCCTCGGTGGAGCAGTCTCTGGAAGGCCTTTCCTTCTGTCTCTGCTTCACTCTTTGTCCCTGCATTTCCTTTTAGGAGTAATTCTGGGTTAATATTTTTTGAAGTGGGTGGGTGGCCCCATCCCTCAACCAGGGGCTGTGCCTAACCTCTGGATATGATCTCTATAGATATCCATGTTTGTGTCTTGTGATAAGTTCCACAGACTCATGCCTTAATCAAGAGGTCAACCGACTCCTGTGACCTTGGCTGTTTCCTTTCTTCTTTGTATAGATATAGAAACTTTGAGAGAGACATGGCACAATGAGTAAAGGCACAGACTGCTCTTATAGAGGACCTGAACTGAGTTACAGGAACCCACATTGGGCAGCTCACAAGTGTCCATTTCTCTAGCTCTAGAGGACGCCAATGCCTCTATATACCACCTACACATACACACATGCACACATACAGAGAGAGAGAGAGAGATGCAGGGACAAAGAGAGAGAGAGAGAGGGAGGGAGGGAGGGAGGGGGGAGAGAATACACATAATTAAAAATAAAATTAAGTAAAAAAAAGTAAAAAGAAAACTTTAATATAATCTTAAGAAATGTAAGGAATGGGCAAATGGTTCAGTGGCTAGAATCATTTGGTCTTCTTTCAAAGGTCTGAATTTGGTCCCAGGATCCATATTGGGCAGTGGTCTATACTCCAGTTCCAGGGAATGTAATACCGTCTCTGGTTTCTGTGCATGCCTACAACCCAACCCACCCCCCCATATCACACACACACACACACACACACACACACACACACACCCTAAAAAATAAACAAAAAACCCAACCTTTAAAAGGAAATGTAAGTACAATTTAAAAAATAGGGAAGAAAACAAGATATTGACATTTTAGGAATGTATATAGGTAGAAATACAGTGATATTTTGTAGGACCATTATATTTGTATATATTTTGATTGGTTGTTTTATATGTTTAGAGTGCTTTAAGGAATGTCAAGGAAAGCACAACAAATTTCCCTTTAAAACAGATGACACATGGTAGATTTTTTTTAATGAGCCTTTCCAGGTTAGTTCCCATTGCAAGTTGGAGAGTAAATGTCAGGGCAGAGTGGATTATAAGCTAATATAAAAGACAGAGGCAGAAAAGGAAAATAAATGAGACAGTTATCATGGGAGAAAAATTTAAGAATGTAGCAATAAACAGAGGAATTAAGGTTAATATTTTAAGACAAGATTTTAAAAAGTCAAAACCAATGTGAAAGAGTCTATGGTGAACAAAGCTGTTCTTTTCTTTTTTTTTTTTCTTTTTTCTTTTTGGTTCTTTTTCAAGACAGGGTTTCTCTGTATAGTCCCGGCAGTCCTGGAACTCACTCTGTAGACCAGGCTGGCCTCGAACTCAGAGATCCGCCTGCCTCTGCCTCCCAAGTGCTGGGATTAAAGGTGTGTGCCACTACCGCCCGGCCTTTTTCTATTTTTTTTAAACTGTTATTTTCAATGCGAGATGGAAACGAAGGTGCCCTTATGGTTTATTTTAAGGAACTGGTTTCTACGGGAAATAGGAGAGGTTGTATAGATAAAAGAAAATGTAAGTCCATGGGGGCAAGTTGTCTTGCTTGTTTGCTTTAGAGTCTGAAGACCCTTGAATCCTACTATCCTACTTAGCTTGAGCTGTCAAGCTGACACAGTCCAGAGTTACCTAAAGAAGTCTCAGTTTGGGGTTGGGGTTGGTCAGATTGGGTTGTGGTCATGTCTGTAGGGCCATTTTCTTGATAACTAATCTAAAAGGGTCCAGACCCATGGTGAGTGGTACCATCTTTAGGGCAGGGGCTCCAGGACTGTGTAAGTATGGAAACCTACTACTGTGGGAGCTTCTTAAAGTATATATGAAATAAATGTACATGAAGTCAGGAAGTGACAGGGGGAGATAATGCCCCAGCTAGACATCTTTTGCTAACAAGTGAAACATCCAGTATGAGAAATGGGTTCAATCACAGTTGAGCCATTGTCCAAAGGAGACCCAAGGAAGCTGCCAAATAACTTGGGCCGTTGACAAGGCTATTGGTTGCATTTCACAAACTGATGGTAAGATCCTATGGCTAAAGGTAACATTTACATATCTCGTTAAACATGGAGAGGTTGAGCTTGTACCTAACTACAGCTATCACTCTACTGACTAGTGATCATGGTACTAGAAGGTATTCTTCATGTTACCAGAGGAGAAAAGCAACCACCATCCCTGCTGCAAACCCTGGAATCTGCAATGATGTCCTGGCTGCATGATATACTTGTGCAATAGTGGCACAAATGTTATGGAGATAAGCAATAACTATTCTCTGATTAGATTTAAGGTCACTTTGTGAGATAGAATATGTGTCTGACACTGCTTATGTGACCAAGAACCTGAGAATAGATAGGTCATAATCAGAGAAGCTTCCTCCTGCAAATATATGGGCACTAACACCGAGACCCATAATTAGACAATGTGTAAAGCATGAGAGATTTTGGAAAACTCTTCCCAAATGGGATGTCTTCATCAAACTCCTCCGATCAGGGCTTAGAGAGGTATGCAGAAGAGGAGCCAGAAAGATTTGACACCAAGGAAACAATGAAACATAATGGATACAGATGTATATTAAAGCAGTGAAGTTTGAGAATCACTGCCCGATACTTCCCCAAGATCCCCTTCAAAACTGGTCTGCATTTATAGGCATGTATTGAAGAAAATAGTGAAGGTGAAAGGCAGTAACATAGCTCTGACTCTGGATAATGGGCAAACAAGATGAGCTTTTCCCTCCAAGAATCCTGTGCCTTCCTTTTTCCACATTAAAGCAATCAGTTATCTGGTATTTGTTGTCAGGTTCTGTGCTGTCCTAGCCTTGGGTCCCAAGAGCCTGGGGATGCAGCAGGAGGGATTTCTCACCTATTTTCCTTTTTCTTTGAAATGTGGGGCAGCACTTGAAAGAAACAGGCCTTGTATGCTGTATTTTTCAGCTTTTGTTCTGAGACTTCAAAGTTTAACATTGGGAGAAAAGGTTATTCTACATAAGCCTGTAAGTTTTCCCAGGAGAAAGGGACAGATTTAAGTTTAATCAAGTTTGGGGAATGATCTTGGTGGCAGCCAGCATTGCAAGCTTTGCTGGCTTGTTTCTTGAAGAACACAAGAGCTGCAATACCTGAGCATGCATGTGGAATTTGAACTTGTGGGGGTACAGCAGTCTGCTCCACAAAAATGAAGCTGAGAGGAGAAGTTAGGGTTTATTTTCTGGTCTCTTTTTGTTTCAACCCAAAATGTATAATGACCTGAGCTAACAAATAGTGCAGTTGTTTTGGATGGGGCCAATAAGGAAGCAATTAAGACAGATAACCCTGTGAGAAGGTACTGACTGTGGGGAAGAATTTTTAGTCAGCTCTTTACTCATTGCTGTGACAAGTTACCTGATGAGAAGCAACTTAAGGGAGGAGGTGGTTTACTCCATTCACAGTTTTCAGGCACAGTTCACCATGGTGGGGTAGGTATGGCTGCTACAATGGCTCTCACTGTGGCAGGACAGTGAGGCAGCTGGTCACATTACTGCCACCCTCAAGAAGCAGAGAAAGATGGTTGCTGGTACTCAACATGCTTTCTCCTTTTGGATGGTACCCTCGCCCACTGGGTGATACCACCCACATTTAAAGGTTGGACTCCCCTTCTTAGTTAAACTTCATTGTAAATATCATTATAATCACAGCCAAGAGGAGTGTCTCTTAGGTGATTCCAAATCCAGATGAGTTGACAATGGTGATTAGCTATCACAGCATTTGGGGGTAGTGGTAGTGACTGATAGATTGCTCATACCTGGAAAACCAGGGAAACCCATAGCATGGCTCAGCCCAAGTCTGTAGACCTGAGAATGACATGAGCTGGTATAATTTCCAGTGGTACAGAAGACATCCTGGGAGTTCTGACCTGGACAAACAATAGAGAAGTTCATGTAGGCTTCCAAAGAGCAGGTGAGAATATATCCTCCTTCACTGCCATTTTGTTATAACAAACTCCCAGGAGGCTGAATGGTGTCCCACACTGAGAGTAAATATTCCCTATTCTGTTCATGTGCTTATACACAATCTTTAGCAAACACTCCCATAGATACATCTGGGAAAGCCCAATACTCTATTTACACAAAACTATCCAGGCTCCCTTTTTTATTGTAAGAGGAATGAGGTGGTTATCTATTGAAGCATGGAACATACAATGCTTTAACAGCTAGCTGAGCGTGTCTTAATTCAACTTTAGCATCCCAAATCAACCAACCCAAGTATTATCTGTCCGTTTTATGTTGTCATAACCAAATATTTCACACCGGATAAGTTAAGGGAACAGAATTTTATTTTCTCTTTCTGGAGGCTCTAGAGTCTAAGATCAAGATACTGTCAGCTTCTCTTGTGAGGACGACACTTTCTTTCCAAGATGACATGTTATGTAACCTCCATAAGGCAGGAGTACTGTGTCCACACATGGCAGAAAGACAAGTGAACAAAATGCTGCACAAATCCCTCCATTTAAGCCCTTACTCCCACTCATAAAGGTGGAGGCCTACAGCCTAATAACTTCTTACAGGCCACATTCTTTTTTATTAATAATTTTATTCATTTACATTTCAAATGATATCCCCCTTCCTGGTTACCCCTTCACAAGTCCCCCATCCTATACCCCGTCTTCCCCCTCCCCTTTGCCTCTATAAGGGTGCTCCTCCACCCACTCACCCACTCCTGCCTCACTGCTCTAACATCCCCCTATGCTGGGACATCAAGCCTCCACAGAACCAAGGGCCTCTCCTCCCATTGATGTCAGATAAGGCCATCCTCTGCTACATATGTATCTGGAGCTATGGATCCCTCCATGTGTACTCTTTGGTTGGTGGTTTAGTCCCTGGGAGCTCTGGGGTGTCTGGTTAGTTGATATTGTTACTCTTCCTATGGGGTTGAAATCCCCTTCAGCTCCTCCAGTTCTTTCCATAGCTTTTCCACAAGGGTCCTCAGGCTCAGTCCAATAGTTGGACTGTGAGTATCTGCATCTATATTGGTCAGGTGCTGGAAGAGCCTCTCAGAGAACAGCCATACCAGGCTCTTGTCAGCAAGCATTCCTTGGCATCAGCAATAGTGTTAGGGTTTGATGTCTGCAGATAAAAATGGATTCCTAGGTGGGTGGTCTCTGGATGGCCTTTCCTTTAGAGTCTGTTTTAATTTTTGCCCCTGTCTTTCCTTTGGGCAGGAACATTTCTTGGTTAACAATTTTGAGATGTGTGGGTGGCCCCATCCCTCAACTGGGACAGTCCACAT
This sequence comes from Grammomys surdaster, assembly GCF_004785775.1. Lineage (NCBI taxonomy): Eukaryota > Metazoa > Chordata > Mammalia > Rodentia > Muridae > Grammomys > Grammomys surdaster. The sequence continues at coordinate 1,101,499 of NW_021604712.1, read as the reverse complement.
TCTTAGGACAATGACAGAGGCAACAACTGGGTTTGGAGGCCACATAATCAAAGCATGAAGCAAATATAAAGAAGAAGAGTAGACACAGTGTAAAGCATCTGGGTTGGTGACTGTTTTAAGCAATGGAAGAGTGACTGGATAAATAACTGAATCATAATTTATTGGTCTGCCACTCACTGCCTTATCTCAAAGAAAAGGCTCATCTCTCACTGAAATCCTCATGGCAGAATGATATGACAGAAGTGGGGAGGTTTATTTTATTTATTTTTAGCATATATTGCTTACTTGGGGTCCAGAAATGAAATTAAGGAGATTCTCTTCCTTTTTCCACCCAGCATTGGATACAGGTACAAGAAAGTAAGCTGTCTATCCAACAACCTAAGTCCCATTCCTGGTGGCCACTTGCCCTATTTTTGTTTGAAGATGGCAGACAAGTTAAAAACAGGCAGCATTCTCTAACACACACATACACACACACACACACACACACACACACACAGAGAGAGAGAGAGAGAGAGAGAGAGAGAGAGAGAGAGAGAGAGAGAGAGAGAG
>NW_021604712.1:1054041-1100937 GCF_004785775.1 Grammomys surdaster | reverse complement strand
GAGAGAGAGAGAGAGAGAGAGAGAGAGAGAGAGAGAGAGAGAGAGAGTTTCTCACACAACCCAATACAAATAGAACAAGAAAAGACTGAGCATATATGTCCAGGAATCCCTGTGTTGTCAAACTTTAAGAGCATCAAAAGCTTGGTTGAGAATAATGGCTTTTATTTCATCTCATCTGCACGAGCTCACCTACAACTCACCAATTCTGGGACAGAGTGAAACAGACAGATCTTTATTGTGCATTTTTATCATGCAACTCTTAAAGCAGAACTCCTGAAATACAAGAAAAGGTGCTGCTATTGCTTGGTTTTTTAATGAACTGGGATATCATTTCTCCGAGTCTTGAGGCAACTACACTATCGGGGAACTCCTGGGCATTGCTGGTTGTGGATGCATATTGTGAAAGGGATGTGTGTGCTTCTGGTTGCCATCACATATTTAAAGTGACAGAAGACACCTCTGGGGAATAGCTGGGTGAGCATTGGCTCGAGCTCAGATAAAGGAGGTGCTCAGATAAAGCTGGTGTGCCTGCCCCACACCTGCTGGAACATGTGCTTGCAGGAACCTGTTTCCAAACATACTTCTCCAATGCCATGTTTCCTAATTCAGTCAAGTCTTGACATCCCAAATGAGCCAACCCGAGTATGTCTGTCCATTTATGTTAACTAACAAAATACTTCACACTGGATAACTTAGACAGACAGGGCTTTATTTTTTCTTAGCTCTACAGGCTGTGTAGTCCAAGATCAAGGTACTGTCAGGTTGTCTAGTGAGGATGAGGCTCTCCTTCCCATATGACGTGAAGAAAAATGATGTGACTCCTACTGTGGGATATTCATCTTCACTGTTGTTTCCTAACCTCTCACAAGCTGTAGGTGCTGAGTATGGGGCACCAATGAGACTGTTGTCACTGTGACTGTCCTCTCAATATAGGAATGTGACACATTGGCAAGTTCACAGTTCTTTCACTTATTTCTATGTATTAATAGAGGTGGCCACTGATAGTGGAGGAAGAAAGGGTAAGCAAGCGAGAGAATCTGAGAAAAACGGCACACAATGGGAGGGAGCAGCTATTTGTTATAGAGAAGAAGTCCCGTGCTCTTGATCAAGGCAGAAGCAAACAGCTGAGGTCTAGGCAAATTGTGTTTGAGAAACAGTAGATTTGTATGAAATAAGCCGAAACCTTGACTCAAGCAGAAGACAACTGATGGGCACTCGGAAACCAAGGCATTCTTTAGGCTGAAGGCAAAATACAAAGTAAGAAGAAAGCAAGGAGCCGGTATGACAGAGGCAGCATGCTGGCTGTTGCTGCTGCAGCAGCTCAGGTAGGCTTCCTACCCATTCTGTGCATGTCTGCCTTGGTCAGGATATAGATTTTCCCTAAAATAAATAAATAAATAAATAAATAAATAATCACACCTCTGTTTGTCACCAGACAGATCTCTAGGACCATCACAGTAAGATGTCTACAGCTATCACACAGTTTGAGTGTCAAGTGTCTGATACAGGTTATAGACTCACATGCCAGACATTGTATTCCTAGCTGGTAATTTATCACTGAGTTCACAGCTAAAAAAAAAACACTGAGGAGGAAGGCCCTGTGGGCTTCCTTAGAGGAGGCTGCTGTGGGTATGCCTTTGAATGGTATACCTTTCTCCTAGACCCCTCCTCATGTGTATGTGTGTGTGTGTGTGTGTGTGTGTGTGTGTGTGTATGTATACACGAACTCACATGCATGTTGATCCAAGCATTGCTTTCTAATCACCATCAGGCATATCTTTTAAAATATACCTAAATATGCAGAAAGGAAAGCAAATATTGTGGGTAAGATAGCCCCAAGCATAATCAAGAGGCAGTGTGAGATCCCTGGGAAGCATCAGCTACTGCTTGTTTCTTCCTTGTACTACACTTGGGTGGCCACAGGATGGGGAGGGTGTGGTGAACAGCTAAAGAGAGCTAGTCTTCACTTCTTACAATTGGGGATATCCCTAACAACCACACTCTGTCCAATTGGAGCTGATGGATCCACTATGAGCCTTTTTAACACTTAGGGGAATCATTCCTGGTTATGTTGCTGAATTACATTGGGGAGGGAGCTGGGATTGAAGGTTGAATTTCTTTGAAGGACAACCTTCATTAATGGGAAGTGAGGCTTCAAGCTAATAATGGAGTCTATCTAAACAAGCCTTGGGACTTGGGAGATGGACTAAAGCAAAGAGTTGGAATGATACCCAGGTTGTTCTTCTTCAGAAGGAATTAAAATGTTAAACTAAAGGAATTATTCTTAATGCTAAGGTTGTGGGCCTAAGATTATTAAAAGAAAATACATTCAATGTAGTGTTTATAGTTGTTAAACAAATATGTAATTTATTTTCCTTTGTTAATGAAGCAGCAACTTTACTAGAGCCCCAGGGAACACCAGGAGGTATATACTACTTCTGCAAAAAGAGGCTGTGTAAATAAGCAAGTCCCAGAATGGAGAACAGGTAAAGTCCTCCTCACAGCCTTGCTTATCATGGGAAGAAGAGAGGGAGGAGAGTATGCACACTAGAGGTTAGATCTAACTATACTGACATCCTTGCCCAGTGACTACCTAGGGAGTACAGGATCAGGCAAATGTTTTTGGTCACTTCATTTATATCAACCTTTGGCTTTCTCTTCTGCCGTGTGTGTGTGTGTGTGTGTGTGTGTGTGTGTGTTTCATTTTACTGTGTGTGTTTCATTTTACTGTGTGAGTGTTTGGAAGCCTTTGCAGTCCTCTTGTAATGAAAAGAAATATGGATCCATTACAAGAATATGTAAAGAAAAATGAAAAACAATATGAAGACCCAGTTGTGATGAGTAAATGCTTTCAGTGTTAGAAAGTAAGTAATGGGGACTACCAAGGAAGGCATTACTGTCTAAATCCAGAAAATCTTGGAGAAGTTTTTCTTATCTATAGTTTTCCCGATAAAGCGTGTATTGGGGGTGCACGTGAGCATGAGTGTGCAGGCGCAGATATGTGTGGTGGAAGAGTGGCAGCCATGGACTGGATGCTAAGGTTGCTCAATATTGCATGAGCCCGAAAGTGACAATTTCTATTTTTTATACATTTCCAAGAAATCAGAGCACATCATATACATACACCCCATATGACATTGTCAGAGAATTAGAACATGGTAAAGTTCTCTAAACACTAAAATGAGATGCACATAATTTTAATCTTTCTTTCATCACTATTTTAGGCTCCTGAACCTCTGGGTTATTACTATGAACATAAGTTATTATCATTCAGTTCTGAAAATCTAGACACATTTTTCTGGCTATTTTATTCTTAGTGAGTGAGAGTTTCTGAACAATACTTTAATTACTGTGCAGAATTAAAAATGAATGTGCAGGTCATCCTGAGGTGTGATTGGGAAAGGAGAAATGTATCCTCAAATTGTGAGGGACATGAAAAGTGCATCTTATCACTTTATGGCAATGATTTCTCAAATCCAACCCACAAGGATTCCCAAGGAGGATGAAGGAATGTTTATTTAAGGAGACTAGAAGATTTAAACAGAGAGACTTCATTGTAGCAAGGTCTGCAGATAGCAGTCAATTCACTGAGACCAGAGGCCGTTTCAGGTGGGAGTAAGGATGAAAACACAGAGTCAGGGAGGTGCTGAGTAGAGACCCCACTTCTCAAAGCACCAAAGTAGTTGCGTGTGGAATAATAGCATCTACACCCCCTAGTTCTGGCTAGAAATGCAGGATCTGGGGACCAGGAGAAGCCTGGGCCGTTGAGAGCAATGCTGCTCTTTCAGAGGATGGGAGTTCATTTCCTAGCCTTGTGTTTCACTAACCTTCAGCTCCAGGGGCTCTGATACCCTCCATGGGGCATTTTCATACAGTGTGTGTGTGTGTGTGTGTGTGTGTGTGAGAGAGAGAGAGAGAGAGAGAGAGAGATATTTTTTAAAATGTACAATTCCAGGGACTTACTCCAGTCCTAATAAATGAAAGCTTAAATCACTCAATGATTCACAGACAAGTCTGGAGAAACCTTGGCTTATTGCTTGTATTATTTCCAAATGAGGCTGAAAGTATTGCCTCTCTGCAAAAGTCCTGGTACCATGAAAATAAATTTGGGTAGGTTGTAGAAACCATTGATATCTTAGAAGCAGATGCTGAATTGCAGCTTGGACACTAATCCATCAGGATTCATACTGTCCTTACTGTGTGGTAAGGTCCAAAGGGCCCCCTGATGTGATAATCTCTTGAACTCAAAGTCCTGACAGAGTCCAGCAGGCTACAGATAATCACCACAACTGTCAGTGCCTATTTGCCACCCGCTGTTGTGACTGCCATCAATGGACAGTATCACTTTGATTCTTGAACTTTATATGACTATTAATAAGGAGAAACAGCTTTGCAAAGATTTAATTTTTAATTAAGCATGGCATTTTATTTAAAAGTTGTTACTATAACAGAATATCTATGCCTGAATAATTTAAGAAGAAAGAGGTTCACTTAAGCTTGTGGTTTGGAGCTTATAGCATCTGTTGAGGTTCTGGTAGCACACTCATATTATCAAGTGTTTATATGCAAAGACAAGCCAGTGTGCATGAGAGAGAAAGCTAGAGACTAGACACTTGCTTTATAGCAACCTGCTCTTGCAGAAACTTAGGGATGCCTTTGCAATGGGGGAACCCTCGTGATCTAATTATCCTTTGGAGGTCTCAACACCATTACACTAAGACTCGAAGTTCAGCCTGAATGTCTGAAGGCACAGACCACATTCAATTCATAAGAAGAGTCATCAGTGAGCAGAACACAAACATGGCATTTTTAACATTGTGTCTTATTTTGTGGTTATGGCATATCCAGCATTGTGTCAGGCGTTGGGGAATCAAAATGAACTATATAATAATAAAGCAACTCAAAACTAGATGCAGAAGCAAGCAGGACGCCAACAGTTTTTAAGCATCAGAGGAGGAGTTCATAAGCTCTCAGGAAGCACAAAAGATCTCCAAGTGAGTGACTGAGGCAGGAACCATGTCTAACTTGAAGAAGAAGGGCTGAATGGTGCATTACATATGGGGATGTGAGGCTTCTGGGTAGCAATCAGGGGCAAGGATAGAAGAATAGGTAGGAACAAGAGTTGAAAGGCCTTCCAATATTGCCATGTGGCTAAGTTGACTAGGAGCTAGAAAACAAAGGTCATGGTGTGGGTGACATAAAGGTTCTCGGTATCCTTTGAGATGATAGCTTGAGTGGAGAATGAGAACATGGTACAGAGCTCGGGAAAGTGGGAAACACGGTACCATGAGGTCATCTGCAGTCAGTGGAATATGAAGTCTTATAAAGACTGGAGAGATCACAGTTGTATACGTTTTAATGTAGCAGATTCACTGTGTGGAAATACAATATATTGCCTTACAACCTGTATCCCTTACCTCCTTGTTTTTGATTGTTTGTTTTTATTGTTGTTTCTAGGAAAGTGATAGTTACGTAATTGATAACTACCTAATGAGTGACTTTTCAAAATCTCACAAATGAGATATTTAGGTCGTTTTACTCTCCCATGGGGAGTAATCTGAACCCTTCAATCGTGATTTTTACATGTTTGAATGAAAAATCACCTCACTTGTTGAGTGGAATCACCTCACTTGTTGAGTGGAAGTTTCCTCTCAGCTTTTTGGGAGATGCTAATTATGGAGCTTAGGACAGTTGACCAAAATTATTTTAGTGTCTCTACTTGACAGTGTTATCCAGTTTTGTTAAAAATTGTTGACAGATGTGAATCTTTCCCCTAGTGTACTTAATTAATTCAGCTGGGTTTTAACTTTAAGCACATCTGAAAGGTTTATTTACTCTGGGATATTCAAAGGTGGATGAGAACATGTTGAGATTAAGTGGCGGAGGCATAAAGTATCGGTATAAATACATCCAACACATTGCTTTTATTGACAGAGAAAACCCCTCATTTATTAAACATGAACCATTTCTGGGTTACTCAGCAACTGTCATGGTTTGAATCTGAAATGTCCTCTACAGGTTCATGTCTTTTTCTTCCCTGAAACTGGTGATACCTTTAGGGGGGGAGACAATAAAACCCAGGACCCAGGCTCTAACTAGAAGAAGAGTCTTACTATGGGAGAGCTATTAAAATTCTAAATGCTCTCTGCTTCCTAGTCTATTACAATGTGAATAGTCTCTGCTGCACACTCCTGCAGCCATGCCTTCTCCTGCCACAAAGTGCTGAATTATAAACATAATCCAAATAACTGTTTTCTTTCATAAGTTGATTCCTATGTATATTTTTGTCACAACAATGAAAAGTAAATAAAACAGTTACCTTGGTACATGACCTTCATTTCACTTCCATAAGGGACCCATGACATTGTTTCTTCCAAGCTTATGGGTAAACCTTGGGACAGGCAGAGGTTATTGGGAGTTATTAGCTCATGGTTTCTGGGGTATCCAGTTATTTCACACACTGATGCCTCTTGAGAAAAAAAACTCAATCACTTCTTTGGTTATGGTAGTAATTATATTTTCCAGGAAGCCAAACGGAGAAATCAGAAAGGAAGGCATCTGGTACATCAAGCCTCTGAGAGTCCAGTGGTATCCTGTGAGTTGATTGGAGATGCAATGGGTGGTGCTGTGTAGGGAGGATGCTGCTTCAGAGTTCTTTGGAGGAGTTGCTGGTGTGAGTGTGGTGAAAGCCTTTAGAGGGGAGTTGGATGGTATAGCATCTAGAGATTAACTGTAACAATAACAGGTCTTGCCTGATGACTGTAAAAACACTGACTATGTTAATACCTAATCATAACCAGTTGGGCATTATTTCTGAGACCATCAGTTCTTGGATTTTGATTTTCATAAGCCTGTTGGTTTCATCTGGACTCCTCCTGTGCCCTCTACAATAAAGGGAATGGTGGCTATTTATTGAGAGGTTACTGTGTGCACCCTGGGGCCACTGTTTCATTTCTGCATCATTTGATCAAGCTGTCCTTTGTCATGTGAGGTTTATACTCTTGTCACCACCCTAGAGACACAGAAATCTAAAGAAAAGACAAAATCTACTTAAGATAGATAAGTTAAAAAGAAAACTATCTTGTACTCAGTTCTATTGATCACAAAGCAGATTCTTAGAACATCTACACTTTCTTACCATATATATATATATATATATATATATATATATATATATATATATATGCTATAGATCATATATATACATACATATATTACAAAGTTATATGCATATATACATATATATGCATATACAAACATGCCCTTTCCAATTATTTGTTTATTTCCTTGACTGTAAGCCAAGTTATAGTACTAACTCATTTCTCATAACTCTTGAAGCCTAAGACGATGGCTGCCAGATAGAATTGGCGGGAAAAATAATGAAAGGATAGAAGGAAGAGAAAAGAAAACAAGGAGGGCTTATTGTTAATATTTAATGCTCCATCATTCTGGTTTTTCTGCAGGCAAATACAAATATTTCTGCATGCTTAGTGTTTGTTAACCTGCATTTTAACTTAATAGCATACGGTGAGCTTCTTTCATGTTGTTATTATTCTGTAAAATTGACTCTCATGTTAAGCAAATAGTTTGTGTAGTCCTCATTCTTCTTCTCAGCAGAAAACAGCCCTTTTATTGAGAGAAAATATAAAAATGCATTACCTTGAGATTCTATCATGAGCTGTGTAAGCTCTAAGACTTTTATTTTATTTTATTTCCAACTGAATCTTCACGTACATGCACACACACACACACACACACACACACACACACACACGCCATTCTAAAGGAAGTATTGCAGTCGTTCTAAGGTAAAGATTGAAAATGTTTTTGCCAATTTTATCTCATCCAAGAGCCACAGTACTTGATAAAATGGAGTTATGAACTCTACAGTAGCATAAGGGGAACTATTGAACTCAATTTAGGCTGTCAGCACTTCCAGAATATTTTTGTTTTGTTTTCAAAGTCTAAAGCAACTCATGGCAAAGACCACATATTTCAGCATGCGCAAATGTTTTCCCATCAGGACTTAGGGCACTTGGAGGCTGATGGTTTAATCCCAGCATGCCTAGGTTTGGAAAGTCCAGGTAGCATTATGACATCTGTTGAGATCTAGACTTGTGGTGGCTGTTCTGAAGTAACCTCCAGCTTTGCTTCCAGTAGTGGAGCTGAGACTGGCCTGAAATAACGGGGTGGGGAGGGGAGGAGGGGATGGATGAGTGTGATGATGGCTTATTTCCGTTTGCCTTCTGCCAAGTCTTGCCCATCCTTTTTCCTCTGGAGGTAGACTTGACTCATCCTATCCTAACCAGCATTGTAGTTTCATTTTTCTTGCTATACCCCAAATACCTGGTGCTTTACAAAGAAAAGAGGTTTATTCACCTCACAATATTCAAAGTCTAAGATCAGGCCATCTGTTACCCTGCTAATTAAGGTCAAACTCTACCATTGTTTGGATAGCCTTCTGGGCTTGGCACAAAATGGTGGACTTCCTTTATCAGCATGGCCTCTCCTCTGATTTTGTTTGAGGAGCTTGAACCACCCACCTCTACCCCTCAACACCTCTACCTGTAGAATGTCATATAACCATTGTTAAGATTACAGGTTCAACTTTCTTTCTCCTGATAAGATCCTGTTCGGATAGCACCTGGGATTTCTGAAATGCTTCCCTATGCTAATGAGGCATCTGGGTACCTTAAGCTTTCATTCAGCCTATGACATTTGCCCATCCTGGATATTCTTATTCCCTTACTTCAAAACTATATAACCTTTCAGTGACCCCAAGTAAAGTTGATCTGTCTTCCCACAGCTGGTCCTGGTGTATCATCATTACCAGACATACTCACAGAGCTTCTGAACCACCCTATTCTTTGTCTCTGTTCAATTTGCCTTCATGGACTGTTCTCAGCCGACCGTTATTGGGGGGAGGGGGAGTCATCCATCTGCCTGGCCCCTGGTGAGAGCCTCCTGAGCCACATCACAAACTGATTGAGGCATAGAAAGGGAACTAGTCTAGAATAGTCTATCTGGACTAGTCTATCACCCAAAAATACAGACTAGGCTTTGTAACCCAGTATGTGAGATCAGTATGAATTCTTTCTGAGATCAGTAACATCAACGACCCACTCCCAACTCATCTCTGGATGGACTCCACCTTTTAAAGTTCCCACAATCTCTCACACTGCCATATGGATAACCAAATTTTCAGTATATGAACCCTGGGAACAGGCTTATTCAAACCATATAGAACCATGGGACTGGCTTGATTTTCAGTTGCCTGTGGAGCTTTTGACACACTTTGGCCTCATTTTCAGAGTTCTGAGAAAGGGTGCTGGGGGCCTGTGTCTCTGACTGATTTTACAGTTCACACACAAACATCCAGGGATTTGGAGTTAGAGAGATTTGGAAACCTAGCAACGTAGCCCCACTAAGCCTCAGATGGCCTCTGCTAAACAAGAATAATAAATACACTTTTACATCAAAGCTGTGAGAATTAAGTGAGAAAACAAGTGCAGAGTAAACATTGTAACATTAGCCATGTATTCAGGTCTCCTTCATTTATTTAATCAATAATGGGTATTAAGTATCGACTTTATACCAGACACCAAGATTCCAATGGTGAGACAAACAGATATAATTCTTTTCTACAAGGAGATTATATTCCAGTAAGTTTAATAAATGCTAATAAAATTTACTGTCATCATATGTTTTATCGGTTATTTACTGAGATGCAGAACATACCAATAGTTGAAGGTATAAATTCATAAACCTTTATTATCTGGGTTTGAATGAGTTAAGAATTTTGGCCAGCCAGGGTGAGTGGTCATAGCTCAGGTCCACTAGTGATAGTTCCTGGACTTGTAGCTCTCTGAAGTCTTAACTAAAGCTGGAGGACCTGCTTTAAAATGGTGCCAGATGTCTCTTACCACGTGCCCTTCTCCTCGTTGATGCCAAAATCTCCTCACAGCATGGCAGCCAACTTCCCCCAGAATGAGAGTTCCATAAACAAGATCCATATCCTGTCACTTGTCCCACAGTTTGTTTTCAAGAACTAGAGTAAGAATTGTAACCACATTTGATAGGAGGAAAACTGGCCTTCACCTTTTAGAGTGCAAGAGTTTTGAAGAACTTGTGACAATATTTTTTAACTACCGTATAAATTATGATGAAGAATGGAGAGAAGAAAGTAAGGCAGTTGGTGGGTCCCAGACTCACAGATATCAATCAGTGCTTTCTAAAGCAGGTGGGGTAGTTTCCTGCTAGAGGCCACAAGAGCTAGCATGCTGATTCTGTAGAAAACCATATATGACTATGAGCTTGTGAAGAAAACATTGGGATAATGAAAGTGTCCTTTTCTGAGTTTGTTCTGTTATACTAGATCCAACAAATATTGAAGACTCATTTTCAAGAAAGTTCCTGCCTTCCTTCCCATTCTTGCTTCTCTTAAGATCCATGAAAAGAGCCTTGATTTTTCTGAGATCTGGAACACTGAACTCAAGTTCCTTTAGTCTTTAAAGAAGTTTTCAAGTAGAAAAACTTGTCAACATTCATAAAGTCAGAATGCAGTGCTGAAGCACATAGCACAATGTTCCTGATTTTCTTAGAAATGTGGCAAACTTGAGACTCTCCAGCCCTTCTTAGGCTGTAGTTCTCCCTGACATGATGATCACACAGAAAAGAGATGAAGACTCCCTTTGATTTGTCATCTTTTGTTGATTTATTCTTTCTAGGTTAACATATATATCTAAAAGGGATCCTTTCACAAAGAGAAAATTCCCATGAATCACATAAAACTCCAATGATTTGCAGCACAGGGCATCTGCAGAGAGTCATGGATGTGTCTGATATAAGCATATATTTGTTCTTGGTAGCCATGATGTTGAGTACAGAAACTTAACCTCTTTCTCTCTTAACAGGGATTGAGGCGTGAGAAGTGGTAAAAGAAAGCCACGTTGAGCCCTCTAGATCTTCACAGATTTTTTTTTTAAATATATTTATCTTATTGTTAATTGCCTATGATTAATACCCTGGAGAAGGGCCAGCATCTTCTGTTTCCCTTTCAGGCCTTACTACCCGCTGGCAATGTAAGGAAGACATTTTGTACCTCCATTGGTGGCTCCGTGTGTTTCTGCTCAAAGGGTCTGCACAGCCAGGTCCTGTCTCTTTCCTATCTTCATTGTAGCTGCCCTTCCTTTCCTCTCTGTTCAGTCATGTTCCTTCTCATTTCCCTCATGACTCTTTTATTGCCTCCTGTATAGGACTTCTGTACATACTCTTTATGTTCATGTCTTAAGTCTTAGCTTCACTGAATTCCCAACCGAGGCTCCCTATGGCCATGTAGGTCTTTGTCTGCTGCTATTTGAACATATATCAATATGTGTTCCGGTGGGTCTGTCAGTGATATAACAGAATTATCTGGGAAGATAATCCTAATTCAGGAAGAGCCTGGATCAGATGAGCCTGTGGGAATGTATGTTGGGATCATCTTGACTGCTGATGTAAAAAGGGCCTGTCTTATAGTGGACAGCATCATTCCCTATGTAATGATCTTGAACTATATAAGAAAGCTAGCTCAGCATAAATAAGCCTGCCTGCCAGACAGCAAGCAACACTCTCTGTGGTTCCTGCTACCCTTCTCTGGCTATGAAATGAATTCTTCAGTCTGAGGTGATGCTGTGTGCAATAGCAAGCAGGCATACATTCAAGTTTTTGCTTTGGGTTGCTGCTTTGACTTTTCCTCAATGGTGGACCACAGCCTACATTGTAAGAGGAAACAAACCCTTTATTCTCTCAGTTGATCTTTTGGTACAGTATGTTACAGCAACAGAAATGAAACTTGGATGATTTGTGTAATTAATACTCTTCTACCATCCTGACTTGTGAAAAGTAAAGACTGACTGTTGTTAATCATTCTGATCCCTTTGTACTCTGCTCGGTATCTGGGATGTCACACGTGCTTTACTGAAAATTACAGTAAAGGTGTTGAGACACCAATATTTGCCTTTATCGTTTCTGTTTTTCAGTTGAGTGAACTTGGGACCATGACTTAACCTTTCCACAGTTAAATCTGTCCTCTGTCAGATGGAGGTGATAACACAGGGTGCCCTCATGAGTTAGCCATGAAGATTAAGTGAGGTAATTAATGTAAAAACTGACATGTAACACAGAGCCAGGCATGCAGAAGGAAATAAATGTTTGAATGCTTACATTAATCTTCAGCTATCACACAATCCCTTTTAAAAGCACGGTAGATTTCCTCACTTAAAATCTAATATAATATTTAGTTCAGTCTATACTAATGTATTTCCATTTTTACATAGAGAGAAACGGAGAAAGAGATAGGTTTAGATTCTTGGCCAAGGCTAGTGGTTGTCTAAAATCCATTGTTCATATTATCTAACATATATAAATGTGAACACTAACAAAGTCAGCACTGGGAGCTTGAGATGGTACAGGAACAGAGTATTAGTCGAGGCCCTGGGTTCAAACCCCAGTACCAACAAAATCAAACAAAACAACACCACAAAGTTGGTCTTAATAGAGTAAATAGGTACTCTATATCCATAACATTGGAATTATTTTAAACAAGATGGTTCTTGTTTCTAGTCTGGCAAGATATAAAGTTATGTGGTTTTTTTCATACCCCCTTCATACTAATTCCCTGGTTGCTCACTCACACATATTTCCATCATGTGCTACACTGGGTGCAAACAAAATCAGCACCCAACTTCTTCTGCAATCAAATGCCTCCTAGCGAGTGAAGGAGCTGCTGTGTCTCGTGTTTAAACTGGGTTATGAACAGATACATTGCCAGAGGCCATTTTGCAATGTTCTTCCATGTCTGCAGAACAATAAATCTAAATCGAATAAATGTAAACAAAACCATCTTGGTAGCCCTGAGGCCAATCTCAGCATGGTGTTATCTCCAAGGGACATAATTCAGACTCAAAGGAGCTTTGAAAAGTAGTGCATTTGGAGAAGTTCATTGGAGGAGGCAGGGGCAGAGGGAAAAGATAGCGTAAGAGTGAACCACAATACTCAGCCCCTTTCCAAAAAGTTGATTTGCTAAATTCAACTCATCACTAACGTGAGTTCCACCCAGCTCCTGCATTCTGTTTGCACTTTCTTAAACTCAGTGCTGCATATCCAGATGGTGAACAAAGATATCTGGCCCAATACGATGGAGACAACTTCAAGGAGAACTGATGTTCCCAATGTACTTGGAAGTTGCTTGTTACACAAGAGTGGAATCTCCAGAATCCTGTTTCCTGCCATGTCTGAACCGAACCATCCTACAAGAAGCATATTTTATGGGTATCACACTCTAACTCTATAATAAGAAATTTCATCTCGGGAGAGAATAAGTTGCAGAGTTGGGGGGAAAGCAGTTTCCCTTATTCTGCCTCTTCTTCCCATTAAAGCAATGATTTTACTAGACATTTAAAAATACCTTGTACAATAGCATAAGATGTTACTTCAAAATGTGGGTGGAAAATTAAGATAATGGTACATGTTTCTCTCTTCCATAAGGAAAAGCCAGTTCTGTATTAGGCATCATCTACTTATCTATGGCTAGCTACTGCATGCCATTCAAAGAATACACTTACTTCCTTCAAGGTTTGTATTTCAATATTTGTACATCAACAAAATAAAATGACATATTGTCATTGGCTTACAACAATGCCTGATTATACTGTTTAATTTTAAATTTAATTTAAAACTTATTATTATTACTGTGTGCAAGGTGTGCATATGCATGTGTGTATGTGGGAGTCCAAAAACAACCTCAGATGTGGATTCTTACTTTTCTCCTTGTTCTAGACAGGGTCTCAGGTTCACTGTTGTGCACTCCAGGCTACCTGACATTTGAGCTTCCAGGGATTCTTCCATGCCCACCTCCTATCCTGTCGTAGAAGAGCTGGAGATACAGGTGCCTGCAACTGCACCAGCTTTATATGTGTTCTGTTAGTTAAACTCAGCCCCTCACAATTGCACAAGTACTTAGCCCACTGAGCCATCTTTGCAGCCTTAGAATAGTTTCCTTTTATTCAGTACTGAAGATTGAGTCAGGGCCTCCTGCATATGAGACAAAATGTGTTTCTTAAAAGAGACAAAAAAAAAAAAAAAGAAATAAGGGCATCTTTCTCAGCATCTATGTTTTTGTTTTATTTTAAAGGCAACTTTAGGATCAACATAGATTTGTATCTGTATTTCAGGTATACCACCTTGGCTGTGAGATAAGCAGGTACCATGCTGTACCATGCAGTATATGTAAGAAATAGATGCAAGAACCACTCAAGAAGGCCATCAGGTTGGAGATCTCTGCAGTCTGGTCAGCATGACAGATTTCTAGTTCCATAGAAGACTGCTGATGTGGGGCCAGGAACACTGATTAAAGGAGATGAGGTAGGAATGGAGAAAGAGGAGGAAGGAGAAAGGAAGCATGGGGAGGAGATTGCACACTGAGACCAGTAGCCAGGAGAAGCCCAGGGTATGCAAAGGGAATGTGAGATGCAGTCCAGCAGAGCAGATCTAGACATTGTCAAGACTTGCTGATTGGCATCCTTTATCTTTTCCCCAGGTGATGCAAAAGTAGATCAGAGTAGCAGAAGGAGCTCAGTTTCTCTCCAAAACGTGGATGGCACAGCAGAAGCATCAGTTAAGCATGAACATACTCCAGGTATCAGCTGAGCACGTGGCTCTTCAGAAAATTCATTTCCCAGACCTCCTTGCAGCTGGAGGGAACCATGACAATTTGTAAAGGTATACAGAGATCTGGTGTGCACAAGTTGCAGAAACTGCCCTGAAGAAGGGAAGTTGCGATCTTTTACTGTCCTTGGATCACACATGGAAAAGCTGGAATGGAGCAGGCATCTTGCACCAGATAGTCAAGGGTTTCTGTTGACAATAAAATTGAGCATGGACATATCTATCTCTGAGTTGGATATATTTTTGATAGGAAAATTTACTTTTTCTTGACTTAGTATATTTATTTTCTTGCTTTAAAGATACTTTATTTTTTTAAAGCAGTTTTAGATTTATTGCAAAATGTACAAAATACAGAGTCTAATATCCCCCCCTTTCCCACATATTTCTAGCTTTCCTTATTGTCAGTATCTTTCAGCAGAGTGGTTTGTCTTTTCCATCATGCAGCCACATCATTATCACTTAAACACATAGTTTACACTAGACTTTGTTTTTGGTTAAGTACATTCTATGGCTTCGGATAAACATATAATGACACATATCATCCATTATAGCATCAAAATACTTTCGGGGTCCTACAGATCCTCTGGGCTTTGCCTATGCACCATTTCCTATCCTCTTGGTAACTCTCACCATTTTGGCTTCATAATTTTGCCTTTTTTTTTTTCAGGATACTACCCAGTTGGAGTCATATAGTACACAGCCTTTTCCTGTTGGCTTCTTTTATTGCATCATATGCCGTTAGGTTTCGCCACCTCCCTTATGATTGATAGTTTGTATTCTATTATCTAGCTGTATGGCATTTACCAATTGACCTACTGCAGGATACTTTGTTTGTGTCTATGTTTTGGCACTTATAAAGAAAGCCGCATTCAGTATGGTTTGGGGAAATAATGGGTAGCATGATGGCTGGATCATAATGTAAGAGCATAATTAGTTCTCTAAGAAGCTGCCAAACTATCTTCTGAGTGTCTGCAGCATTTCACATTCCCACAAGCAATGAATAAGAGTTCCCATTGCTCTATACTTTTGCCAGCATTTGGTGTTGTCAGTTTCCTGGATTTGGGCCATTCTTTGGCAAATATTTTTCTCCAGCTTGTGGTTTGTCTCTACATTCTCTTGACATTGTCTTTTGGAGAGTAAAAAAAAAATTAGTGAGGTCAAGCTTATTCATTATTCTGTCCTGGACCATTCTTGTCTGTCTTTTTCACTCAAAGCAAGGGGCATTGCCTTCTTCAACATCACTTTTGTTATTGTACTGAAGAATAGTGTTGATTTTCAGTTTTTTCAACTTCTTCCACATTGGTAGATTGTGTTGGTAACTTCTAGGTTTCTTCCACTGGCAAGTGAGGTCAGGAGTCTAGTGCATTTCCTTTTATTATTCAGTCTTCTGTTATTTTCAGTTTTCAGTTACCCTCAGTCAGTAGGAAGTGATACAGGTAGAGAAGAGAGAAAGACAGACAGACAGACAGACAGACAGACAGGGCAGGGAACAGAAGTCTGTTATTTTTCAGACATACGATCACAACATTCCTTCCTATTTTAGTTTCTCAGTTTTAAAAAGGTGTGTGTGTGTGTGTGTGTGTGTGTGTGTGTGTGATGGCTAATCTTAATTATCAACTGGACAGGGCCAAGAGTCACCATAGCAGCTATTCTCTGAGCACGCTTGTGAGGGTCTATCTAGATTGTGTTAGTTGAAGTGGGGAGACCAACCCTAAATTGAGTGAGGCAATTCCATAGTCTAGAGTTTCAGACTGAATAAAAGGGAAAAAGAAAAGTAAGAGCAGGTATTCATCTCTTCCTGCTTCCTGACTATGGGTGCAGTGTGACCAGCTGCCTCCTACACCTGCTGCCAGGACCCCACCACTGTGACGGACTGTATCCCTTTAATATGTACATTGAAATAAACCCTTCTTACATTAAGTTGCTTCTTGTTGGCTTTTTTGTTTGTTTTGTTTATTTTTGTTTGTTTGCTTGTTTTATTTTATTGTTGTTTTAGTAGCAATAGAGCAAGTAACAAATCTATTAAGGGGATGGAAATCTGATGGAAACCTTGAACTGGGTGAGAGACAGTAGGGCTAAATTGGTTCATGGAATTTGAAGGGTTATGAAGTTATTCGAGGACCCAACTTGTATTGCAACAATATGTAAGGTGTGGTCTGGGCAAAAAAGAAGGAAAGATCAGAGGACTTGACAGAAAGATGACACTTTGCTAGCATGTTGAAGCCACTTCATGTTTTGGTTGTACTTCTGGAGATAAGTAAATTGAGCCTAAGTCTCTACCCTTCTTCAAACCTACTTTACAAATCACCATATATCCTTGGTATAAGTCAGGTTATAGTCTCTAAGAAGGGGACAATGGAATATATAGGGTCAGGAGTTGCCTTGTAACAATGAGCAAGTTCTATATTTCTCAATGGATCAATGAAAATCAAAAGAAGAAAATTATTTTGTGATATATGGAAATTATAGGGAATTCATACTTGAGAGCCCATAAATAAAATGTTATTGGTGCATAGCTATGCTAACTTATTTACTTACTGCCGTTGACTGTTCTTAGAGTTCATTGGCAAGGTTAAGAAGTTGGTGTCTTAGTTAAGGTTTTACTGCTGTGAAAAGACACCATGACCAAGGCAACTCTTATAAGAACAACATTTAATTGGTGCTGGCTTATAGTTTCAGAGGTATAGTCCATTATCATCAAGGCAGGAACATGGCAACATCCAGGCATGCATGGTGCAGGCAGAGCTGAGAGTTTTACATCTCCATCTGAAGGCTGCTAGTGAAAGACTGACTTCCAGGCAGCTATGACTAGGGTATTAAAGCCCACTCCCACAGTGACACACCTACTCTAACAAGGCAACACCAGATAGTGCCAGTCCCTGAGCTAAGCATATACAAACCATCACAGTTGGATCAAGCAATATGTAGTCCACAAGGCTTAATAAAGGTTTATCATCTTTCACTTTATAGAAAAGACTTGGACTCTTACCATAGGCAAAATTGGTAGCTTTGATTGGAAGTCCATATGCTATCATCTCCAGCTTCCCAAGTTTCTGTTGGACAAGCCCCTAACCTCATTTCCCTTATATTTCTGCATCTCTTCATTTGGCCATTTTTTGAGTAGTCTTTTGTGAGACAAAAGTATTCCAGACACTTGATTATTTCTGAGCTTGGGTAATATGTTTGAACACAATAGCTTCTGTTAACTCAAATTGCTATTCAACAATCTATTGTTGGTGGTGGTGATAATGGTGGTGGTGGTGGTGTGTGTATGCATGCTTCTATGCAGGTACTAGTGCACACCTATGTGGAAGTCAGAAGTCAACTTTCTTGAGTCTTGTTCTCTGCTTTTACCATGTATTGTGGGGGTGGAACCCATGACTTCAGGATTGCAGGATGAGCACTTTTAACCACTGTGCCACAGACTTCTCCACAAACTTTTAGGTTCATTAAGGTAACCTTTCTCTATGCAAACACATACATACAATTACACTTCAGATTTTGGACTGCATAATTATTGCAAAATATACAATTAAAGACAATGGCACGCTGGTGTGACTAAGGTATTTATACCTCCAAGAAGGTTTCTGAATTTCAACAAGAGCTCCTGATATGCATTGAGTATGAGTCCTCAGGTAGTATTACTCTACCCTAAAGTTAAAACTCCAGTGGTCCTAAGTGACTCCTGTAGAGTCTGCTCTTCTCTCCCTCTTTTCCTTATTAATGTCCCTGGACACATATAAAATTAATTATATTATTTGTTCATTCACTGAGGGTTTGTAAGGCTCCTACCCTGTGGTAGGAGACACTGTCGAGGTTCTGGTGACAATGATTTTAACAGTTATGGCCACTGTCTATGCTGTCTTTAGGAAGTCATAGCAAAGCCTTTGATAAATTTTCAGGTAGACCCCTGAACCACTTGGTACTGTTAGCTAGTCCTCTTTGGTTATCAGAAAATCTGAGTAAAACCAATGGGTTGAAAGGCGATGTGAGAAATCTAGAACAATCTCCTCTTTTGAATTTGATTGTATTTTTATGGCTTTACCTTATGGTTGTCCTAGGGTTTCATGAGTTGCATTACTAAACTGTACTAGGGGTGTGTGAATGTGTGTGAGTGTCTGTGTGTGTGTGTGTGTGTGTTAGGAAGTAGAAGTGCTTAAAAAAATTATGTATTTTACATATGTTAAAAAAAACTATTCTGTGTATGTATCATGTGATTCCAGTGTCTATGTTTTCCTCTAATCCTTTGAATTTAGTTCTTGATCTCATTGAATAAAATGTTTTCTGTTTGTAAAACTATTATCTTGCTCTCACTCCCATAGTAACCAAGCTGGAAAATGACACTCAACAACTACATTCCTCTCTCTTTCCTCTCCAGCCTTTATCCTCTTCCTAGAACTTGATACTACCTGGAGTAATACCATGTTGTTTATTTATTTATTTTGTTACCTTATATTTCCTGTCACCCAAACCAACATGGAAGGTCAAAGGGGTGAGGAGGCTCTGTCTACTACTGGATCACTAGAGCAGGGGTTAGCTTTCATAAGCACTAGGTAGATATTTGTTGAATGAATGAATGGTAACAATGTTGCATTTATTCTTTCCAATTTCTGTGTGGGAATGTTTTTACATCTCCTCCCTACCAAAATCCTTTATCCTCCCATTCCATTGCTATTCTTCTAGGCACTCACAGTTGAGATGACTTGGAGCCTCCAATGAGGAGGTAACTACTTGAAAACTATTTCCTGCTATGTTGTGGAAGACCTAAGTTACATGAGTGATTCGCATTGAGAACTCCTGGGTGTGATGTCCCTCTGTCATTGATCAGACCACTTGCAATGGGTTTGAACACATGTAATCATCATGTCAGTGACTGTAAATTCCCCTGCTCAGTGCACCATTTTAAGCACCACCACAGTAAGGAATGAAAAGGGGTGGGGCGCTCCCCTTTCAAACAGCAGTGGTGAATAAATGAGGAGAAATAAAAGAATTCTGTATATCCTGTTGTGACATACCTACCTATGTGGAGAGCCCTCCATTATAGAGCTCCTGGCCTCTCACCACTCCTTGCTAACTCACCTCTGGGTGATTGGAAGGAGATTTCAAGTGGTACACTTCCCTTGTCTCTTCCCTCAGGAGGTGCATGGTGGGGGTATTCTGTGCCTTAGTTTGCTTTGATGCTATATGGTGTCTTTGTAGTCAAGCCTTGCTACATACTATTGGGAGAGAGTATTGTGTAGAGTTTCCCACTACATGATAACGGTTTCTCAGTAATGGTGGAGGTATAATTGTAGAAAGCTCTTGTTTAAGATGTCTGTTGATTCTTCACCAATAGTAATAAGGGTATTTTAAACTTCATTGTTAAAGCCCATCCCTTTCTTTTTAGTTGATTTAAGTTGTGGGTAGTAAGAATGGTTCATTAAGATCCAAATAAGTTAAAAAGTGGAAGATGATAAGGCCAAGATCTTCTCTTTCACCCAGGAGTAATGGGATTGAGAAGTTGAATTTTTACAAATTCTTTTCTTGGGTCCTGAAAAATGATGCTGTCCCTATTTCTGTTTCTCTTTTCCCATGTTTGTATGATGAGGTATCATGGGAAATCAAGTACCCAGAGATCAAACACATCTTATTAAGTCTGTGTGATAAAGCTGAGGTGAAGGGCATGCATTAGGATGTTAGAAAAGTGTCCTTTCCACTTTCAAACATAGATTGAAAATGGCCCCGTCCCTCAATGAACTCATGGCAAGGATTTCCTGGAACCTCTACCATATGGCTAATCATCTTTTTTTCACTTCTCCTCTTATATGTCTGCCTCTGCTCAGAAAAGAGGCTGTCTGGGGACGAATCCATTGCCATTACTCTAATGGCTTTGCATTTTAATTGGATTCTAAGAATGAGCTAACTTCTTCTGAGTTTGGGGTGTGATTCATAATCTCTAGTAACATTCAAATGTTCTTAACGTCTCAGAACAAGAACAGGAATGATCATCCTGGGCAATGATTCCATTCTTCCATCCGGAGGCCAAGGTGCTTAGTCAAGATGAAGACCTAGTGAGCCCTTTCTTTCTATTGTTTTGCAACCTGATTTCTAGAGCCCCTAACCACCATCTCTCTCCTCTCCTGCTTTGAGTGTTGTGAACATGCATTCCTTTGCTTGCTTCCTTTCTCTTCCAGCTTAGCTGTGTCCTCAGTGCCTGATCATTTCTGCCTGCCTACACATCTTAATACTTTCGTTAAGCATCACAGAAGCATTAGGATGTTAGAAAAGTGCCCTTTCCCACTTGCAAACATATATTGAGAATGCCCCATCCCTCAGTGAACTCATGGCAAGGATTTCCTGGAACCTCTACCATATGGCTAATCATCTTTTTCCACTTCATCAAACTTGGGTTCAAAATATTAAGGACGAAAACCATACTATAGCAACAGAAATAATGTAAGGAAAAATATGGCTTAGCAATTATTTACGTAATACTTACATTGTGCAAGGTACCAGATGTAATCTAGACATGGATAGGTAATTGATTTTTTCCATGCCTGGTAAGAGGAGGAATAGATTCTGAAAACAATCAGAATAGGAATAGAAGATAAAATTCACTGACATTTAATTTTTTTTCACAGTCCAGTCCACGTAATTATGTTGTTAGTTGGTTTTTGAGACAGTGAACAAATTGTTACTCACAGGTGTGAGGAAGGGGGGTAGCAGACAATGATTCACTGGAAAGGACAAAGCTGCTTTGAGAAGCGGGCAGTAAATGCAGACTTTAGTAACTAGGTAACTGAGAGATGCTAAAATGTACAAGAGAGGACATTTCCTTAATTACTTATCTGCGGCTGCATAAATTGAAGTCAGGTCCTGATCATCCCTAGAGATAAGAGCTGGAGGTATAATTAAACCCACCAGTGTGTTTACTCATCACTGACAGGTCTAGGTGCTGTGCAGTCAAGATATTTTACGTATGCTACCGTGTGCCATGCTCTCAGCCTTCCATGTAGAAGGTGGTATACCTTCTCCACACAGAAAAGGTACAGACAAAGATGGAGAGCAGCTACTTGCAAAGACTATTGGCAGAGTACAGGACTAGACTCAACAAGATCTATCTTTTTCTGAGCCCAGAAGCTTCACATCTTGCCTTGCTGCAGCAAACTGGATGCTCGCCACTTCCTGTGGTTTCTTCTTTCATCTTTGATCCACCCCATCCACCATGGTGAGGCTCTGCCCTCTAGAAGGTCACAAGCTGGTGTCTGGCAGGAGAGAGTGAAGCCAGAAGCTGAGGTTGGGACTGTAGTGTGCCTAGGGAGTGCTGTTTCTGCTGTTTATGGCTGCTCCTTAGCCATGGTCTACAAAGCATTAACCCAGGGTGGTTTTATTTTTCCTAGGAGGAAGAGAGAGACTCTAGGAAGGTGCCAGGTTGATTTTATCCTAGGCCCCAGGAGAAATCCCTTCTCTGAAAAAGAAGCAAAACTAAGCACAAATGAGTAAAGATAATTAGGCTCAGATCAGAAGAGCACTGAAGGCTCACAGCTCACTCATTTCTGAAGACTTTAGCTCAGGCTGAAGTTGGTAAGTGTAGCTCCCTCTGTGGGAAGACTTGCCTGTGAAAATCAAGAAGGTGAAACTTTATCACTTTGCTGTCTGTAGCTTGCTTGTCACGTCTCACTTTGAGAAAGATCAAAGTATAAAAATAAGGTGTGCAAGATTGGATATAGCTATTCCTCTGTACCTGTACTTTCCACATGTGCAGTTCAACAAACTTGGATTGAAAATATTAAGGATGAAAAACCATACTATAGCAACAGAAATAATATAAGTGAAAATATGGCCCAGCAATTATTTATGTAATACTTACATTGTGCTAGGTACCAGATGTAATCTAGACATGGTTTAAAATTTATTGGTAACATGTAAATAGTAGGCCATTTGCTACAAAGGACTTGGACATCATGCATTTTAGTATCTGAGAAAGGGTCTGGAGATGCCTGCATTAGAGCCATGAAACAAACAGGACACTTCATTTACATAGTCTAATAGAGCTTTGTTTAGCTTATGGATATTAAGAGAGAATTAAGCTTTATAACAAAAACATGTTTACAAAACAAACAAAACAGGGAAGGTTGGCTTTCCCACCTAGTTGAAATCTTTTGGGGAGAAAATGCAGCCTAAACATAAACCACTGTGAAGACTGAAATCTATGCCTAACCTCTCACTGAGGTAAATGAGGTTTCTAAATCTGCTGAGGCACCCTCTCCGTGCCAAGAACAGTGTCATTCTAACCTCTCACCGTCTTGCCCACAAAATCTGGGGCAGCCAGCCACACTATCCCCACTTAGGATGTGGAATAGTGAGCTCCTGCCAAAGGGCACACTTGGGTTATTGGCCCAGAACCGTGTCAGATAACTATTTAAATTTTTAAATCCACTCTTAAACCATGGGCCCCTGACCAGCACTGGTTCAATGACAGGGCAAGAGGAATGATCCAAGTTGTTTGTGTTGCTGAGGCAGGAGGATCAGATGAAGCAGTGGCCCAAGCAATACTGAGGTTATGCAATCTCAGTTAGCCTTTACTGTGGCTCACCTTACAGCTGCTAACACTCACCTTTCAGGTTTAGTGACTGTAAATAGCACAGACATGTTAGAGTCAACCATGGCTCCTTAAAAGCTCGCTTCAAAGGCAACCCCTGTACCAGCTACATTATGATAGCTGACCTACCAGGTCTGCAGCCTAATAGGTTTCCCCATCTATTTCTTACTTGAATTCATCAACTTGTTCGTCCTAGACTCCACTGCCACTTCTCCTCTGGAATTAAGCTTGTCTGTTTTTAACCAGCCTACCTAGATTTGGCTTTCCTATGGACAGTGACACCATAGTCTATTTTTACCTGTGTTGGATTGTTACCTCCGGCACATTGCCTATTGCTTGAATTATCCCTCCTAGGAGTATTAGGAGGAATAACCACTGCCAAATGTTAACACAAACTCTAAAGCCATAGTAATTAAAATGGTGTAAGACTGATGCACAAATACACAGATAAATCCCAGTGGCAGAAGAGGTAATCTAGAAAACAGTGTAGTCTTTTCTTGGTATCACCTGAGGCTGCTTTCAGAATCCCTGTTGGCATATGAAGATACTTAAGTCCCCCATAGGAAATGATGTTATATTTGTAGAGAATGCGTTTTCATTTGCCTTTATACTTTGAAATATCTATTGATTCCTAATGTCTAGAGTAAGTTTATAAATAGCCCTCATGATATAATGTTCAGGGATTAATGATAAGAAAAGTATTCAGAAGTAAGTTCTTGTTTTGAGATAAGGTCTCACTCTGTAGCCCAAGTCACCTTCAGACTCATGGCAGCCCTCTGACTCAATATCTTAAGCACTGATTATAGAAGTAAAAATTCACCCAATAGTCTTGAATCACAATTAGTTAGACCTATGAACACAGAACATGTGACTATACAAAGTTGACTATGTGCATTTGAATTATAGTTAGTTGGGTCTATGGGCACAAACTTTGTGAGTGCAGAAAGTTGACTATGTATAAAGATGTCGTTTTTACAATTCCTCATCATATAAATACTTACTGAGCAAGTCTAAGCACAAGCATAATAGACAATGGAAAACACTAATGAATAAGCCTCGTCCTAATGGGGCTGCCAATAGGTAGTGGAAAAGGAAGAGTTGAGAACTTCATGAGTGCTCATGAAGAATGTGCTTCATGTTTCCATGTGAAGAATTTGGGGCTCATAGCTCACCATGTTTCAAATTCTCCTTTTCCCTCCTCCCAAGATATCTAGATCATCTTTTCTTCATTTCTTTACTGAACTGTCACCTCTCTAGAAAGTCCCAATATCAGTTCTAAGCTGGAGTTATAGTTCAATGTTAAATGATTTCCTAGCATGTGCAAATCCAAAAGTTCAATCTCAACAGAGAAAAGGTGGGGAGGGAATCTTAAATGTCAGTCACTGTCATTCTCTCCAATAACTGTTGACTCCTTTTCCCCCTTTGTTAGACTTCTCACTACCTAATAATTTTTTATTTATTGTTTACCTATATTGAGTTATTACTTGTTCCAGACACTAGTTTGTTGAAAGAGAGAACAGTGTTCACATCTAGATGCCCAGCACTTAGAGCAGGGTCTACCTAGGAGTACCTAACATGTACACTGTAATGGGTAATCACTGGTTTTGAGTCATCTTTCAAATCAGCAGACCAAAGACCCATTAATCAATAAGCAACTTGAGAATAAAGAATGCTTGCATGCACCTCTATAATACGCTTCACTTATCAGCAAATACTATGTGGTTTGAATGATATGATTCATATTTAGTGAAACATAAGCCAACAAAATCTTGGCTTATGGAAAATGCTTTTCACAGGCTGATAACATAATCACCACTCTCATGTTGGTAAAAATAATACATCCCAAAAGAAGCACATTTAGAGATCTTCCAACCTTAAAACCCATCCACCCCAGTTTCCCCAAACTGACCACTTTTCATCACTCCAAGTCTGGAAATTTCTGGAGTTCACTTTCATCATCGCTTTCTACCCCTCCACCGATGACCACTATCATAGGTTAGCTTTAACTGAATTTATACTTTATACAAATTAACTTGTATGGTTATTTTGCTCAAAAAGACTTTAATGAGTTTTACTCATATTTTAAAAGTAGAACTTGTTCATCTCATTTCTTTATAATATTTTCTTTATTTATTCATTCCACTCTTGATAAGCAGTTGTATTATTTTTAGTTCTTGGCGATTATAAGTAAGGCTGATATGTGTGTTTTTGATCATGTTGTTTTTTTGTTTCCTTTTGTTTTTGTTTTTGTTTTGTGAGTCTAAGCCTGTATTTCCATTGGGTGCATCTTTTTCTGGAACTTCTGGATCGTGAATATGATCACATTAACAGATACTGTCAGAGTTTTCCAAAGCGTGTCCAACAAATTTAGAGTCCGTGAGAATTTCAGTTCCTTCATGCCTGACAAGTATTTAATATGATTAATCTTCTTAATTTTGTTCCATTTTTTTCTGAGTGTGTTAAATGGTATATTATTGTGATTTCAATTTGAATTTTTCTGCTGATTGTCATGTGCCTTCCAAGTTGCCTCTTAAGTTTTTCCAACTGATTTTCTATTACATTTTTATATCTGCTCCTTATTCATCTATCTTCCATGGATTTTGGATATTAATCTGTTTTGGTTAAGTAGATACAGTATTCAAATTTGTAGTACATAATTGTATTTTCTGAGTATCCAGCGTATTTAATTTTCTTCCTTTATGAGTAGTGCTTATATTTTTCATGTTTTTTATTAGAATCTCCTATAGTATCCAAAATGTATAGCTTTAACTTATACTTTGTTACTTTTATTAAGTAAAATGAAATTTACTTTTATTAATTAAAATGAATTCTGAAGGTAGGATTCTTTATCATTTATGCCCATGTAAAATTGAGTT
The DNA here is from genome assembly GCF_004785775.1 of Grammomys surdaster. Taxonomy (NCBI): domain Eukaryota; kingdom Metazoa; phylum Chordata; class Mammalia; order Rodentia; family Muridae; genus Grammomys; species Grammomys surdaster. The sequence continues at coordinate 1,074,774 of NW_021604712.1, read as the reverse complement.
TTCTCTGTGTATCGAAGCAGGGATCAAATTTTATTTTATTTTTGCTTATGTGTAACACTGGATTCAGCGCCACTATTTGATCCTGTCTCTGATCTATGGTATCATTTTTGTTATATCTCAAATGTTTGTATGTGGGTCTTTCTGATGCATTTATGTATTTGTTTCCTCCTTGTATAAATCAGCATCAATTTTACTTGCAATGTCTGTTAATAGCTTGACTTCTTTTTTTGTAAAAACAATTTCGTTTTATTCTAACTTTCCTTAAAATTTTACAGTTACATATAAATTTCTAAATACATATTGCTCATTTCCACACTCACACAAAGGAACATGCTGGAGTTTAGATCAACCTGGAAAAATCAAATTTGTATTAATCCTTCTAATCAGTGAATATATCTCTTTACTTATTTAGATTTTTGTTTATATTGTTTCCATATTGCTATATATGTTTATTTTTTGTTGATGTTAACTTATTTTTTAAGTATCTGAGCATTGGATACTAATCTATATAAATGATAGATTAATTCATTTTAAACGTATTCTTTGCTGGTATATGGGAATGCAAATTAGCTTTAATATTGACCTTGTGGTCTTCAACTCTGTCAGATTCTCTTAATAATTCCAACAGCTTTTAAAATTTTTATAATTACGTACTCTTGGAACAAGATGACAGCTTTATTTCTGTGTATTCCTTTCTAGTTTATATACACTTGTTTTAAGGATTATTGTACTTATTTATGTATTATGATATCAACAGCCTGTAAAACAGTATGGAACAGGAACAGAGAGAGCAAGTATCATTCTCTAGCTTCTTATCCATCTTAAAAGCTGTAATAGAAAACATTTTCTCAGAGACAATCTTTTGGGATCTTTAAGTGACATTAACACTTAAATTGTGTATTGGAAATTTCAAAGTAAAAGGGTGAATGAGAATGACCCCAGTAGGCTTCCTTATATGTTTGAATATTTGGTTTCCAATTGGTACAACTATTTGGGAAGGATTAGGAGGTATGGCCTTGTTGGAGGAGATATATCACTAGAGGCAGTCTTTAGGTTTTTAATAGATTTGCTCCATTCTCAGTATGCTCTCTCTTCCTATGTGCAGTTTTAAGATGTGAGCTCTCAGCTGTTCCTGGTCTCAGGCATTTGCTCCACCATGGACTCTAACCCGCTGGGACTATAAGGTCAGATAAAAACTTTTTTTTTATAAGTTGCCTTGGTCATGGTGTCTTTTTTTTGAGGCTTCAAGGCTGCTTTATTTTCTTTTTTTTTTTTTCAGCGAAAGTGCTTTTATTCTTTACTTTTTTTTTTCTATTTAATTTTATTTTTTATTTTTTTGGATGTTTTATTTACATTTCCTATGTTGTCCCCTTACCCCATCCCCCACCCACCCAGGAACCCCCAACCCCCTCACCCCTCCTCCTTCTTCTCTGTGGATGTAACCTCTATCTACGCCCCCCCACTCCCACCTCCCCACCCTCAAAATTCTCACCCCCTGGGGCATCCAGCCTTCAGGAGGTCAAGGTTCTCTTCTTCCACCTATGCCCAGCAGGGCCCTCCATTCTTACATATTCAACTGAAGCACTGGATCCCCCCCTAAGTGCTCCCAGGCTGGTGGTTTAGACCCTGGGAGCTGTGGTTGGTTGGTATTGTTGCTCTCCTCATGGTGCCGCAAATCCTTTCAGCTCTCCTTCAGTCTTCACTCTAACTCCTCTATTGAGAACCCCATGATCAGTTCAATGGCTAGTTGTGAGCATCTGCCTCTGAGTGTGTCAGACTCTTGAAGACCACTCCACCTGAGTATCTATCCCATGTGCAATCACCAAAGGTAGAGGCTGATGTGGAAGTCAGGAAGTGCATGCTGATAAGAGCCTGATATGGTCATGGTGTCTTAAGCACAGCAATAGAAAAAGAACTAAGACCAAAGATTTCCCTCTTCTGGAGAGATAATTTCAGTTTGCTTTATTATAGTCACACAAGGCCAAAGGTTCTATTGAAAAGTAGAACTGTGTATTATATATAGAACAAAGTTCCAATACTTAATCCACTGATCTGCCTGATTTTTTTTCCAGGCAGAGATTGAGAGAAATGCACTGAGACAAAAGAACACAATGAATTGTAACATGTATTTTGGTAGTGTGGGGTTCGGTCTTTAGTTTTGTAAACTCTTTTGATCTAGGTCTTGGCCAGGATTCACAGTAAAGCTCTCAAGAATACCAGTATGTAAACTAGATGCTAAACTTGTTACTTTGCAGTGGGAAAGGAACTTACCAAAGTAGTGAGGACTGGATGATTTTTGCTGTTGGAGGTTTTCCTTCTCTTCCATGAGATTTGGTTAATGCAGGAGGCCAAATTGCAGTTATCAAAATGTTTTCAGATAGAATTTGAGATTGAAATAGGTCTTAAAGCTTTTTAAAAACTCATGATTAATACATATTAGCCCATTAGCACATATCTATCCAGAAAGGTTGAATTAAAATATAAGACAGGCCAGAAGCTATAGTCCTTCACAGTGGTCTTCTGACATCGAGTCTAGATGAATGTTTTCAAGGAGTTACTTATGATCATTAGTGGGTTTTTAGTCAGCTTAAGGAATGATAACATCTTATTTTGAGCAGAATAAAGTAGACTCAAAACCAACAGAACCAAAATTATTTTGAAAATAAACATTGCATTAAACCTTTGTTTTATTATGTATATATGCAGACACATGTAGCATATGGACCTTAACTCATGATGTAGAAACATTATTTCTTAGCGGAGGTTATATGACATAAGAAACTTTAAAAATTCTGACCTAGGAAAAAGTGCTTTTATCTGAGACGATTCTGAGAAGCACTGAAGAGCTCTAACCCTCAGACTCTAAATTTTACTATCATTATCATTATTGTAATTAATAATAATAATGTAAATATGTTATTATTTTAAATGTTTTTGTAATACATATCCTCACAAAATTCTCATGTATAGTTACTGTAAAGAAAGTAATGACCCCTGGTCTGGAAATTAATATGCCACTCCTAGAGTTTAGTTGGTTTGGCCAATTCTCCAGGCCATGGCATTTCTTGAACCCACAAATTCCTACATGCTCTGTCACTTTCCTATCTTTTCCTATCTCCCCAGAGCTTCAGGACTCCTTCCTCAGACAGGCATAGGGTTTCTAGGATTATCCTCTGGATATACTGCTTCATACTGTGGGCTCAAAAAACCCTCCCTCCATAATCACACCTACAACTCTCTCAGAGAGTTAAGCACTATGTGGTAGTTTTACAGTCCTTATCTGAGAGGCCACCAAGGACACTTCACTTGATGACAGGGCTAGAAAACAGGGAGACAGGACTAGTTTCAGATCCTGTTTTGCCTTTGCCCTTTTCTAGCTTCCTGTTGTGGGGGTAATGAATTATATAGTTATCAAACAAATGGGACTATGATTTCTTAAGGTCTCACAGTGTTGAGTAAGTACTTTGGTGACCAGAAAATGCCCTCTGTCCCTGAAGAACTAGAGGCATCTGGAGAGAGGTAACAGAAGGTGACTTTAGGCCCAGCCTTTGACCTATAGTATTCAGTGCCCTGGTGGTCTTTAGCCACATGTACTCATTGCAGGCCCTAAGGTCTGTGTAGCAGCTGTGATGGTTTGAATGTGAATTATACCCCACAACTCCCTCTCGTGTTTATGCCTTTGAACATTTAGCTCCTAGATAGGACACTGTGTGAGAGATGTTGAAACTTTGAGGAGATAGATTGGCATGCCTGGCAGAGGTGTGTCACTGGGAGAAGGTCTTTGAGAGCTGTACTTCTGCCCTCCTTTTGGGCCTATGGTCTCTGTTTCTTGGCTGCCACCAAAATGTGAAGAGCTGCAAGATCCTACTCCCACGTTAATTGCCACGTTGTCCCCTCAATCATGAACTGTGAGCCAAAATAAGCCCTCAAGATACTTCCATCAAATATTCGATCACAGAGATGATACAATAGCTGAGCTAGTCCTGCACACAGCCAGTCAGAATCCCGAAGCCATGTTTTAGCTACTGCGATACTGGCTCTGAACTGAGTGAGAAATCTCACAGAACAACCAACCCAGACCAGAGACTGAGGACTGGGTAAGTCTACCCAGGAATCAGGTAGTAGCTGGCTGGTTCATCCGCTGTGCTGCCAGTGTCCAGAAGTCAGGACAGTTGAAGACACAAGGAAAGAGTGGATGCTTCCCAAAGAAAGTCACATAGATGAACCAAAGAGTGAAAGCATGCAGACAAAGTCCCCTCCAGCTTTTGTCAAAATGGCCATTGGGGATAAACTTTTGCTCCTGTCAACATGACATAGACACAAGTTTGAGGATCATCTTAGTTTATTAAGTCTGGTAAAGCAAGGTACCTTAGATTGGGTAACTTATAAACCACGCACATTCATTTTTCATTGTAGCTCGTCAAAGGTCCAAGGTGCTTGAAGATACTGAGTCTGCCAAGGTTCTATTGGTTGGTTCATTCAGTATCTTCACATGGTGAAAGAGGCAAACAATAAGACCATCACATCCATAAGGGAATCTGACACTTCTTAGATCGCCTGTCTCCTAATACTATGGCCTTAGAATAAGATCTGAGAGGCCTCATCTTCCAACACTATGGCCTAGGAATTAGATCTTAAAACAAGAACTCAGAACAAAGAGTAGGGCACAGACATCAAAATCATAGTAAAGCTGGTAGCCTGAAGCCATCATTCCTGTCTTCCCTTCCTGTAAATCAACAGTAAGCAAGATGGAAACAAGCACTAAAAATGCTAACCCAGTTTCTAGTGACAGGACCCAATGGTGAAGCATCTGGAAGAAGTCAGGGAGCACATGGAGATCCCATAAGGCCTACCTTCTCTCCCAGGCTCTTCTGTTCTGCTTGGTCAGTGCAGATTCCTGTTAAGAAACAAAGACAAGAACTGCCTGTCCCCAGTGTCCCTCAGCAGGCACAGTTAAAAATCCCTTCAGGCTTGGCTGGTAACTAATACTAATGACAATTAGATGCTGGGTTCTCTTATTTATTACTTTTTAATGGCCACTGTAAGCCAGAAGTATAATTAAAGATGAGATAATTTAAGAAGTCTCTTCTACTTGGAAGTAGGGAACACAAGCTAAGTCTTAGTTGATGACTTCCTGGAGAAGAAAGCTACTTACATCAGGGAAATTTCCAATCAACGTATCACCATCTGCCTCCTGAAGACTGATAATAGGTTGCTACAGGAAGAAAAAGAGGAGGAAGGTAAGAAAAATAAAGAACTGGGTAACTACTGTCTATTGTCATGGCTGAGGGGTAGCGCCAGAAGACTCAGTAAACATTTTTCTCAAGGATCCCGAATTAGCAGATTTGACATACTATTTCATAATGTTGGATATGGGTTTTAAAGTAGCTAAGCATCTCATGTGTTGATAGGACACATTGTTCACTGGCAAGTGTTTTATGAGGCTTCTGGGGATGTCTAGGTCACAGCTAATTTTCAGCTCTAATGGTCCAAAATAAGACCAAAAGAGATGAGGTTGAAGATGGTGACTGGGAGAGGTAGCAATTTTGATAGAGTCAGGAGAGAGATGAGCATAATTTGAGGGATATAAGGATGTAGTGCCAGTCAATATAATCACCTATGATGTATTGTCTAAAGACTAAGCATCTTGCCATGGTGGAGTGACACTCAGCACTCTTTAACACTAAGGTCAATACTTTAAAATAATTTTCTCGCTCTAGACCTCAAACTGATGTGATACCCATCCATCATCTATTTATATACCTGTCTATCATCTACCTATTTTCTTGTCTGTAGATTCCCTAAAATCTATCCATTCATCTACATACTCATCCACCTATACACTCATTCATTTAATCCATCCACCTATCTACCCATTCACTCATCTACCTATCTTCCCATCCATCCATCCATGCATCTATCCACTCATCCACCTACCTGCTTATTCATCATCCATTCATCCATTTAAGTATGTACTAGAAGCTACATAAGGCAGGCACTAAAGACATAGAAATACATAAGATATAGTCCATTGTACATAGATTCTCAAGGTATTACACAAGAGCAATGCAACAGCATGAATAATTACAGTGAAACTAAATTAGCGATATGATCTAGTTAATAACCAAATACATCAGAGGAACTGGGTGTGGGTGTTCTCCTCAAGGTGTGGCAGATATTTCTTGCCTTCATGGAGGCCCAGACCTATACAAAGCATTCCTTCTCTTGTTTGAGGGCTGGAACAAACCCAGCTTCTCAATCCTGTCAAAGAAACATGCACACTGTCCCTTTCTCATTGTTTGGGGGACTGTTTTTTTTTTTAAGGTTTGATTGTCTGGGGCCACTGGTCCAATTCAGCTAACACTAAGTTTAGAGAGTGGTAACTAAGGGACCATGGGGAAACTCTTACCAGCTGTTGTGTTTACTATGCTAATGTTAATTCAGTTTAGCAATAGTAATTTCTTAGGTGGGACTGGAAATTAATGCTGGCACCAAATGCTTACCACACCTAAAATTAATTCAAGGTGTGTGTGTGTGTGTGTGTGTGTGTGTGTGTGTGAGAGAGAGAGAGAGAGAGAGAGAGAGAGAGAGAGAGAGAGAGAGAGGAGAAAGAGGAAAGAGGAAATGAGAAGAGCGAAAGGATAAAGATTATGTGTACTTAGGTATATAGTTTTATATATGCATATATATGGAATTGTGTCAGTGTTTAAGCAAACATCAGTTCTTTAGAAAACCAAATGTAATTTTTTTACATCTAAGATAAATTATAAAAAATGGAGTTCAGGTCTTCCTAAGAAACCATTTTCTTTACAATTTAGAAGTTCAAAGGACTATTATGCATACCTAAGAGCTTGTTATAACCTAGATTTGTTTCATATTCACAGCCTTCTAGAGTAGGTCCTGATCCTTTCATTGTGAACAAGAGCAGACTTTAGAACAGTTAAAGTTTAGAATTTTGATTACACAGCTAGTGATTACCAAATGTACAGAATGGAGCAGTGGCAATTTCCCTTTCTCTCACTTTCTGCTGCTCCATCACATGGAGAGGGCAGAGCCTTAGCCAAGCGATGTAAATTTGGTGGGTTTTAAGATTCTGTACCTAAAAGAAGTGGTCCATAGAGGCCGTGGACAGTGGAGCTGGACAAGGCTGCTCACACACAGGGCTACTGTCTTACATAAAGCATTTGTGATGCCAAAGCAATAAGGTGCTATACCACCTCCTAATTTGTCAGCCAGCCACAGCACTATTCAGGCTGTATGTAGGCTCATTCCCTTTGAGTAGATCATTATACCAAATGACCTCTCTGATATCAATAAAGTTTGTGAAGAGATAAACACATTAGAGACAAACTCCCATGACAATATGTATCTAAGAACCCACACGTATAACAGGAAGAAGGGAAACCTATTCCAGAATACTTTTGTAGGATAGTGTTTTGTGTATCCCCAAAGACCATTCAATGTAACAAGAGCTTCCTCTGTAATGATAATGCACTTCAGTATTCTTCATATATAGTTGGAAGGAAAATTGGCTTCCTACATCATCTGGGAATACTACTGCTTTTGGTGAGGAAAGGCCTTGTGGCTCTAGCCATAGGGTCTTGAATGCTTAACAAAAAGAGGAATCAGCAATGAAACAAGAGGAATCTTATTTCTGTCTGCCCTACAGAAGAGGGGATGCTAGTGATCTTCGGGAAAGAGTATATTTCAGTGGGAAATCAGAGAAAGTAGAGGAAATCATTCTGAGGTCTGTTGTGGGCATGGTAATGACAAGAAATTTTGGCTCCTTAACTGGAATGGACCCACCGTGGAGGACAGATATTAAGTAAGGGGACATCACCCAGGCATGAAGGTCATTCTTATAAAACCTGGTCTAAGCCTTCCTTAGGCTTCTTATGTTAAAGCTGTGTACTAATGCAAAGCTCACCAAATCAACACTGGTATCCTCATGCCAGGAGTCCCCCCTTTCTTCCCCCAACCCTTAAAGGTTCTTCTCTACTCCACCATTGGGATCCTTATATGTGACCTGATATTTGAACTATCTCTAATTTGTGTTCTAGCTCCTTCAGTTACGAACTTAACAAGGGAGAGAGGCTGGGTCTCTAACTCATGATTCCTAGCATAGTCTGGTTTTTGTCCATACCAACAGCAGAACAGGGCACACAGCACAGTTTGGTAATACTGATTCTCAGAAAGAAAGAAAGAATCATAGTAAATTACCAAGCAAGTCTTTCATGAATTAAAGTGTGAGATGTTGAGTGAGGGAACTGGGGAGGAGCTGGTCATTTTGTTAGTTTCTATGATAACATGTAGACTTTGCCTCAGGCCTTGATGGCATCAGCGAATCCCATGTCTCTTTAACATATAGTTTCTCAGTCTGGAAACCTAAGACAAAGGAACCCCTGACAAGAGTTAAGGATTTATACTTAGCATCTCTATTTTAAGCCAGGCTTGAGTGCTGCTGTCTAAGGCCTGAGACCCTGGCCCAGTCATTTCCCAGAATGGTTTTGTGTGTGTGTGTGTGTGTGTGTGTGTGTGTGTGTGTGTGTGTGTGTGATCCTCCTTTGGCCTTTCATGGACATCACTGGATCTTTTCTATCTTTCCTTTACTACCCAAGTGCACCTGGTTTCTTCCCTTTATTCTATGCTAGTTACCATCCCTAACCTAGGCCTCAGATTTGGACAGATACTTATTATAGGCAACTGTCATCAGATGCCAATTGTTGTGGCGGCAGGCAAGTTCCAACAGGGGAGTTATGGAGGTCTTCAGCTTGCTCTCAAGGCAGGAGGAGATATCAAAATCCAGATTTAATAAAATGCTAGACTCTTCCATAAGCTCTAAAGAGTGGATCATTGAATTTTGCATGTACCTGGCTCTTGTCCCAGCTACATATAAAAATGTTTCACCTGTTCCTGGTCTGGGCCATTGCTTGCCCCCAGTCCCAATATAGTATCGAGGAAAAACACAACACTCCAGAGATCACTAACCAAGGCTCAAGTTTCCCTCCATGAAAGGGACATTGGGAAAGTTATTTGAGCTCATCAAACTCACTTTTCTCGACTGTATGAATGTTGAGGTTGTCATATATAGTCAAAGCATTCTAATGGCAATTAAATGAGAAATTTAAAATCAGAATCTAGCCAAGTGTTTAGCACAGAAAGTGCACTACCCATGTTCTCTTCCCCTTTCTTGCCTGTCCCAGCATTAAATTCAAACCTAAGATTTTCTAAAGATCTTTCACCTTTCATACGTGTGTGTGTGTGTGTGTGTGTGTGTGTGTCTGTGTGTCTGTGTGTGTGTATGTATATGCTGTTATTGGACAGACTTTTTGCATTAGACTCAAAAGTAAGGCTCTTATCCAGCAAAGTTGGATTTTCTGACTAGAGTGCTCATATTGGTAGCGTAGTCCAGTATTTCATTTAGCAAGTTAGTTGGTTGGTAACCTCTGGACCTAAATTGTGAACTTTGGAGGAGGCATTTTTCAGATCAGAGGCAACCTTAGGCACTGGAAAGAGGTAGTGGGAGAAATGGTCAGAGATCCAGTCAGTCAGACTAGATGGGTTCCCTGTTTACCTTGAAACTTCCTGCCAGGAGTCCTGTGAAGACCAAGGAGAAGGAAAATTACACCTTTTAGCAGGTGCCAACTCAGCCACTGCAGAGAGTCATTCAGGCCACTGTGAAGGATCTTTGGTGTGCTCCCGATCTAGGGGCATGGTATCAGTGCTAAACATTAATAATAAAAGGCCAGAATCTTCCATGAGCTCTAGAGAGTGAGTGTCTGGAACTTGGCTCTATTTTTAATACCAATTTTCTCCCAGCCTCGCTCTTCTCTCATCTATAAAGATGACCTGAACTACAAACCTATGATTCCCCTAAAGTGGGAGAGAGCCGAAGCATTTCTAGTTGATTAGACTTGGGAGTTTTCCCTGTTACTGCTACAGTTAAATAGATATTGGCAAATAGTATAATCTGCAGGGAACCAAGCAGAGAAGAGCATGGCCAATGTAATTAGAAATATCCATCATTCTTTTTCCCTGAAGAACAAGAGAGTGGTATTTAAGGGGACAGTGAGGTACAGTCCATGAACAACCTTAACTCAGGAAACAGTTGAGAGGCACCTTCTAAATGACTGTCCATTGTGCAAAGGTAGTTAACTCTTTTATTGTTAATAACACACCTCAAGCTTGGTTGATGGACACCTCAGAGATGAATCTGGAGGCCTGGAAGCACAGTATGGCTTCATTTCAGCAATGAATCAACTACCTAAACACACAGCTGTTTTCACAGTTTGTACTGTTCCTGTACGCATTCAGGGGAGAGATGATTATCCTGTTATTTAAAGAAAAATAAAACAAATGCATTTTAAACCAGAACACATAAAAAAGACCAAGTTATTTGCCATGGCTCTGAAAAAGGCAGTAGGAAAATAATCTCCTTGTCTATAAACAGCTGGGTTCAGTAGAGTTATGTTAGATAAACACTAATTAAACCAACATTGTGCCCCACTTAGAGAAAGCAGGAGCAATAGATGATGGCAGGGTGGTAGAAAGTTGAAGTTGTCAGTGTTGTCCAATAGTTATGGAGGTGGATTTTGGTGCTTTAGCGATTAGATATACATTTTCTTCAGGTACTTTCTAACAACGTGACCTTAAGCAAGTTACTTAATCCTTTCCAGCCTTGGATTCTTTATTTTTAAGCGAGAATAAAAATACCTGTTATGTTTTTAAGATGGGTAATATGAGAGACTGTTCAGGGACCACTAGCCAATAACATGGGCCCTGGAGCATCACGGGAAAAGCCTCTGTGTCAAAGGTAACCTTGCAAATACAGGTTGTTTGTCTCTTCCCCACAGTATGTGGGATGAACAGCCTTTCAGATCTCGGAGCTTTTCAATTTTTATATTTGTGTAGACTTTGCTTGTTGAGCATCTTAACCAGAAAATCCAAAATTTAAGTGTTCTAAATCTAAAACTGTTTTGATCACCACATCTGTACCCTAAAAGTATGAATGTTAGGGCACCTCAGATTTTTTGATTAGGAATGGTCCAACTAAAAGATATTTTTGATTCAATCCCATAAATCCCTGTGATAGCACTAATATTTTGCCACCCAAATGTCACTTGGACTTGAGTACCTTTCCTGAAGCTGGTGCCTTACTGAATCTAAAGAAGAGAAAGATGATGAGGAGGAGGAAGGTGAGAGGAGGAGATGGACAGATGAAATGATCATCACAGACACAGGACATGAAAGTCATATAAGCAGAGAGACATACAGGAACATGGCCACTGCTCACAGGTTCTCCCAGGAGCTACAAGAATGGCAGCATAGAACAGTGTGTGAGAGGAGCAAGAAACCAGGGTGGGACCAGGTGAGCAAGGAGACACAAAGAGACAGCAGTGAGAGCCATGAAATACTTGCTCTTCAAAAGTCTATAAGGCCCAGAGGGTTTGAGAAGGAATGTCACAGAAAACGAAGGAGAAAAGGGCTTTAGTTTTGTTGTATTATTGACATAGAACTCTGCTGATGATTCTTTGGCTTATTTCATTTTTTTTTCTACAGTAAGCACCCAAAATAAATGAATTATAAAGAAAAGCATCTATCAACTCTAGGCTGTTGTTGTTTTTGTTGTTGCTGTTGTGTAGCTGTCGTTCGTTAATCTGCTCTGTGTGGGGGTTAATCCCCCCAACACACACACACTCAGCCTTCTATTAATATGCCATAATCAGCTCAATGTCTGGATCACTACTAAACTTTCATGTTGGTAACGCCTCCCCTCAGATACTCCTGAGTTAGTACTTATTAAAATCTATGTTTCATCTTTCCTACCCTAGACTCAATGGGGAGGAGGGGGCCTTGGAGCCTCTCTTTCTGGCTCTTACATGATTGTATTCTCCCTCTTCACTCTCTGTCTCTCTGTCTCTCTCTGTCTCTCTGTCTCTCTCTGTCTCTCTGTCTCTCTCTCTCCACCCCCCCATGGCTCCTGCAGCTCTCGGGCTTGATCATCTTCCTTTTCTGCCAATGTCTACTGCTTTCTTCCTGTGCCCCCTGGCCTACGAACCCTAAAGCCTCACCACTGTCTCTCTGTACAACTGTTAGCTGCTGGCATTTTTATTTACCAATCAGAACTAGCAGTGGGCATGGACCCTTGGTGTCTCACATGAGGGATTCTTGTGCAATTCCCAAATAGCATAAGGTAAGCAACAAACCAAATTCACATCACTGTTGTTGTTGCTCTTGTTGTTACTGTTGTTGTTTTGTGCCTGGTTGGATGACCTTGTTGCCTTTGGACCTATGATATGGCATGACCCATTGTAGACAGAGCACCTAGGAAGATGGCTGCTCACATCATAACCAGAAAGAAAGGCAAGGAAAGGAAGAGGGCCCAGAGTCTCAGTATCCTTCTCAGGAGAGTACGCCAAAGACCTAACCTGTTCCACTAAGCTCTACTCCTTAAAGTTTCCACCAACTCCTAGTGGCACCACGGACTGAAGATCAGTTCTTCAACACTTGGACATTTGGAGAATATTCAAGATCTAAATGACAGCATGCTTGGTATGATTGTGAATTTATTCTGTAAGGTAGTGGAAGCTACAGAGTGGCTACCTGTCTTTGAATTTCCTATGCTGGACAATGGAGAGTCTGTAATTGTTGTTTTGTTTTCTTAAGCAGTAGATGGAGATTGTGGGTTGTTCACAGTGTCTTAATTGTGGCTTATCGTACATCTGTGGAAAGTAAAAATTCCCTTCAAGCCGAAAGATATGCCACATGAAAGACCACTGAGCCACAGACTTGGAATGGAGTTAATCTTGTGCCTTAGCCTCTTGAGGCCCATAAGCTATGTCATACCTGAGGATGGAGACTCTAGCAAAATTGTAGTGTATATCTTGCTGTTCCAGAAATTCTCAAAGGGAAGAAGTGGCACAAATAAACACATTTAGAGATGCTTCCCCTTAGCATGTAGATAGTGGAACAGGAAGTCACAGTGATGTTCATACAGGATGTGAAAATAGGAAAAATCTCTGATAACCAAGTAAGTTGAACAAAGAGCAGTGCATGGGAGTGTCCTGATCTGTAGTGTTGAAAGATGGTCCTCAGAGAACTACGTCTACTGACATTCATGTCCCTTATCGTGATCTCCCCAGGTGTGTGGGGTAGACAAAGTGACTCACTCCTAATGGAAACATGATACTCAGAGGGGTTGTCACTTCTGAATCTAGGTTTTAAAAAACTATGATTGACTTATTTTTTATGAGACAAGGATTTACTATGTAGCCCAGGCTATCCTAGAACTCACTATGTAGTCCAGGCTACTTCAAATTTGTGATTCCTCTATCTTGGCTTTTCAAGTGTTGAGATTTTAAGTGTGTACTACCATACTCTATTAATACTGTGACTTTGAAAGCCTGTGACTTCTATCCTTCTAAACCTTTGTCTCTGTCTTTGGCCCTCATTTTCTTGCCTTCTTGGTCTGCTCACTGTAATACAATTGTAAAGGCATATGTTGCAGGTAGCTGAGTGTGACTCCAGTCAACAGCCAGTGGAGATCTGAGGCTTTCATTCCAAAAGCCCACAAGGAAGCAAGTTCTGCCAACAGCCCTATGATTGATTGTTGGGAAAGACCTTTCTCAGTCATATCTTAAGGAGACCATCATCCTGGAAGACGTGGCCCAGCTGCCTCACACTCATATTCCTGATCCCTGAAACTGTCTTGTAACTGATAGGTGCTTTAACAAGTAGCCAAGTTTTCGAGTGACTTCTGTGGGAACAGGCAACTAACATCAACCGAGCAGTGCTCCAGCACCCAGAGTTAATCTTGTTTAGTTACTTATTTTATTTCTGAGGAAAATCTCTATTTAAGAGCACAGAGTGTTTTAGCAATTTCCTACCTTAAGGAGTAGAACTCCTTGGAGGATTGATTAGCTTCTGACCTACACAATGCCCCAAGGTGTATACTCCCAGTAAAGACTAGCTAATTGCATATGCTAGGGTTAAAACTTTGTCAAAAGATACATTATGTTAAAAAATTTTTAAAGAAGAAAAAAATAAAAATGACTGCTTAATTTTTACATGTTTCAGTATTACTATATAGCATCATGGGCTCAAAGATAAGAATAATAGTAGCAATAACTACTAAAGCCTTGTACCTACCACCCACCGTTGTGAAACATTACCTTTTTGTAATTTGCTTCACATATTTTTGCATTTTAAACTTTTATACATTTCAATTAAAATATAATTATGTCATGTTACTCCTATCCTCCATCCAGCTCCCCCTAGGTTCTTTCCCATCAACTCCTTTCAAGAACACACCCACACTCACAAATCAATAGCCTCTTCCCTGATTATTAACACATATACATGGGCGTGTGTATTATATCTATGCATAAACAATCACGGACACACTTCTGTGTCTGTTTTTGTTATTTGTTAGTAAACCATTCCATACATGGTTAAAAGGATGACCCCTTTGCATTAGACAGCCAGTGAAGGACCTAATCATAGGAGAGGATGTTTACAAGTCAAACATTTTAGATAAAGCTGAAGAGCTATTTGAAATAGATTCCTTCCTATTCTCCCACATTCCCATCCTCAAAGCACAACCTTGGTGCTGTCGGTACCATTTCCACAAAGACTTTTATATTTTTGCCATATACACATTTGTGTATATGCAAATATACATGTGTTGGAATATGCTTCAAGAATGAAGTCCTGTGAGAATTCTACGTGCTTATGAGAGAAATCTCCAAGGAAACAAGACAAGAGCTCTGTGACCTCAGTTTCTTCAAACACATAGAATTGGTTTTGGATTGTGGCTTTTATGCACCTCCCACATGTAACAGATAGGAGCGAGTTTACTTCAGATTATTCATTCCATCTGCCTATTGATATTGTTTGTATGCCTCTATGGAAAAACATGCTTCTGCCATGTGTTGTGATTGTACATGTGACTTGCCGTGGCCCTCAGAGTATACATTGTCTGATGCTTTGATTAAAGCTGGCTATTCAGTGAAACTTTAGTCTGCCTCATTCTCCCAAGTCGGATCACCTCTAGAGTGGCAAATACACACCTGTATGTACCTATCTATATATGGTAAAAATATACATGCTAGCAGGTATTAGTAAAACATATGGTAAATATATATGTGTGCCTGTGTATATATGAAGTAAACCACATGTTAACAGTTTACATGCATTAATTTAAACTTCAGACTAAGGATATATATCCTGTAAAACTTCTGCAATATTTTTTTAATTTTTAAAATGTATTGCTTCTATTAGTGTGTGTTGTGTTCATGCCATAATGTGTACATGGAGGTCAGAAAACAACTTCTGGGAATCTCTTCTTCTACCACATGAGTCCATGGGGTTGAATGGAGATTGTGGTCAGACTGAGAGGCAAGTGGCCTTCCCTGCTGAGTCACCCCACTGGTCCTACTTTCTTTTTACTTTTATTTTTAAATTTTGTCTGTATGTGTGGTGTGCATGTTGCACGTACTTGCTAACATGGGTGTGTGCATGTGTGCATGCACGTGGGCATGGAGACCCACCTTCACTCATGGAGACAGAGTCCCCCACTGAATCTGAAGTCCATTCACTTGGCAAGAACTGGCCGATGAGCTTTAGGGGTCCGCCTGTCTGTGTCTCGAAATGCTGGGATTTACTACAGGTATGAGCCACTGTATTTGGCTTTTTAACATTAGTTCTGGGGATATGAACTTAGCTTCTTGTGCCTTAAGTGCAGGCACTTAACTAACTCCTTAGCCTTTCATATTTACTTAAAAAAAAAGTGGTTAAGCACTTGCATTGAGATTTTACATGTTTGAATATGTATTCTATTCTGTTTTTTTTTCCTCTCAACTGAACATATATGAGGTACCCAGTGGAGGGGAAACTGAATTGGGGAATTGCCTTCATCAGATCAGTCTGAGAGCATATGTGTAGGGCATTTTTAAAATTATGATTGTTGTAAGAGGGCCTTGCCCACTGTGGGTAGTGCCAATCCAAGGCAGTTGAGCCTGGGCTTTATAAGAAAGATAGTTGAGCAAGCCAGAGAGCAAAGCAGGGCATAGGACTCCTCCATGGTTTTGATTCAGTTCCAGACCTCAGAGTCATACTTGAGCTCCTACCCTGGTTTCCCTTGATGACAGACTGTAACGTATTTTCCTCTTCGGGTAGCTTTTGTTCATAGTGTTTATCACATCAATGGACAGTAAACTATGACATAACCCTATTTCGTTAATTGCAGCTGCTGTTCACTTTTGATTGTATGCAACCTTTTAAATAAAACTCTGCCTTCTGTTGACAAGTATATGTATATGTGTATATGTATGTGTATATGTATATGTAATTTGCTTTTACTTTTTCTATTTCTACCACTACACACAAGTGTGGTAATGGAATTCTCCTGCCTGCTTACTCATGTTTACAGGCAAAAAACATTACTATGGAAATGAAGCATTGCCAAGCAGCAGAAGACACCCACTTCCAGATTGTTATGTATTGACTCAATGCCTTTCAAAGCAGAACTACCCGAGTGTGATAGTGTGTGCTTTTAATCCTTGCAATTCAGGATGCTTGAGTTGAGCCCGTGTTCTGGATGCTTCCTAGGAGCTGGGGTCTTTCCTAATGTGCACTCAGGACCTGGTGAAAGGATATGGATATGAAGCACATCATACTAAGTGTGTTGAGACTTTCCCCTCACTCTGTAAAATGGGTTTCTCCTGTTTGCCTCCTAAGGATTCATTGTGTCATTGTAAGCAACTGCCTCCTTGGTTGCTCATATGGCCCGTCCTTTAGCTGTCTCAGGTAACTGGAGACTCATAATAATAGTTCAGCAAATCTTCTACACTATGACTCAAATTCCATTTACTTATCTTTTGTGTTGTGTTTTGTTGATACAGAATCTGACTCTGGAGCTCAGATTGGTTTGGAACTCATTATGAAGACTGGCCTCAAACTCATGGCAGTCCTCCTTCTTCAGCCTCCTATGTGCTGGGACTTCAAGATACATTGCCAAGCCCAGGCCCTAAATTTGGGGGAGGGTGTAATAAGAAATTTCTGAAAATGAAATAAAAGACACACACACACACACTTCACACACTTTCTCTGCAGTTCTGAAAGAGTTGTTGACAACTAAAGCAAGTCTATGCCTCTGTGGCTTTTTCTGGACAGACCTATGTCGATCTATTCTGGAGAAAGTGTTGCAGAAGAACTTACTGAGTTGAAATAGTATGTAAACTTGCTTACTGAACACAGACTCCAATACTTCAGGGATTTGTAGAGAGGGTTTTTTTTTTAACATAAACAATGTTTATAGAGGTATTAATATTTCATTATTGGTAATATTTTATATGTAACCTTTTTATTTATTTTTATTCACTTTACATCCTGATCACTGCTTCCTGCCTCCTCCCCTCCCAGTCCCACCCTCACATTCCTCTCCTTCTGCCACCTCCTCTTCTCATAAGAGAGAAAGTGTCCCCCTGCGTACCAACCCACCCTGGCACATCAAGTGGCAGCAGGACTAAGCACAGCCTCTCCCACTGAGGCCAGACAAGGCAGCCCAGATAGGGGAAAGGGATTCAAAGACAAGCAACAGAGTCAGTGACAGCCACGCTCAAATTGTTAAGGGACTCACATGAAGATCAAGATGCATATTTGCTACAAATGTGTAAGGGCGTAGGTCCAGCCCATGCATGCTCTTTGGTTGGTGGTTCAATCTCTGTGAGCCCACATGGGCCCAGTTAGTTGACTCTGTGTGTCTTCTTGTGGTGTTCTTGAACAGTGCAGCTCACATAATTCTATTCCCTAGTAGTCCATAGTACTCCCCAAGCTCCCAGGCTTGATATTTGGCTGTGTGTCTCTGCATTGTTTCTATCAGCTGCTGGATGAAGCCTCTCTGGAGACAGTCATGCTAGGCTTCTGCCTGCAAGCATAAGCATAGTGTCGTTAATAGTGTGTCAGGAATTGGCTCCCTTTCATGGGGTGGGTCTCAAGTTGAGCCAGTCATTGGCTGGCCATTTCTGTTTCGTCTTTATCCCGGCATATCTTACAGGCTGGGCAAACTTTGTGGCAGGTTAGTCTCCCCTCCCCCTATACTGGAAGTCCTGCCTTGCTACAGAAGATGACCACTTCAGGCTCTACTCCCAGCTGCTAGGAGTCTCAGGTAGGGTCACCCCACCAAACTCCTGGGAGAACACCCTTCCCATGTCTCAGGCTTGTTCCCAAGATGCTCCTTCCACCGATGTCTGTTCTCTCTCCCAACTCTCCCCCAGCCCCATTCTCCCCACACCTGATGCCCATGCCTGCTCATTCTACCTCCACCACCTCACCAATTCCCTCCTTCCATCCACTCCCAATGTCTATTTTATTTCTTGTTCTGAGTGAGATTCAAGCATCCTCCCTTGAGCCTTCCTTGTTACTTAGGTTCTTTGGCTATCTGGTACTTTATGGCTAATGTCCACTTACATTTTTAAATATAGAATTCCAGGGGCATTACATGGTATTCTTTTCTACACGGTAGACCAAAAGTGCAAGGAGTATACAATTCATCTCCTAGGTGAGTTAGATACATAACCCTCTGCAGGGGTCATTTTCCTCATATCTCGAATGAAATCATATTTCAATGGATTCTTTTGAGATTTAATCAATGTTTCTTTAGTGTTTGGAAAGTGGTAAATATTTAACCAAAGAAACTGGAGTTAGGATTTCCCTGCTGTGAAGCTCCAGTGAGACTACATATAGCATATGTCCCATGAATCCATCCATAGTGATTTTCTCAAAAGCAATCCAGGGGATACATTTTGGGATCAGTCCAAAGTTCAATATTATGTTTTTCCAACACTAATTTCTATGCTCATGGGATCTTCTAGCTTGCAAGTCATTACCAGCCCCTGGGATTCACTGTAACAACTTTTTACTTCCTTATTCCACTGTAGGACCGTGAAAGACAGCCTGGTTTCTGGTTGAGTACAGGCTGGAAACTCTCGGAAACCCCAGGTGATCCTAAGGGATGGCATGCATTTTCACCATGCTCCCAAACTCCAGGCTCCTGATAGGAGGCTGCAGCCCTCCACAGACTTGGAGTCATGTAGGACAATGCCCAGGTAGAGGGCATGACTACAACCCACAGAGCCTCAAGACAGATCTCCATATCAGTGAGATACCTAAAGGCCAGAGGGGCATAGCCAATTAAACATTCCTTCCCAGATCCTCCACCTTGCAAAAGGTATTTAACTTCAGGGGTACAGTTTCTCATCTACTTTCTGCCATGATAATAAACATCTTAAGACCATGGACTGTTTCTCTTCTTCAGGATCCGGTTTTCACCTATAGAGAGCCGTTGTCTAATTGCCTGCAGAAGATGTCTCTGCATTCGCAGCCACAGAGACCGCCAACCCAGCCAAGTAAGACTCATCCTTGCCAGGCACAGCCAGAGCACTCTCTCCTTTTGTCTCCCCTGCCATACGCCAATCCAGCCCAAACAGGAACAAGCTCCTACTTGGTTCTAGGCCCTTCTGAGCCCCAACCTCACCCCCATTGGTGCCTGGGGGCTCAAGGGCTTGAAAACCAACAGGTCCCTGACTGCCTTTTGGCCCAGAGACCCTCAAGTCAAGAGCTCCCGGGGACCTCAGACTGCATTCCCCCACCCACGAGTGGGTCCTGAGGCTTCACATAGCCCAATGCCTACCTGGCACCAGCATGGGGAGAGCACAGACAACTTCCTGCACCTCTGTCTTCCCCCGAGCAGCATCCCTAGCCCCTTGGGAGCCAGACACCGGACCCACATCAACCGAACATTCCACCAGGGCTGTGGCTGTCTTTGGTAATCTCCAGGGATGCCCGGAACTGCCTTGATGGGTCACAAAATGTATTCTTTGGTTTTGGGGAAACTTCCTGATTTTCCAAATGCTTTTCCCTGACATGCATTGTTTCAGACGCTGGTAGAAATAACAGCCATGAGTTATTTATAGATAAGTATCAATGCTGTATCCATTCTGAATCTCTTTATCTGCACAAGGCTTCAGATAGACGTGATAGAAATTTCCCCCCAAGTTATAAATGATTTATTCTGGCTATTCAATAAAATCCGTACTCCTGAAAGTGACACCTCTGACACCTTTCACTTACAAACATTAAGAAAGGGTTTGGAAGAAGAAATAGAATTACTAAACCCGTTTTATTCCTGCCTCTGTCAACTCTTGCCTAAAACAGCTCTTAAAAAGAGAATCACTATCTTAAAGACATAGATCTACATAAAAATCCCCAACACCAAACAACCCCTCCCCCATCTAAAGCATCAATAGATGTCTGGCAGGAAGGAATCCTCAGAGCTTGGTCACCTGAGGCTCTTCATTTTCCCAGTGGCTAGAAAGACAATGAGGTCAGTAAGGGGATAATGATGACTAACCATTAGTCATGCTGGTGAGATGGCATACCAGCAGGGGTCCATGACCACTGGGCCACAGATAGGAGAGAAGAAAATAAAGTTCAAGCTTTGTCTTTTATGTCACAATATCAGGGGATAATGTTTATTCATACTGAAAATGTTGATAACATATGAAAATTGTCATCCTAAAACAGAGAGCTTTGGGGCAGTTACTGAATCAACAAACACAAAAGGCAAAATCCCGCTTAGTTTTCTCTGACTTTTGACCAGTTGTTCTGTGTGTTAGCTAGCTAATTGGATAGATAGATAGATAGATAGATAGATAGATAGATAGATAGATAGAT
>NW_021604712.1:978434-1054031 GCF_004785775.1 Grammomys surdaster | reverse complement strand
GATAGATAGATAGATAGATAGATAGATAGATAGATAGATAGATAGATAGATAGATAGGCTGAGAAGTAGATAAATGGGTATGTACATAGATAGTCAATAGAGATAGAGGCAGAAAGAGACAGATTAGGGAAAACATGAATTAAATTATTGATTCGTTGATTATTTTTAGGAGCTTCTGATAGATTTTTACAAAACTATAGTGGAGATACAAATCTTTAATCACATTACCAGTGGGCCATTTTAATGGAAAGAGATATGATTTTCCATCTTACTGACTTTGGTTTGCCTGTGGCGATCTGCCATTCACAGAGCATGTTAGTGATATCGGTAATAAAACCATCACTACTCATCCAGACTACATATCTTTCTGGGAGGTCAGTGTTCTTCTAAGCACCATTGGTTCATTCACTTTCTGATTCTCAGGAGCCAGAGGGTGTAGTCCCTACCCTGGAAGTGCTAAATGTTTAGTTCGGAGAACATGGACACTGTCAGGGAAAAGTAAAGTCAGTATTTGACAGAATGGAGATTCTGAATGATTTTGATGAGCTAGACTTGGAACCAAAATTAAATGCAGGTATAAAGATTTGTGAAGCATTTTGTGAAGCAAGTGTAAAAAGTGGTGATTAATTTCATGCTATTGAGTATACAAATAATGCAGAATACAATAACAAAGATGTAATTTGTATAAAACATCTTTTATTTGTTTATACATTTACTGATGTGACTTTTTTTGAATGTGATATACCTTTCCATATACGTGTATGTATGTTCTAGTGCCCATGAGTACTCACAAAGATTCCAGAGGTTAATATCAGGTATCTTTCTCTATCATTGTCCACCTTACATTGTCTACCTTATTTTTGTGACAATCTTTCACCGAGTCTGGCTCACCAATCAGTTAGATAGTCTGACCAGTGACTCCACGACCTGCCTGTCTATACATTCCCTGCCCTGTGCTAGGGTTACAGGCATATGCTACCATGCTCAGGTTTGTATGTGGGTATTGGAGATCTGAGCTTGGGCATTTATGCTTAGACAGCAAACATGTAACCCACTGAGCTATAATGCTCCCTTCTAGAAAATACCTTGAGCGGCATTTTTACTTGCTAGAGCTATTATGAAAAAAACTTGACAAACTGAGTCATTTGGACAGTAGTTTACTAATTCACAGTTGTGGAGGCAAAGGGCCTGAGGTTAAGACCCCAGTGGAGACTGTTAGTTCTGCATGCTAGAAGTTTCTTCCTTAGCTACTCATGGACTACAGAAAATATCTAGTGTTCACTGACTAGAAGACCTATTTCCATGGTCTCTGCCCTCACTATCAAGTCATTTCCTAATTTCCTCCATTTTATGAGAACACTACTCACTTTGCACTAGAGATCATACCTAATAACTTTATCCTAACAAAATGCATTGTTTAAAATGCAATGCCCTTGTTTACACGCAAGTCCCCATTCTGAGCTACTGGCAATTAAGACTTTAGCGTAGGTGGGAGAGTGATGCAATTCAACCTTCAACAGGGAGTAGACACATTTAAATTACGGCTTCGGTGACACTTCTCATCCAGTCAACATAACGAAGTGTAGCATAAACTTTTTGTATATTTACTTGAATATGACTTATGAATTCTGACAGGAATGGTCTCACAGTGGCACACATGGAACATGGGATGGTAGTGCATGATAGTCAGAAAAGTAAACCATGGAGAATATGAGAGAAACAATGGAGATAGATGTTTTGACCCCAAAGAAGAAATGGAGGGGCAGGCAGTAGCTAGTGGCTGGGGGAGTCTGCATTAGTGACAGTAACATGTTTTTTGCCAGTGGAAGTATTGTTTGAGTAGGGAGAACGCAAGATGGGGTTTGAGACAGGGTAATATGGGGGTGAAGCACCAAGACTTTGAAGCCACATGCCTGGGTAAGACTGCTCAGAAAGACAACGTAGCTATGTAGGTAGGTCACTTGGCTTCTGTTTCTTATCTATAATATAGAGATATGATACAGTACAAACGTCACAGTGGTGCAGTGAGGGTTATATGAAGTAGACAGGTAAAGGTATAAGCACCTGGCATACTTTCTGTGGTCATCACCATCATTATTGTCTTCATTGTCATCAACTGCAGAAAGCAGACACCCCAGAAAACCAAATGGAAGGGAGAAGGGAGAGGTGATAGGAACAGGCCATGATGATTGATGCAAAAAAAAATGCTCCCCTTTTCATTGTGAATAATCTCTGGAGAGTGTGGAGAGTGTTTACAGTCAGGACAATATCTGCTGTTCCTTAGGTAAAGAAGAACAGGCCTGGAATAAGCAAAGGTTACTGGATTTCCAGAAATTTCTACAAGCATCAGCAGAGATGACTTTATAGTGTAGTCTTAATGGAATAGACTCACAATTCTGATGCAAATTTTTATAACTCCATATTCACTTTATTTATATTTTTAACTGTTTAAAAACATAAAATTTGTCATTTAAATCATTTTTATATCTGGGTTTCCTAAAACAGTATGAGGAAGAGCTTATGAATTGTCAGTAGGTAGAGAGAACGCTCAAGAGTAAAATATAGAGGTATAGTCAATGACAGAATAATATATTAAGCATAATTAACCACCAATTCCCAGTCTACTGAATTCTGAGGGGCCCAGAGACATAAGTATGAAGGGCAGGAGCTCCAAGAAGCTATGTTACTGTATCTTAGGACAGAGGAAGACAGGAAGAGGAGACAAACTTACCTGGAGTTTTACCATACATTTGGTTACAGATTGACTCAGTGGTGGTAATTCTCCCACACATTGATGTTTCACACAGATGGATAACAAGATGTCTCCATTATGTGGACTGACAGGATAGTCAAGGTTGGGGAGAAGCAGTTGCATGCAGGAGGAAGGCAGGCGCTGCCAAGATGTACCTGAATAAAATTCAACCCCATGCTAAGCTGGTTGCTGTAGACAAGCCTGGGGAAAGTCAGTGCAGCTGAGAGCATTAGAAGAGGTCCAGGCATAAGAGAACCAAGGTGACTAACAGCTACTGACAAGTCTCTAGACACTCTACAGGTGCTAGTTAGTACAAGTTTTACAATAGCCACATAAGCTGCAAGGCTCAAAGATATCAACTAACTTGCATAAAACCACACAGTCAAGAAAAATGCAGTTTACTTAATATGCATGAATCCCATGGTTCAATTTTCAGTCCTACATTTAAAGAAAAAGTTCCTGGTCTAGGTAGGGATAGTTATGCCCCTATAATCCTAGCATCTGGGAAATGGAGGCAGGAGGATCAGGAGTTGAAAGTTATTCTTGATCACATAGCAAAGTTAAAAGCCAACCTGGGCTATAAGACACCCTGTGATCCGGTGTCACTTCTGTTTCTATAATAAAACACCCTGGCAAAGGTTAATTTAGTTCAAAATTCCATGTTACAGTCTATCATTGTGGGTAATCATGCACTTAGAGCAACTTTTCACACCACATCCATAGTGGGAAGAAATTAATGCATGTACATTCACTTGCTCCCTTGATTGCTTGTGAACACTATTACACAGTTCAGGGCTCCCTTCCTAGGGAATGGTGCCACCAGCAATGGACTGGATCTTCCCACACTTATAAAGTTTATTAAGATGCCCCTTCACCAATATGTCACAGTTGTCAACTCGATGTAGAAAATTACTCATTGAGTCTCTCTTTTCTGGTGAGTCTAGTCTGTGACAAGTTAAGAATGAAAACAAGTCATCATATCCAAACAAAACAGAACAAAACACGAAATGTGGAACCCAAGTTTGGATCCAGATCAGATTCTAACTTGGTGTTTTCTTATGGAGACTTTGAAATTCTGATTCACATATTATCCTAATCACTGTGCTAGGTTCATTCTGCTCATCATACGGCATTCCTATTACCTCATATGAATGAGGTGGCCAAGTCTGAAGAGATAGGAGATGCAAATATCAAACTTGGCCCCATGGATAGATAGGCTTGGGGAAATTTATGAGATAAATCGGCAAGATGTTTCTTATTTGGCAAAAGGTAATTGGAAGCAGAGTGCTCTATGGTCTGTACCAACTATAACCAGATATTATGGCTCTTTATAGCACATATGTTCAGAGGATGGTGGAATTACTGTAAGGTGAGAGTGGATGTTTTAAGTCTCCTGTTCTCAAAAGGCAATCACTGTATACTTGCACAGCATGTAGTGGCAAGTCGGTGTTTTTCAACAAAAGGAGATGCCAGGCTCTTGAAGTGTAATTGAGACAACTCAGATGTACACATCTCCCAGGCATGATGTATGTACATACAGCAAAGGCAGTGGGACACTGATACATTGCTCAGCTCAATGATCTCCCACATTGGTGATATTTAAGCAAGTTAAAGAAAGTGAAGCTAGAGGGTTTATTCAGATTTTTCCATCTGTTTTTGTATTTTGTGAATGTATTTTAATTACATTATCAATGATCAGTCCTTGGGAAATCCAAAATTTTGTATCTACACTAGAATCTGGAACAGAGTGACCCCACGGAACAGCACTCGAAAATGGTTCCTAAGCAGTTTCTCTGCCTTGTCACTCTTGGTCAGCCTTAGGATGTTTGCAAGCCTGTCAGATGATCTATTTTGAGTTGTCCTTAGGGGTGTATGTTACAGGATTCAAATTTCAGCTATAAATAAGTTTCCATAGCCTACTCAAGGAAGTGAAAACCATAAGTGTCAAAAAACCTAGGAAGATATGGCTGGTTTCCATGAACACAAAGATCTCACTAGGTCCTAACCCCTTGTGTAAGTTGATCACCACAGATTAGCCACATTCTTTTCTCTGATAGTGGGCATGACCTCTCTCATTCAGTCTATCCATCCATCCTCCCTCTTTCCTCTTCCCCATCCATTCTTTCCACCTCTCCATCCTTTCACTATTTCCTTCATTCCTCATTCATCTTTCTTGTCTCCTGCAAGCTTCCGCACGTCTGTCTCTCATACTCCTCCCTAGTTATTCATTTTACAATAGTGAGCAACAAAAAAATACTCTGGACATTTGAAGCAAAATAGAATGTATGGAAAAGATATTAGAAATGGAACCAGAAATTAGATAAAACAAAACAAAATCTCCACTTAGAAGTATCGCATCATAGCTCATTGGCCCACTAGAAATCTTTGAATGAGTAAAGCCTATGTTTTTTTTTTCTCTATCTATGCATCATCTAAGCATGAAGGAAGTCCCAAGAAAACACACCTCGGTGGCCAACTCCAGCAGCATGTGCCACATGAGTAAAAAGAGATGCCCAGAAGAAAGGCTTTGCAGGGATCCCTCAGCTCTTATGGTAAGAACACAGGCCATTGGTCCAAAGGAAATGGGGTAATATTTATGAAAAGATGGGTACCAAGAGGCTAGAATGTTTTAAAAATAATTGTCCTGTTTAAAGTCACTTTCCTATTCCCCCCATCCCGCCACTTAACCTAAGAAGCCTGTAAAATGGTTTCTTGAGCCAGTTACTCCTGGTGTAGATCTGAAACAATGATACACATCCTCCCAATACCAATATAGCGAATAGCATCTATCAATCTACCATATATTTGCATATGTGTTATCTTATTGCATATTTAAATGTACTCTGTGCTATAGGCTGAATTCTGTTTTCTCTTTGAAAAGTTAATGTTGTTAAATTTCTAACTCCCAGAGCCACCGTGTAACTCTATTTGGAGTTGGGCTTTCAGAGAAGTTATCAAGTTAAAAATGAAGCTGTTCTGGTTGAGTTCTAATCCTTTCTGACTTGTGTTCTCCCATGAAGTAGAAATTAGGACATGCATATTATCATGGATGTAAACAAATGAGAGGACATATGAGGACACAGAGAGAGGGTGGTCATCTGCAGGCCAAGCACAGAGGCTTTAGAGGAAACCAAATGCCCAATTCTGGGTTTCTAGGCTCAAGAATCCCCAGACAATTCAAATTCTATTGTTCAAGTAGCCCACCTTGCAGCATTTGTTATGGTAGTCGTGGAGACTTGAAACACTTACATAAGAGAACCAAGAATGAAAACGACTATGACAGGAATGAAAGAGCCCAAGTCCCACAGCAAAAAAGTAGCAGAGAAACCAGATTCTTTAGTTCTAAGGTAGCTTCCTCTCAGCTTCCCCATACTGTTTCTTTCCTTCCATTGTTAACACACTTCCTCTCCTTCAGTCCATCCAGGACTGATAAAAAATGACAGCCCTTGAATGTAGCTACTGCTGTTGGGAGTCACCAGAATAGCTAATCTAGTCTTCGCTCTCAGGTAGGTGTGAGATCTCTTCTCATGAGTGTAGTACAGATTCCTGAGTGATTGACACATACCACTGCCTTTTCAACAGGTGATGTGAACCAACAGATTAGCCATTTGCTTGAAAAAAGTCATAGTAAGTTTCATTATGCATTTGTTAAGATTATGTGCAACAAGTAGTTATCGTGAAAAGGGTCCTGGGTCAGAACAAAGGTGCCATGTTTGCAGCTCCAGTCACACTACATTTTGTTACCTGACCTTATCAGGTGAATTGAGGTCTGGCAAAAGCATTTTATTTACAAATAAAGAAATCTCCTAGCAGAGCATGTGATATAAGGGCTAATACATCAGCTGCCCTTAGATTCCATCACTGTGGTGTGTGTTTTGGATCTTAGTGCTCCTTTGGTATGAATCTCTGTAGCCAAGTTTTCCTAACCAGCTACCCCACTGAGTAAATGTGTACTTCATTCATGCCTGAAACCTTATATTTCATAGAATAGAGTGGATCAAGATGGTTCATTCCTCATTTTCAATATGTTGTATAATAACATGCCCAACAGAAGTTGTCACTCGAACACACACACACACGCACACGCACACGTGCTCTTCCAAATAGCTGTGGATTCCTAGATTTGGAATCTCCATATTGTATTTAGGACGATTTCCTAAGGATTGTGTCCTCATAAAGGATAAAACTAGGGTCCTATACTTTAGAATGTGCTGAAAGATTCTTAGCCCAAGCATAATTGTTTCTTCCAGGCCAATGATCATGTCTAACACTTTACAACCAAGGAACAATGCTCATTGATTCTAACATGGTAGAAGACAAGACATATTGTTCCAACATGCAGAGGCTCTATGCCGTGAGCAAAGGAAACGGGAATCTGTCGAGTATAAGTCGTAACAATAGAGCATGGTCTGATGGTAAGAAGGATACTTGTGTCAGTTCGATGAAATAACCCCTATTATCTCTGTTTATACCTACTGCATGAGTAATGTTCATAGTACAATTAGCATATTTAACTGAAAAATTGTGTTTAGAGTGTGTGTCTCTTTGTGTGTGTGTGTGTGTGTGTGTGTTGGGGGGTGCCTCCCACAGTTGCTTCCGTGGAGGGAAAGGGACAGCCACAGATGTCAGTCTTCCACGTTCACCTTCACAACTTCATGCTTATTCCTGGGAAACGATTTTTAATGGGAATACTTGAAAATGTGTATGTGCACCTTGTTTGAGATGGAGTGTCTTTGTTGTTCTCTGCGGT
Source organism: Grammomys surdaster (assembly GCF_004785775.1). Lineage (NCBI taxonomy): Eukaryota > Metazoa > Chordata > Mammalia > Rodentia > Muridae > Grammomys > Grammomys surdaster. Next base: position 1,046,529 of record NW_021604712.1, on the reverse strand, counting down.
GTATGCCAGGCTACTTAGCCCATGAGCTTTGGGGATTCTCTCTGTCTTCCCAACTCATAGTAGGAGCACTGGGGTTCCAACGTGCACCACCATGCCCAACTTTATGTATGCACTGGGGATCTAAAATCTGGTCCTTACACTTTACCTCCTCAACCACCTTGCTGGTTCAAGGGGAAAATTATTGAGACTTTCATGAATTATAACATTAAAGCCAAAGAGATCATGAGCATTGGGATTTTTTTTATCAAACTGTATATTGGTCAAATACTAAGAGAAATTTAGAAAAACACATAGGTCTTTTCAAAACTTTAAGATGACCAGACACCTAATGTTTGAAAAACCAAGTCACTGGTGTGAATTTTATTTTTTAAAGTGGGTAGTGCATTCAGATTTGTGTGCACCCTGCATGCATGTATGACTTGTATGTATGTCATTTGCTATTTTGAGAACAGGAACATACAGGGACAGCTGATACTTTTCAGTTAACGGATATATTTCTATAATGTAATTTTAATTGTTAGGTTCATCGTGTCCTATAATATGCAGTGATTTATTTAACAAATTCCCTGTTCTTGGTAACCTAAGAAACTTCAATACTGTAAGAAGTATTGCTGAAATGAATAGCTTCACAGCTTCACAATCTCATGCTTATCCCTAGAAAATGATTTTTAATGGAAATGCCAGAAAATGTGTGTGGACAAGTGTAAGTCTTTAGAGTGCTATTGCCGCTATGTCATGTCAGAGGAAAAAAGATGGCTCTGCAACTAGGAGACCGCACTGTTGTTGTAGAGGACTGAAGCTCAGTTTCCACCACAATGTCAGGCAACTTACCACTGCAATATGTGTCAAAATGCTAGAAGGAAGAATTTTAATGTTTGTACCATAAAGAAGTGATTGGCTACTTCAGCAGGCAGCAATGCATTGTTGTCTCTCTCTCTCTCTCTCTCTCTCTCTCTCTCTCTCTCTCTCTCCCTCCCTCCCTCCCTCCCTCCCTCTCTCTCTCTCTCTCTCTCTCTCGTATTATTTTTGTGTCATTTAAAAGATAAATTTGATTTATATTTCAATAAATAGTAAAATCTTTCAGACAGAAAATTTTTATTGAATTACCTGTTTTTATATTTAGACAGTAATAATCTTGCCAGTTTCCATTACCACAATATGTACTTATACAAACATACCTATAGACAGACACACACACGCACACCTCTGTCTCTCTTTCATGAACACACACACACACACACACACGGCAGGGGGTGAGCTGGGGTGGGGGGAGTGAGGATGAGACTGGATCAATGCCATCCATAAATTACAATATATACAAATGCAGTAGTACTGAACATGAATTTGTTATGATGTACTTTTACACATCAAATAACACAACACAGAGTGACATATCCCAGAGATTATCAACGCCAAGCACTGCAAAAGAATCACTGTTAACAACTCCCAAGTATCACAACACTCCAGAATCTGGTTGGTTTTGTTTCTACCTGATGCCTATCAGCTACCAGTGAGACTGCAGGCATGCACATACATGCGTATGTAGGATGGGAACAGCATTATGGACAGCAACAGTTGTAGAAAAAGAGTCCAAGAGATTCTCAAACCTGGGGATGGTTGGAAAGAGGTTGGCAGACAGGAGTCTTGGATGAAAGAAAAAGAAGCTCTGGTGGTTGCCTCCATTGTTGCAAATACCCATTCTGTAGCCCCAGGCTTCTCTGTTTCTTTCATTTACATGGTACTGGTGGGCTATGAATGAAAGTAATCTTGACTGCCACGGGGCTGGGGCTTTTGAAACACCCAAGCATAAGACTTTCAGTCTCTCTTGCCCCATGATATTGGTATGAGGAGCAAGGCTCAACATTAGAAACAATCCAACTGGGTCTCTAGGAGCAGAACTCTGTTTACCTGTTGGCCATATAAGTTAGGAGTAAGAAATGAACCCTTACTGAGTTCTGAGGATTGACATTTTATAGTTTAATTAGTATAGTTTAATTAACACTAAGGTCACAAGGGGTAAAGGGAGGAAGCTAGGTTTATAAGCAACCACCTAGAAATTATTGCTATTCATGGGTTCTTTCATTTCACAGTATGTTTTAGAAGTCATGTATATGAAAGCTAGGAGCAGGACTGCTTTGGGTAGTTTTCCTTCCCCGCGTGGCAACCATGGACAAGCCTCTTCTTCACAAACCCTCTAAGACTGGTTTGGAATCACTGGTCCGAACATAAATAACATCTGTAGCTGACTTGAGTGTTTGGCTCGGATAGACCAGTCTACATAAGGAGATGACTCAAGCTATGTCAAGTAAACCTGAGATCCTCAGCTTCCTGACTCAGAATGTCACCAACTGATCAAAAACAGACACGGAGATGATACCATAGTTGATTCTATACCCTTAAAGACACCAAGATACAAATGGAGTGATCAAATGGACACTTTAAGGAGAAAGAAAAAGTAAGTCCCCACAGGTCTTTCTGTTTTCTGGAAAGGGCTTTAGGAGAGATATTTGTAAAAATTTTACTCTTTGTTCCTAAGTGAAGCACCCTGGGGATTTCAAGCAGTGGGAAGCTCAGTGGAAAGCTTGCAATTAACCAATTAACATGATGGAATGCAAGGTAAAAACTCATAAAATGGGCCAAGGGAAAGATCACCCTGGCCCTGAATGAAGAGAACGGGCTGTTTATATCTATCAGGTTAGCAATGGGAATGCCAAGCTCTGTCTTCTGTCATGCTGTGTGGGAAGGTGCGCAGGTCTGCTCCATCCAGGAAGAGGATTTTAATGATGTGTGTTTTATAATGAACGGCCACACACTGCCTTGGAAACTTTGCTAAGTCAAGTCTGCTGGCAACAGTTCTCAGTTCTCCCTTTTCAGTTTGGAACACTTGGGCCATATGTGTGTATATATAGCTTAATATATATATCATTTATATCCTTTCTTGTCACAATCTTCAAATATCTGGATCTCTGTAGATGAAACACTAAAACTACATTTTATTAGTATGTTTCAGTGTTTATGAAGTACACATTGGGATTTCTGAACCCCAAAGAAATCCTGTTTCTAGAGTCCATAACTTGGATTACTCCTCTTGCTGTTTAGACAAAATAGCTGACAAATGTGGCTTAATTAAGTTGGGATTTCTTTCAGATCACCAGTCCAGGGTATGGTTTACCGTGGCACAGAAATTGTTGCAGTAGGAGCTTGAGGCAGCTGGTCACACTGTATCTACAGTTTAAAATGAAGTCAGATGAATGGTAGTGCTTAACTCACTTTCTCCTTCTGAGTCAGTCCAGGACTCCAACTCAAGGAAGGGTGCCACCTCCACAAGTAGGGTCTTCAGTTAACCTACTACATGCTCCCTCTTAGATATGCCCAGAGGTTTATGTCCAAACCTGTCAAGTTGATAACATATACTAACCACTGCAAACCTTCTGCTTCTGGTACAATCTCCTCACTACTCCAGCTAACATAGACTATAGGGCTAAACCATCTACCTTATATACGCAGTATCTCTATTATCAACATGTTTTACCAACACAGTAATGTAATGTAATGACAAGTTTATGTGCAAACCTGACTCAGCTACAGGATACTCAGATATCTGTGAAAAAATTCTGTATTTTTCTGAGTGAAGTGAGTGAAATGAAGTAAATCAGACTCTCCCTCCCAGTGGAAAGGGGGCTAACCAAATTCTTTGAAAGCCTGAGTGCGGCCAAGAAGACACAGCATCCAGAATGGTAAGATGGTCTTTTGCCTGACTGCCTAGAATTCAGATACAAGCCCTCTCTTTGATGCTAGCCCTACCTGATATACCAGCCCTCCTGCCACTCAATCCTGAAGCAGAACTTCTGTTCTTCCAGGGTTTAAAACTGGCCTAGCTTCAGATGGCCACTTAAGGCACATTCTCTCCTGGGTGGCCACCTCTGATTACAGGTCTTGAGACTTGCCAACTATCATAATTGCATGAGCCAATTCAACAGATTAATTACTTCTTTTAATGTACCTATTTGTTTTTCAAATGATGTCTGAAAAATAACAGAAATGACACATCAAATTGCACAGAGGGTCATCATATTTTTTACTGACTAGCAGACAGGGTATTTGGAATTAAAAAATACCTTCTAGGGTATGTGAGGGCTGATGTCATATTGGACACTGGTGACACTGAGCAGTTGCCTTAGAGTTTGCTTCAGAGTTTCTCTATCTTTTACTTAATGTTGTTAATTTCCAGAGAGTATTTGGCATTTATTCATTGCTGCTGAACTCCATGGCTAAAGAGCAAGAAAGTTAGATGCTTTCTATTTATATACCCTGCAGTACCAAATCTCTCTAGAGCTAACACAGGTGATCTGGTTCTTGTTGAGCTAAGTTTTGTATTTTTAATAATTAGAAAGTTATACCTCAGATTCATTTTGCATTTGACTATCAGTGAATACCCTTAAAGTAAAGGATTTTATATCTCTAAAATCTTGTACAGGGAGACACCTTTCGGCTTTGTTGGTATCTTTGGCCAAAAGATCTTACAGAGCAACTGTGTAGAACAGGTATTCATCGTTGATGTTCTATCTCAAATGCCTTTCCTGGGAAAAAAATCTTAAGGAATCCTTGGAAAATCCAAGTTACCACAGGCATATGCCTACATTATAGGAATTACCAAATTTATTTTATATTTTCATTTCATTTTAACTATTTTGTGTCTGTCTGACTGACTGTCTTTCTGAATGCATACATGGAATTGTAGGTGAGAGGTCAATGTCTACTGTCCACCATAATCCCATTCCACCTTATGCTTTGTTGAGAAAGGGGCTCTCATTGATCCTAGAGCCTTCTGATTTGGCTGCACTGGATGACCACAAGTCCCAGGGATCCCCCTGTCTCTGTCTCCCATTGCTGTGGTGTGCTGTTGGGACCAACTTTCACGTGGGTTCTGGGGGAATCACACTCAGGTCCTCATGCAGCCATCTTGCCAGCCCCATATCTTTTTATTACCACCTTTGCTTTACCTGTGTGGAACAAGCCACTAGAGACAATAGTGGTTGTGTATCTGCCCCATATCGTATTGTGGCCATATGAATGCAAGCATTTTATAATATACTTATCTTCCAAACACTTGCATGCATTAATTAAGGTAGGCTTTTGACATTACTTACGGGTGAGGTTTTATAAACCAAGGAAATTGATATTTGGGTATGTGGAGAGGTTAAATAACTTCTGTTGTCTTTTTTTTTCTTTTTTTTTTTTGAAGGAAGATTCTTCTCTGTGTTGCTGGGATTACAAGCATCCATTGCCATGATAATAGTTACTTACTGTTGAGTACATTACTATTCTCCAGTTGGTGCCTCTACAATTACCAGTCTAGGAGTTTTCTTCACGGACAACTCTCCAGGCGTCTACCTACAGTGGGTTTGGAATTTCCTTATTCCTAAAGAATGAGGATTCCTCAGCTGCAGTGGGTTATTCCCTTCCATGAAATCTGGATCCAGCATCCAATCCCCATGGAGGACTATTCAAGGTCAAGGGAGACTGGTGTAAGTGTCTCTTAGAGGACTAGTAGACAAAAATTTACAATACTCTTAAAAACTAAATTTCTTTTTCACCACAACTACATACATCAAAATTTCCTGCTTAATGAGAGTTTTGGGAGTATGAGAGAGAATGATGGCAGGGGAGATCTGTGTGGAGAGTGGAGAGAGGAAATACTTTGTTCAGATCTGGATCTACCTGTTGACCTTTATGTTCTCTTGCATGACTTCTGTTCCTTAGTAGATTCCTAGGGACTTAGTGAGAGTATGTCTCTTGGTGAGCTAAGGGAGGCATGGGGATCCTTCCTGGATCATTTGGATTCTGCTGGGTATGTCCCATGGATTAGGAGAGCCTCTTTCTCATCAAGAGAAGCCGTGAACCTAACTTGGTTAATAACAATAAAGTGGATGGTCCCTGTAGAGTACTAGTACACAGAGTGCTAGAAAAGCTGAGGCCCACATAGGCACTTATCTTCGGGAGGTGCCTGACCTTAGATGATTTAAGCCAAGTCTGAAGACTTCAGTCCAGAAATAGTTTGATCAAAGGGAAATCTGGTCTCTGAGTGTAGGGGGGGACTTTCCTGCAGGCATGGCTCACTGTATCCTTTCCAGCATTACTCAGCTTGTGTTGTGTTCCTTACCATCTTCTCTGGGTTTGTAGGAATGAGTCTGCCTAAAAAAAGAAGGAATCTGAGTAAAATGTGGGGATGTGGCTGAAGTAGCTTGGAGGCCCTGCTAGCCTAGAAAAGGGACCTCCAAGTCCCCAGCTTGCCTCTGTGGTGGCTCTGGTATGCTTTCTTTAGATTAGATTCCAATTACACTTAGTGAGATATCTCAGAAGACATCTGTTCTCAGAGTGGATGTAAAGTTGCTTTCAGGCTCTTGAGAAAAGAACAGAAAACACCTCTTCCAATGACACTCTGTGCTAAAGGTCTATATTGTTTCACAGTTCTTCCCAGGCCCTAAGTCATAGACAAGACACTGCTGTGTCACTGGCTAAACACTTAAGCAGGCACATGTTGCAGGGATACCCCATCTCACAGAAGGTTTGTCCCTTGGAGGCAGCACTGTTTCCTGAGTGCTTCTATTATTGTTTAGTGATGCCAGAAGTAAAAAGGGTTATTTAAACTCAGAGATGAACACAGAAAATAAAAATTTAGATCCACCAATCACTTTCTTCTATGCTCTTATCCACTCCTCCCCTGACTCATGTCTCATGCAGGTGACCGTCATTGCTTGCTCTATCAGATGAAGAGACACCAAGAGCCATACCTGTGTGGTGAACCTACATTCTGGGTTCTTCTAAATTATAGCCTGCATTTCCTAGCCAAAGAATGACCTCTTAGCAGGCCCTTCTGTGTCTGTGAAAGACACTCCTGGTGAAATCTTACATGCATATATTTTCCCACAAAGATAAAGGGAATTTGCCCAGAAGGCTGTGTCCAGTGCTTGCTAGCTGGATAAACTTATCATCCCAGGGCATACATTGAGCAGCTAAAGCAATCTGAGTTCTAAACAAACCACTACAAGTATTGAGGCCCTGACACAGGATATTGCTTAGTGTTCCTTCCAAATAACAGGCCTTTCCACAGCGGGCACTGAGATCACAAGCTCTAGATGGAGAGATGGCAGTCAAATCCTTTGTCATTTGAGTCAATCTAGGCCACTCTGTTCTGAGAGGGGCTTTGGGACATCACAAAAAATAAAAATCCAGATTCACCAATCACTTTCTTCTATGCCCTTATACACTCCTCCCGTGACTCATGTCTCATGCAGGCAGCCTTCAATGGTTGCTCTATCAGATGAAGAAACACCAAAAGCCATACCGGTGAGATGACTTTCTATGCTGTTTAGAAAGGTGACAGAGTCCCAGAGGACCTCATTGCACTTAAACTTGCTCTTCAGAGCAGACATGGGAGTATCCTCCATTATGATTTCATGCACAGTTATCACTGTGACCAATGTGAAGTGAGAATTGGTGACAGGGGCTTATTTAAAATGTCCTTGCCAGTCAGCACAAAGCACAGACCATAGGAGACTTGGAGCTGTTCTTTAGTTGTAAAAAATGTGGCTAATAAATATGTAAATCACACTATCTTTATTCATAACCTGGCAGGGATCAGACATGAAAATAACAGCCAAAATCCACTATTTTATCTATAATATTGTGTTGAGTTAATATTGCAAAACCTCAAACACTGAAGAAACAGCATGGAAAAAAAAACCATTATTTTCCTAGTCAACTTCTTAGTGAGCAATATTTAACAGGCCTGTCAATTCTCTCTGTGCCCAGGCTCAGAACCTGAAATTGTTCAAGTCTGCGTATATATCTGTATTTCTCCCTTTCCTTACCCACCTTGTACTTTCAGCTGAGCATATATTGCCTCATTCTTCAAAGGCAAAAGCTCATGTTGCCTCCCTCTGATGGTTACCCTGCTGCCAGATACTGCTCCTTCAGCCGTGGCCCCGTCCTTCTTACTATTATTAGGAGATTCAGAAGTGTCAGCAAAAAAAAAAAAAAAAAAAAAAACCAAATTTTATTTTTTTACTTGGACTCTGGGACCCTCCAAGGTGGAGGAAGCCTACTGGGACAGAGTTTTCACTGTAGTCTCATTCATCCTCAATCCCCTGTCTGTTGGTGTCTTTCCCTGCTCCATCCTTATGCACCCTGGGGACTCCTTCACATTGCTAGTGGGGCTGAGAAATGACCTTCCTGTTTCCTTGGAAGGTGTGTTTTGTTCTGGGTCATCCAATTATTCTCACCACAAGAGTAATTACTGGGAGACCATGGGGTTTGAGAGTTAGAGGTCACCTGTCTGAGTTGACACTGGGATCTCCTGAGGAAAGAACTTCAGGAAGACGGAGTTGAATTCTGCCCCCACCCCTACCCCACTGTCATTTCTTCAGCTTTGTGAGACAACCTCAGCCAGTTCCCTTTCTTCTGAGCCTGTATTCCTAACCCACAAAATCGAGCTGATGATTCGCAGTTACAGACGAGGGGAGCTCGTGAGGTGAGCGTTAGCAAGGTAAGGGCATGGAGGAATTAGGCAGACATGGCACAGGGAGAACTGAGAGTTCTACATCTTTATCTGAAAGCCGCTAGGAGAAGACTGTCTTCTAGAAAGCTAGGAGGAGGGTCACCAAAGCCCACTCCCACAGTGACACACTTTCTCTAACAAGGCCACACCTACTTTAGCAAGGCCATACCTCCTATTAGTGCCACTCCCTGGACCAACTATATTCAAACCAACACAAGCTCTTACCTCCATTGTACAAAGTGTATGTTGTCATTCCCATGGCAAGACTGACAGGGGGGCTCTGTGGTTTAATTCTTGACTTAGACGATGAGCTTGCTGGTTAATCTTGATTATCAATTTGATTGGATTTAAATTTACTCTGGAAACACACTTTGGAGTGCATCTGTGAGTCTACTTTTAGAAAAGTTGAACTGAGGAGAGAAGACCCCACAAATGTGGGCAGCACTGTCCCATTGGCTGTGGTCCAGGACTGAGTAAATCAAAGAATGTGAGCTGAACACCAGCATCCATGTCTCGTTAGGTCCTGGTTGTACATGCTCTGTGGTCAGCTACCTCATGCTGTCCCACCATACCTTAGATGTCATGACGGACTGTGTCTCACAAACCATGCACCAAATTTACCCTGTTTTCCTTAAGTATTTTTTTAGGAAGATTTTCCATAACAAGAAAAGTACTGAATACAATGAACAACGAGGTGTCTGCTATACATAGATGTGGTGACCAGTACAGCCAAACACACCAGTTCCTGTTCAACTCTGCAGACCCCTGTTTAGCTGAAGATAAAGCTCCACAGGGACAAGAGAGGTGACATGATTGTCCGAGTGTGCAAATCTAAGATCACACACTCATGTGTGGAGTCAGTGCCTAAGACTGGCTCCAGAAAGTACCAGGATGGATGCAAAGCAGTGATCTCTGGGGACATTTCTTTACCTCCCTGTCAATGCTTAGAGAAAGAAAAAAACACTGACAAGTTTGGCCCATTAGGTGTGAAGTTACTATCCAGAAGCTATCTAAAGTAGAGTTTCACAAAGTAGGGTGGAGACTAGAATGTCAGTCATTTGAAGTCTTTATAAGAACTTTCTGGAAACCAGAATTCATGGCCCCAAGCTCCAAAGTCTAGAGTCAGTTCCCAGAAAAGTTTTGTCATACTAGATATGAAGGCTTCTCGAGCCCAGGCCACCATGGAACATTTCCTGTTTCCTTTGACTCATTGGATGGAAGACCAGGGGATTTTCTCCTACCCATCAGAACTTGGCATAGGACAGCTTTCTTGTTGCTCAAGAAGAAAGTCCCAGAACACTGTACTGTGCCAGTTAGTGACACATATTTTGCATCTGTTGGTTTTTGCCTTCCTTGCACATAGTTGATTTTCATTATTAGCTATGGCTTATAAAATCTCCAGGAACACTGAATTAGTGAATACTCAACTATAGTTTTCCACGGAAGTTCAGGTTTAGGATTGGAGCCTCTGATTTCCTACTTACTTATCAGGTGATTCAAAGCTTTTATGTGCTCTATAGGTAAAATTGTGTGTGTGTGTTTGTGTGTGTGTGTGCACACATGTGTTCGCACACGTGTAACCGAATTACTTAACATAGAATTTATGTCACACAGCACTGTATGTACCTCATGCCCGAATGGAGCTATATACTTTTTCCACAGGGCACATTCCAGCTGTCTTGCACTTAGCAACACTGGACAACACAGTGTTCTGGGCTTATGGGGGCCAATCCCAATAGCAAAGGCAGCAAACAAAACCACAAAATCAACAACAGCAAATGGTGGTGAACAGACCACAAAAAGGCAATTGTTTACATTGTGAGAGCTTGTTAACACAGCAGTTCATTGCTTCATTTGACTTGGTGCTGGGTTTATGAACATTGAGCTGCATGTTCTTTAATACTATGTGCATGTCCAGAGCAACCAAGACAGTGTTGTGAGCATTAACGGTGGGCTTACAATTGAACTTTATTTAGTGTATATATGAATCTATAAACTCAGAAACTGGGAGTAATGGACTCTGCTATTAGTGACTGGTTAGTGGTGCTGTGAGGTTTAACCTATCATATGCATAAAGTCTCTTGGGTATGCTGCTTCTGTGTCTAGGTGCCTTTTACCGATGCCTGCCTATTCACCCTTGAAAATATGGGGGGAACAAACTACATCTCCTTTGCGAATTATTTCCCTGGCTTCTTGTTCTCACCCTCTCCATACACAGAAATAGTGACTCCCTCCCGCCTCACAAGCAATTCTGAATCTCTCCCAAAAGATCAATGAGCCAATGTCCTTTAGCAATCAGTCCATCAACTCTGCATTAACTTTATCCAACACTGGAATTTGTGATATAGCTGGTAGCGAATAGTGGTTATCTGACTGTCATCTAGGGCAAGAGTTGGCCTTTTTTTTCTGACAAGTTCTGATAGTAAGTGGTGAATACGTGCCAGCTATATGCAACCAAAGCCAATTGCATATGAATAGATGTGACTTCGTTCCAAAGGAACATTATTTCCAAAAGCAAGAGGGACCCTGAGTTATCCAGAAAACTGCAGTTTTCTGACCTCTAATATAGGTTTCTATTGGTGTGCAGAAAGAGTGGTCTCCTAGCTCCTTCTTAGATGTGTCTTCTTTCACAAAAGACTGCAGGATGCCAAGCAGGACAGTTTAAAGAAACTTTGGTAGGTAAAATAATACTGTAATATTGTAATACTGTAATACTGTACACAAATTATCCTTTATATTTTCCACACAGCATCCTGGGATCCCAGTTGTTGCATTTGAGAGGAGAGACAAATAAGTCTATCACCATCACTGTCTTTATTTCTCCAACAATGCCATCATTACCAGTACCACCACCAGTGCCATCACCATTAGCAACACCATCACCATCACCATCCATGACTGTCACCATGATCTTCAACAAGTCATTTATTAAACACTGTATCCTTTCCGTACTCTTTGTGCCCACACAACAATTACCATAGTAGATTCATTTTTATCTATTATCAGAGAAAAAAATGAAAGCACAGAGATGTTAAGCAATTGGGGTATTTACAATTAGGGACTGTGCATCTCATGTTTACAACTGATGCTTTTTCAAACATTTTTTCAGGCTCCATGCGGAAGTCACATATGCGGACCTATTTCCATTTTCAAAAGCCTACCCCATGGTTAAAGCCTCTTGGATATGCTGCTTCTTGTGTCTAGGTGCCTTTTACTGATGCCTGCCTATTCACCCTTGAAAATATGTGGGGAACAAACTACATCTCCTTTGTGAATTATTTCCCTGGCTTCTTGTTCTCACCCTCTCCATACACAGAAATAGTGACTCCCTCCTCGCAAGCAATTCTGAATCTCCTCCATATTTTTTAACATAGGACAGTGAATTGCAAATATTTGTGGATGTGTACATTGGTACTACTCATGTTTGTGTCTTTCCAATGTAATATAGTCTCTAGCACACAGTATGTGCTTAATAGATGTTTACTGGACATAAGCATCTTACTGGCCTATTTAGAATAACACTCAATGATCATCTCTAGAATAAGCTATTAAGTAAAAAGAAAAAAGAATGTCATGTTAGGTTGGACTTGGGTCCCTATGTAGCTCAGAGAGTTATTTGAAAGGGGCAATTGCTTTGTTCTACCAGGGAGGCTACATCATTCCCTGGAATGTCAATCTAAAAACCATCTAGGATGTCATCCATGAAATTACCTCAACTGCTCTATAATAAAACTGACATCCTCATTTCGCTGTGTCTACATTCATCATTTTATTGTCCCCTCCAGGGGGCAGAAGTTGTAGGTGGCAACAAAATGTGACCACTGTGGCTGGAGAGATCTGGTTCCAGTAGCAACCTTGCCCCGTGAGGCTCTGAGACTGGAGACAGGATGTTTTGACTCAGAGTTGTCTATATGACATGAGACTAAAAAATTGCCTTTTTTTTGCTGGGCTGTCCCAGATTGCAAATGAGACAGAACATGTCAAATACATTGGGAATATGCAGAGCATTTTGAGAATAGTGTTTCTATAATCAGGTTTATTAGTATTTTATTCATTGTGAATCTTCTTGATATCTGAATTTATTCTATTTTCACAGACTTCATGGCCTGATGGCATAGTATGGTATGTGTGTCATTTCATCATGGCAGACAGTACTAATCAACAACAGCACTATCTGGTCTTCTGATCTTTCTAAGGACAATGCCTAATCAAGGATATATTTCTCAAATTATTGATCCTGAAGAGCCAACTTTATCTCTTTTGTAATTGAAAGACTTTTGCATGTGGGAACATGTTCCCACTGTACATGACAATTACAGAATTCATGCTGTACAAGAACCATGATGCCAATTTGAGAACACTGAAGGCAGTCTACAATCTGCTGATGGATCACATTTGTGGATATTGTGGTTGCATTAAATTGCATGAAGAATTTTGAAATGATTATTTTCAGCTTCTGAAAACTGTTCCTCCACCAAGCAGATTTCTGTTGATAGGGGTTAGCCTATGAAACTAGTCTCTTCTGATATACCTGACACCAGTTTTTCCTCTGGGAAATGAGATGAATACCACAAGCCATGAAGTCTCTTAGGTGAATCAAAGGAGGCAATGAACAAGAGAGCCCTTTGTAAACTCTGTGATGCTATCCAAACTTAGCGTTATGATTTTGATTCTGATATACATTTCCTAGTCCTGGAAAATTAGATAACACATGTAAAAGCTTTGCTCAATAAACACATATGGCTTTCTTATTATTACAGTCTCCTCTTTGTGTTTGTTTTTCTACACCGAGTATATTCATAATTGTCTTGTTTGTCCTGGTTTGCTAGCACTTTAAGCCTATTATAAGAGGATGTTAAATGTCACTTGCTTTCAGCAGAGCCCCAAAGTATGAGAATGTAATAGGTGTCAAGTACTCCACATCCTTGGCAGGGCATGGTAGATAACTGGAAAACGTATTCTACTTCCAGGCCTGAGAGGAGAAGGTTTGGGGGAAAGAAGGTTCAGTTCACCAAATTATTAAAATGTGGTTTCCACTCTTTGTTCCCTAAGTTAGTAGAAGGAATTCTGCATAAGGTGAAGTCAAGGGAAAGACACTGAGGGAGTCACCCATGGGAGACAAGCTGAACACACAGAAGCCTCAGTGAAGACTCGGTGAAAGGGACCAAAGAAGAGGTCCTGAAGAAACAATATTGTCAGGAGCCAGCACCTGAAGACAGTGGTCTACTGGTGCTGGGAAAGTTGTTCCCATCATTCTCTATGGTGGTGGGGGAGGGTCAGCAAGACCTCTTCCCAGATGCCATGAGAGAAAAACAAAGCAAAACATGTGCCTTCCACCTTCCATCCATAGGAAGCAGTGGCAGGTCACAGCAGTACCTGCTGGAAAGCCTAGTTCCTTTAGCCTCTGGGATCTAGCCTGTGATGTTCAGAAACCAGAAATGGATGGCAGATGCCAAGCACTCAACCTGAATCAAATTTGAGTTGAGAGAGGAATTCCCAGTGTTCTGATAATCCTGTTCTACCCTGTTAGACACAGTGTTTTAGGATGGACTTAACATGAGGGTTCTAAATCAAGGGATTCTGTGTTGGCTATCTCAAAGCCATTAAGAAAGGAACTGTGTCTATCATCTGTAGAATAACTCTGGTAGAATTTTGGGGTCACTTATGTATATAATCATATCATCTTTATTATTATTGCTCTGACCAGAACTTCAAGTACTATATTGAAGAGATATGGAGAGAGTGAGCAGCCTTAACTTGTCTCTGGTTTTAGAGGAATTGCTTTAAGTTTCTCTCTATTTAATTTTATGTTGGTTATCGGATTGCTGTATATTGTCTTTTTTTTTTCTTTTTTTTTAATGCTTTTTTATAGCATGTTTTACAAGGGGAGGGGGTAAGAAGGGCAAGGTGGTGGAAAAATACAAAATCTTCTTGGCCTGTGCCTTGAAACATGTCATGGTCTATAAGGTACTCTGCCTTGAATTATGATCTACCTGCTGTTCTAAAGAAGATATGGTACACTGCTTGAGTTATGGTCTCCCTGCTATTCTTAAGATGATATGGTACACTGCTTTGAGTCTATCTGCAGTTGCTAAGCAGGATCTTGCAGTTGCCAAGCTTCAGAGGACATTGTGCAGGTGGGGAAAGGTAGGGGGTGAGGGTAAGGGCGAGGGTCCTGGCTTCTGGCATCTCCCCCTTCTCTGTTTAGTTAGAGAAGGCATCTTATGATCAATCCCAACTATGTGAATTTTGAATTTGGATGTCTAATTATGGGGGGTCTTAGACAAGTTCACAACCCCAAAACACTGATGTGAGACGAGTCACATCGATGGTCGAAGGCTTTAGGCTGTCGACGATGGGCAACGTCAAGGGACTCCGATGTGGGTGAAAGGAGGGTGAGAGCCCTGTCTTAGGCCATGTAGGCTGCACCCACTCCCAGCACCACGCACTCCTTTTCGGCTGCATTGGGTGGGCCCCTGGGAAGTGGACCTACAATAATCCCGTCATTGGGCTAACTCACAGCCATCCTAGTCCCTTGTAAATGTTCAATTTACCAACCATTTGTCAGTTTGGGGTGTAATATTGTCATAAAGGAAGGCTCCCCAATGTTAGCGGCCATATCAAGGGCGGCCTTGGTTTAGGAAAAAGCCAATTTTTGTTGTGGTGATCAAGAGGCCAAGCTCTCTAGCGAGAGAAGCGAGGACAAAGCCAGGCATACCAGGAACCCTTCTGGAGGGTGTGGAAGTCTAGCGGTCGACCGTAGGGGGAGGCAGGGGAGCTGGCAGCTGTGTCAGTCTCCTGCGGAGTCACTTCTGGATCCTCTTCAATTGTCTTTATTGTGTTTATGGAAGCTCCTTGTATCTTTGGTCTCTTTAAGACTTTTAGCTTGAAGGGGTGTTAGATTTTGTCAAAGCATTTTTTAGCATCTAGTGAGATGATCATGCTTTTTTTTTTTCTTTCAGCTAATTTATATGGTGGATTCCATTGGTAGATTTTCATATATTGAAAAACCCATGCATCTCTGGGATGAAGCCTACTTGATTATGGTAGAGGATGCCTTTAATCGTTGGATTCAGTTTGGGAGTATTTATTGAGTATTTTTTAATCGATGTTCATAAGGAAAATTGGTCAGAAATTCTCTTTCTTTGTTGAGTTTTTGTGTGGTTTAGGTATCAGTGTAACTGTGATAGAATGAGTTTGGTAATGTTCTTTCTGTTCCTCTCTTGTGGAATAGTTTGAGGAGCATTGATATTAGCTCTTTAGAAGAGAAGGGGTTTTGTGTGTGTGTGTGTGTGTGTGTGTGTGTGTGTGTGTGTGTGTGTGTATAACAGGGAGGAGAAGGCAGTGGCTGCAATTGAGATGTAATGTGAATAAAGAAATTAATTACAAAAAATAAATCAATGGTCCTGCCTGAGTTTTCATTCTAGATAGGACATGAAGTTGGATTTGAAGAGAAAAATGAAGAAAAAGTTAAACCATATTCAAAGGATAGAATTTGCCTGTTGTACTTGTTTTTTTTTCCCCTGGGAGTCTTAGCAAATCATTGTATTAAGAAGGTTAATGGGTTTTGGAAAAACATTATGATTATAAAGAGAGCACTGTGGCTGCCCCAGCATCCTTCCCGGGCTCTTCCTTTATCTGCTGTATCAGCATCATCTTCCTCTGACTCAGCCACAGCCTGAAGGTGCTTGCACATCTTCTTATCTCCTATTCCATGTACTTACAAATATTACATTTTATTTATCCATTTTGTATATGCAAGGGGGCAAGTGTGCCATAGTGAATTTATGGAGGTCAGAAGCCAGCTTCAACTTATGAGAGTCAGCTTTCTCCTTACCATGAAATGAGTCCTGTGGATCAAACTCAGTTTCTCATGCTTGTCAGTAGGTACCTCTATTTGTTGAGTCATCTTGCCTAGTCTACATGTACTTGGGTGTGAGACTGGAATTGGATTGGTTTGATTTCTCTTAACTGGCATCTGTGTACTCCTGCCTGGTCCCTCTTGTGGGTAGCTGTCATGTTTACAGTGATACTGTATTACTGTTGACAATACAGTTAGCTAGGTTTAGAGGTACCACTTTAACACTGAAAGGTAGGATGCTGTTTGAGAGACAGGCATGGAAAATGTGGCTTTTTAACTTGGGGAAGGAATATGCACTGTAATAGATGCTTGATCTCTGGCCATGTCATGCAGTCCTAGAGTGCTGGGTCAAGAAAAGAGGAACACACAAATGCTCCTTCTGTAGACTGAAGGTTCTCCATGAGAAACAGCTTCTATGTTCTGATATTCCCTGCAAGCAGAAGTGACTGCATGTCGAAGAAAATAAAATGACATTTTTACTCATAATAAGGATGGAGAAACACTCTAGATATTCAGAAAGTATCCTAAAAATATATGAAGAGAAATTATCACTTTAAATAAAACTGACAAATTGACTTGCCAATGCAAAAATTCAAGTGAAAATTAGAATTTTCAAAAATTCACATTTGCCATCATGACCTTGGCAGGCTTTTTGATGTTAACAAATGTAACTTTTTTGATGTTGTGTGAAAAAGACCCTTATAAATTATTATAACTTCATAAATTAATATATGTATGAAGAAATAAAAATGTGCATGGATTAAATATATATGCAAAGGATGAAACTGAACTCATAGATTTTAGTATAACCATGTATAGAAAACTACATTGACAGCAGTTTGTATCCTCTGATTGAACTAGTCTTTAAAAAAAATTCTTACTTTTTGGGGTTGGCTATCCTAGTAGAGAAGAGTATTCCTAATTTATAACAAAAGGAAGAGTATTAAACTATTTTCCAATTTTCATCTACCAAACTGAGTGGAGTTAAAGAATACAGTAAAGATTTTAAAGAATACATACCATACCATGTAATCCTTTTAACTACTTGTTCTAATTTGAATGTCTGAAAATTGTCATGAAAAGAATGGTATTTATCTAACTGGGTTTTTATTTAATAAATTAGTAGGTGAGCTAACATTTTCAGTCTTAACTCTTTGATAGTAAATTCTTATAGGTATAACTCAGATGAACAATTTATTTATTTTTTCAGTCTTAAATAAATTTTAATGAGACAAAGTTTCCAGAAAGTAAAATTCTTAGATTTGGAAAAGTCTAGTACATCCTGTGTATCTCATCAGTAAAGAAATATTTCTATTTTATGGCTAAATGTTCCTCGTGGACTTGAGATATGTCCTACATATATGAGGGTATGCAAAGAGAAATGGACAGTGCCAATAACCTTGTTTTAAAGGACTAACAGTTTGGAAGGGCAGATGAACAGCTAATTTGTTCAAAGAAACTAATGCAGTTTTAACACAGTTTTAAATGCAAATTTGTTCAAGATCCTATGGCTATGCTGAGAGTAAAGACTACGAGCATGAATCTGAGATTCATATATTCATATCTGAGATTCTCATATTCAAAGATGAAGTACTCTGGCATAGCCAATCATCAAGAGTAATTGGAAAGCCGACAATTAGTTAATGGAGGACACTGCTCCAGTAGAGGTAATGATCAAATGATACCTCCATGGAGAACAGAACTCAGTTTAGAGGGGAGACAAGGAAATGAGAGGAACTGGTACTGACAATCTAATAGGCCTAACGGGAAAAAGGATACTTTCTCTTTTGATGTCACTTACTGAAAGTTACTACCTTTGAATATAGAAAGTATTCACTCTGCAGTCAACAGACGTTCCTAGATCATTTCAAAAACCTTCACCCAGAGATCCTTCATGCTTTACTATGCTGGGCAAATACCATGACTCCTTCATGGCCTTTCAGTGCTTTGCTTTCTTAGACAGACAATGTAATTTATTATGACCTTAAACTCTTTAGTAGGCAAACAATTATACAAGTAAATATTCTCAAGTCCCTATATAAACAGCCTCTTGGAATTAGATAGTTTCAATCAAGGCCCACTCTTCTTCCTGATCAGCATCACAGTGTCTCTTCTGTCCCCCTGATTGCCGTGAGGTCCTCCCCTTCTTGGTTGAGTACAGAGCAGTTCTTGAACAGAATATATAATTGTATCCAGATATAAAAGTAGACCAGCCATTCTGAAGAATTGAGAAGTGGGACTGAGGTGGTCCTAACCTTTGCTGGTGAGGCATCTCCTTCCTAAAATGCAGTTCTTTTTAAAGTAGTTTTTCCAGTTCTCACAACACCATATCACAGAATAAGAAGAGAATGAATGGAGGTGGAGGTGGGGAAAGCAGCAAGGTCTTATTGCTGGAGATTCTGTAGGTGTTTTGGGGGTGGTATTTTCATTTTTCTGTCTAAGAAGCAATGTGTAAGCATTGAAGGATTTAATTTTGTATGGTCAAACTAGTATTTTTAAAATGATAAGTCACTTACAGATAGATGGCTGGAGGAAGGAAAGAGAGGTCACTGAAAGACCAATCAGAATTGCTTAAGTGCTCCACATGAGAAATAAGGCTTTCCTCACTGTCTTAGTTAGAGTTTTACTGCTGTCAACAGACACCATGACCATGGCAACTCTTATAAAGGACAACATTTAATTGGGGCTGGCTTACAGTTTCAGAGGTTCAGTCCATTATCATCATGGTGGAAACATGGTAGCATCCAGGCAGGCATGGTGAAGGCAGAGCTGAGAGTTCTACATCTTCATCTGAAGGCTGCTAGCAGAATACTTACTTCCAGGCAGCTAGGATGAGGGTCTTAAGCTTACAACCACAGTGACACACCTACTCCAACAAGGCCACACCTCCTAATAGTGCCACTCCCTGGGCCAAGCATATACAAACCATCACACACAATGAAGCATTTCCAAGTATCAGCAAATTAGGGATGTTTTGCATGGAGAAACACCAGGACTTGATATTACCGGAAGCTTATATTATGGCATCGAAGACTCTGGTCGTTGTCTTTCATAGGAAACAGGAAGAGACATGCTCCTGGCATGGAGCAGGAGTCCTGTGTTCTAAATGAACATGCCAGCTTGAGCTGCCAGGGAATGACCATGCTAGACAAGCTAATAAGTGACTGTACAGACAGTGGTAGAGTTTGGAGGAGAAGGCTGGAATGTGAAATAGATACTTGGAGGTTCTCAGAATGTGGACTGTATTGGAGCAGTGGCTTGGAAGAGCTTGACTAGTGAGAGCATATAGAGTAGAAAGGGGAAAGGATGGTGGGAGGGTGCATAAAGAAAATCCTGGGTAAGGCCAGAACATTGAGGCAATGTTCTGAGCAGGAAGAATGCAAACTGGCTCATTACAATGTATGGAGAGAGTGTGTAGGAAGGTATGTAAGCAAGCAAACTTAAGAGAATGAAGAAAAAAGAAATGTGTACATGTTAAAGGATTGTTTTTGTTAAGAAAATGTCCTTCTTTATTCCTCAGCAGTTCCAGAACTCTTGTTGAGAAACTCCTAAGATACAGCAGCTCATTGGTTTAGGAACAGAATCTGTTTGGATCTATTTTATAGCAACAAAATGAGAACTAAAATATATCCATCCCCCATTCCACTGAGAGTCACCTCAGTTTTATTACAGTCCTTTAGGATTTTTTTGCCCAGCTGCGTTGACTTGAGTCACCATATGAAAGGGCAATAGGCCCAATGAGATGTCTCAGTATGTAAAATCACTTACTGCCAACGCTGAGTTTAATCCCTGGGGATCACATGATAGAGGGGAATTTCTCTTAGTACATTCAGAAAGGATGGTTTGGATATGATAAAATGCAAAGTCCCTGGGACATAGCTATAAGGATGATCTTGCTGATCTCTTCTTTTGGTGGTGGTGCTAGTGGTGGTTGTGATGTGATGTGTGTGTGTGTGTGTGTATGTATGTGTGTGTGTTTGTACATGTGCATGTGTGTGTGTGTGTGTGTTTGTGTTGTACTGCTGAGAATCAAAACAGAGATTTTTGAAAAGAACATCAGAGATGGTTTTCAGAAACATAGACACTGCAGTGCTAAGAAATACTATCGTTTGAACATTCCTAATCTCCAAATTAGGGACTGAAGTGCTCTGAACTCTGAAGCTTTGAATAAGAACATGACACTGCAGGTGCAAAATTCCAAAATTTGAAACAAAATTTCATGCACAGAAATTATTCTAAACATGGTATAAAGTCAACTCCAGACTACACACACAAAGTGTACATAGAACTTGAGTACATTTCCTGTTTGGAAGTTAGTCTCCATCCCATAATACTGCATATGTGTATCCAAATACATACAGTTTGTCCTCATGATCAGTCAAGTGCATGCTCTAGAAATCGACTACTCATCTTAAATGGGCCTGTGGAAAGTTCAAAGGAGTGGGAAGTAAGACTGAAGACAAGGGGTCTGGGACACAGAACCAATGAAAGGATAGTCTGTTACCCAGGACTTGGGAGATAGCGTTCTTGATCGGGGCCCTGGCCAGAGCAGAAAGACATTGGGAAGATGGCTGCTAAGGAGCCTTGATAAGATTCTGAAAATCTCACCCCATCTGCATGCAGAATATTTACAACTATGCTGAATCCTACAGCAGAAACTACTCCAGACACCAGGTACTATGGGACAAAGCTGGGAAGCCATCACATGTGCAATAAAGCCCAGCCCAGGAGCACAACAGGACACCCTGTGCTGCTATGGCCCATCCCTCTTGGCTTTGATGTGGAGGCAGACAGAAAGAAAAGAGTGAATCTTGGTTTCTCTCTCTCTCTCTCTCTCTCTCTCTCTCTCTCTCTCTCTCTCTCCCTCTCCCTCTCCCTCTCCCTCTCTCTCAATTAGAAACTAATATTTTTGTTCTTGATTTTACCTGGAGGTCAGAGTACTAATTTGATGACCATCACGCTCTCCTTCCTGATCTGATTTTGACACATGTAGTAAAATTAGCAGAAAAATTAACTTGGACAGTTTTTGTTCTAAAAAAAAACAAAAACAAACAAACACAGAAAACAGCCCGTTATGTGGTGGCACATGCCTGTAGTCCTAACACTCAGCGAAGAAGGGAGGAAGGTCAGGGGTCCAAGTCCAACCTGGGCTATACAACAAGATCCTGTCTCAAACCAACAAGCCAAAATGAGTGAATGAATAAATGGATTAATTATTCCATAATGTCAATCATTTAGTCAAAATCAATCAAAATAAAATTTAAAAGAAGCCAGTGAATAAATATTAGCATGTTTCCCTCAGTGTG
The DNA here is from genome assembly GCF_004785775.1 of Grammomys surdaster. Classification (NCBI taxonomy): domain Eukaryota; kingdom Metazoa; phylum Chordata; class Mammalia; order Rodentia; family Muridae; genus Grammomys; species Grammomys surdaster. The sequence goes on along the minus strand of NW_021604712.1, from coordinate 1,024,802 downwards.
GTGCTAAGCTTCTTGGATCTTTGGGAAGCCTGCTCTGTAAATGGCAAAAGGTGGTCTCTATGGCTCCTTTGCCCTCCTCTCTTCCACAGAGCCTTGTGGTACAGGGGGAGTAACTAATAACACTCATCTCACCTCACCCTGGTTTTCTGATTTCTTTGTGACCAGGATCCTGTTTTCCAAAGCAATCCTAGTATTTCTTCTGGTCTTCTTGGCCTTCTCACTGGCAGGGATGGAGCCTGGAGGGCAGCTTCCAATTGTTTCCCACGAAACTTCTGTGCTTTATTAACTTCACAGATAGAGCATTTTTGTTAATATTTTTATAAACTAAAAAGAAACTCTTTTAAGTGGTTAAGTAAGGAAGCTGTCTGAATGGTTTATGTGAATGCTTGAATGACTTCAGACCCCAATTATTTCTACTTACTCTTGAAATCGAAATGTTCTCTGGTTTGGGTGGTGAAGGTTGGATGGAATAATGTCTTAAGACAGATCCCCCCATCCCACTTCTTTTAGAGAGGTAGAGTCCAGCACACTGAACCTGTGTGTGAGGTCCATGTGGACAATGTTCACCTCGTCTTCCTTAGCTGCTGCTTCTTCATTTCCGAATGCCACATTGCCCTTTGCTGTACTGCTGCAATCAAATCGATTTTCCTTGCATGAATTCTGCCTAGAGGGGAAAAAAAGGAGAGAAAAACTCCATTAAATCTTGCCTTGCCTCCTCCTGAAAAAACAATTAATAATGATGCTGTCAACAAACAAACTCGATGACAGTTGTCAAAAAAAAACAGAAAGGAGAGCCAAGAATTCAACCGTCACCGAGAGATTCATAACGACCACAGACACGTACTTTTTAGCCATTTAATCTGTATTCCTGTGTTACATATGACATGTCAATGATACCACCGCCTAAATTATGAACAAAATACACCTTGGATTTGTTTCTTTTTCATTTGGCTTTTTGTCTGAGATATCTGAGAACAAAGACACCAACTTTGCTGACTTGGTAGAGGTGAAGGACATACAGCTTGTCATTGGGATGGCAAATGCCACCTGCCTCTGTGGTCACAAAGAGTTCAGGATGGGAGCATCAGAGAGGCTTTACAATGAACAATCAGAAGGACACAGAATGATAAGTCACAACACAAGAGCCTTTAATTGGGATGATGTAGGAGAGGGCAGGGAGCCAGACCAGAATGCAGAAGTGGAAATCCTACCACCACAGCAACCCAGATTAATGAGATCCGTGAGTCCAGTGTCCAGAGAGACTGGCTGCCACCACCACTGCTGTTTCACAGAGTCTATGAGTCACTATTTCAAGAAAATAGATGTAAAACTGTTTTTTTTTTTCATTTTGGATTCCTAAACATGAAGTTATTAGTACTTTGTTTAGGCTCTTTGCCATGGGAACCAAATACCCATATTCATGTTCCCTAAATCTGAGCTAGGACAAATTACTTAACAACCCAAACTTTGGTTTCTTCTTTATGGTATGTTGTATCCTCAATGCCTTATGACCTGAGGTAATATTTTCTGGTGTATTTTACTCCCTAAAATTTCATGAAGAGAGTTCTTATGATTTTAAGGGCTGTGATTTTATAGACAAATGTCTGAAAACACGCTTCATTTTTACCAACTATAAACTGAGGCACAAGAGGAGACTCTCTCCATTCCTTTGGTATGTCCTGTTTGTGATTGACATTTAGTAATTTATTTGCTAGGACAATTGCCTCTTGCTTTTGAGATCATTAAAAGACCTCCTGACCCTCCTGGATAATCTGATCTCTTAGAGGTTAGCTGTTGATGAAATATGTAGAGCTTTCTGGAAGACTAGTTAGTAATCACTGAGTTAGGACAGTAAAATGTTAGCCTAAGCATAAATCTCCACCGTCAGGGCTATGGTGTCATCCTTCTAGCACTGCACTAGGGCAGTCAGTGGCTGAACATCAATGCATGGTCTGAAGGAAATCTCATCCATGTCGCCTTCATCTTCAATAATCTGTGAAGTACTAGGCCTCAGTCTGATGACTATGTTAGTAGCTCCCAGTGCTTGGGTTCATCTTGATCAAGGTCATATGTGATAAAACTCTTCTTAGTCAAAGTTTTGATATCTCTCAAAAACCTAGAAGCATCCAATAGGTGTATAACTGGCAATCTTACAGAGTCACGTGGAGACAAAATAGAAATTCTCTACATATTTCTTTGTAACAAAAGACTTTTACTTTTAACTTTTATTTTTCTTCCAAGAGTGAATATTACATAGCCCACTTTTTAAAGAAGCTAATTCATAACTTTCCCTCAATAGATGTTTATGTCTTTCACATATGACTTATTAATTTGTCAAATTCCTCCCTAACTGATTCCCATTTCTCCCTCCTCCTTCTTTCCTTGCTTGTTTTCATTAATGTTGTTTGTTTTTTTGAGATAGAACCTTGCTTTGTTACTCTCTTACCTAGGCTTGTCTTGAATTTGTGAGGATAAGCAATCTCCAAAGTGTCTGAAAATTAAAAGTATAATACCATTTTGGACTCAATTCTCAACACTCATGAAAAGGAGAAACAAATTTACCTTGGGGTATCTTTAATCTGCTACATAACTACTTACTATCTTCTTCTGTATCTGACCTAGTATTTTCTTCAATGTAAGGCAAAACTTTGGACTGTCAGATGATCATCTCACTAGCTTCTACCAACCTATATGCTGAGAGTGTCATCAGATAACACTGGAAACATGCAGCAAATTTCTCACTTTTGCTGTAACCCACTGGCTTGATGTTCTCACCAATGTAATTGGTCAATGACTTTCTTTAAAAAAAATTTTGTGACCATAGAAAGTTCTTGGAACAACTATGGAGAAATGTCATTTTCAGTCAACATGAATCCTTATTCCTCAAACCAATTTGCATGCACAAGTTGACAAAAGTCAAACCTTCATTAACACGAGATGCTTTAATATTTTTGAAATTCTAATGGTGAGGCTGGGAAGATATCTTGGTAAGTGTTTGTCACAAAATACAGGCACTTGAAGATGGATTGCTGGTACCCATATTAAAGTTGAATATAGTAGCAATGTACCTGAAACCTCTTTACTTCAGGGAGACAGGATGATCATTGAGGCTTGCTGGCCACCAAGTCTAATGGAAAATATCAGCTTCAGGTTCTTTGAGAGACCTTGTTTCAGGAAACACAGCAAAGAACAACTGAGGACAACATCTCATGTCAACCACATATAGGTGTATACACACAGTAATCCTCATGGTTTGTCAATAACTTTCTGTACTTGAGAAATGAAGATTGTAGAAGATATAAGTTGTCCCTCAGATCCCCACAGTGTCATGAAGCCAGTGGAAAGGAAGTCTCTGAAGATTTACATATATTTATTTTAATTCAAGCTGTTCTGTGGCTTTCTCATATTATCAGAAAATTTAGACACCAACCTCCAATATATGTATCATTGTTCTAGAGAGATTTTCTTATCCAGTTAAGGCATGCCACCTTATCAACTACCCATAATCTCTCAATTAAAAAAAAGAGAAGCTTGTTGATTCATTTCAAAGTAAAGATTATTATTTGTCATAACTTGTTTTATTTTATACTTTGGAATTGTGTATCCATATATAATTTTTATGTTGACAAGAAATATAATTATACATTTACATGTATAAATGTAGTTAGTTATATATGACATAAAATGTATCAGTCCAAGATAGTAAAAGTGTTTGTGTATATATATATATATATATATATATATATATATATATGTAATAAACAAATACAATATATACTTTTCACACACACACTTGGAGACACACAGATCTGCAGCCATAAATTCATAGGCTGAATATCCTTAATCTAAAATGCATGTAGCCAGAAATATTTCAAATTTTATATATATATATATATATATATATATATATATATATATATAAATTTTTTTTTAATTGTAGACTTTGACTTACATCTGGAATGGTTGTCTATAATGGGACCTGTCAGGGCTGAAAGTCATTTATGTCTCACATAAACCTTACATACACAGCCTGATCGTAATTTTACACAATACCTTTGATAATTCTGTGCATGAAAAACTATGTGTGTTAATGGAAATTTGCACGGAAGATCCAGTGTAGAATTTTTCCTTTTCAGATACTTGGATGACGGATGCTCAATTTGTATAGAAGGCAGAGTTACCCAGTGTGTCTCTGCTTGCGCCCTCTGTGGTTGCCTTGCGCTCTACCACTGTGATGCAGGTTGCAGAGCTGGAGCCTCTCACCTTACCCAGCATCTCACACGCCTTCCTCACTATGTTTAATATGTCCTGTTGAAAACAACAAAACTGCTGCATGGGCATTTGTTTGAGTGTCTGTTTTTCTATATCACACTCATACATTTTTGTTACTGTTTTTTAAAAAGGGAAAGCAATGTATGTTGATTCAAGGGTAGAAAAAAGCTGAAAGATACTCCTTTGAGCAGGTGGCTCACTGTGAAAAAAAATTCACTTCTGTTCAATGTTTACATAGGTTTGGACCATACTTTTAGAAGGGAAAACAGAAGCAATTTGAGTTAACTAACAACTGAATGTTTAACCTGTCTTCTTTGGTTTTGTCTTGTGTTTTTAATGGTGTACTGAAATAATGGCCTCTCCTCTGGGTTCTCATTTGGATTTTCATGGATTTCAGGATCCATATGGAGTTATTCATACAAGAACACCTCTACTCTTTATGAGTTAACCATGTTACATTTGGGAAGATGGCTAAAGTGAAGGGAATCTGTATTTGAGGCTCAACTGATAGTCTGACTTAGTCCTTCTGAATTTCAGTCACTTCATGTTTAATAGTAGGGATAAGTTAGAGAACATAATGATTGTCAGTAAAACAAAATAATTGTGCTAATAAGTAGTGGTGATTACTGCTGGCAATGTTTAATAAATAGGCTTTTATGTGCTTATTAATTAATAAATACCATTCAATATCAATTGTATGGTAGAGATTGGCATCTTATAGCAATTGATGATAGGTCAAAGCAAACTGCTTCCTGGATCTTGCTTCTTGGTGATGATACTTCATCTCCTTTGTTTGCTGAGCTTATTTCTTGCCTGTATTGATTCTCCAGCTGTGGGAGCCTCAGTGGAGGTGGATTTGAGAACTGCATTAAAAATATTAACCAAAAGAGGCCAATTTTTCAGGCAAATATGTAATGAAGCTTCAGGTGGTCCCAAATGATGTTGCCCAGTGGCTATTCATCATTACCAGTGCATAATTTTGCGGGGAGTGAGAGTGGAGATTTCAGAAAAATGATATGACTTCTGGTTTTATGGATGCACAGGGAACATTCGACAACTCGATCTACCATGAGGTAGGAGGTCATTGAGTCTTTTTAGTTGTAGGGTGATGCTACATATACAGTCTCTTTGTAGTAATCTTTATAAACAGGACTCACTGTTCACCACCATGATAGGCAGAGAGGCAAAACTTCTTTAGTCTGTTACTGAATGTTCCCAAATGGAGAGTAGCCAGAAGGGTGTTGTTAAATGTTCTGACTCAGAAGTCATCCTGTATAGTGATCTGTTGTTTGTGATTTCTGAAGAAAATTTAATCTTAAACTGTCATATTTATTTTTAAAAGCCCTGTACAATCAGTATAGAGAATTAACCCACGTTCCCAACTCTTAGCATCATTCAAAATTGGTCTACTTGTAAAAATGAAGAAATTCATACTGCTACAGTACTACTATCTAAACTATTTATTTTCACCAGGTTTAATAGCTTTCTGTTTTTCACTCCAAGATGCTACAGTACATGTGAGTCATCTCTGTTCTTTAGTCTGATCCAGTGTCATCAGTCTGCTTTTCCTTCTTTCTCATGACCTTGACATGTTCAGAGGTCAGATATTTTAGATGTTTTTCAATTTGGGTTTGTTTGAGCTTTTCTTGTCAGTAGATGGGAGCTTGGGTATTTAGAGTTGGGTAACACTACAAATGTCATATTCTTTCCTCATTGTATCATTTTGGGAGACACATTATCAACATGATCCATTGGCCTCAGTCACTTTGTTAAGGTCACTATCTGTCAGACTTCTCACTGTACAGTTAGTTTCTTGTAAGCTTCTTTGGAAATGTTGGAAACGAAGCCTAAACTAAACTCGAGGGGATGGGAGTTAATTTCTACCTCTTTGAAGAGAGAAAACCTGCATGTATTATTGGGGATTCTATTAGAAAGACAAATCCCGTCTCCTCCATGTAGTTGTTAGTTCAGTTAATTATATCATTGAGGCCTGTAAAAAATAAAAGTAGACAATAACAACCTCGGTGTCATGGGATTATGGTGTGGATTAATCTATGTAAAGGATCAAAAAGAGGCGTTTAGGTTTACATTGTCATCGCTTCATTTCCTTTGCTTACAGAAGACACTGTGGCAGACATACCAAGAAGAGAGAAGAAATTCTATATCTTTTACCTTGAGTGGAGTGCTGTAAGAGTTGCCACAGGAAAAGAAAGTAAATCCATACTCCAGAACATCTATTAATTGCTATGAAAAAACCCACTAATCTCTCCATGATGTAAGAAGCCCAATGTATCAGTCTACTAACCTTTGACAGATGGGTCTCCAAGGGATGGTTACATGTAAGAACATCATGTTGACTTCCAGTAGATGAACTCTCAGCAGATGAGGCCAGGTAAGAGGTAGTCTTGGATGTTGAGATAATTTTTTGGTTGTTTATTTTTTTCATTAACTAACATCAAGGCAATTTATTTCTAATCTTTTCATAAATACTAGTATACAAAGAAAATGAGACTGGCCAACATTTTCAAGACAATTAATCTTACCTGTCTGTCAGGATTCCTAGCCAAATGAATAGCTGGCAAGTAAGGAAATGGCACCATGTAGATGGTCTCATTCTAAAACCTCATGGACCATACAATGATTCTCCTGTTGGGGTTGCCCAGCATTTTCTGAATGCCTCTCTCTTTCTGCCTACATACACTTGAGGTGTCACTAGTTTTGCTCATTTCTAAGAGCTGCACAGGGATCTGTTTCCTGGGGCACAGTGCTGGAAGAGAGGAGTAGACAGTATGTCAGGAAGGGCAAACAGAATAACCAATAAAGATGGTCACCCTGACCACCTTATTGAAAGATTCTCTCTTACCCCTCATGCTGACTCTCTACTATGCCACCTTTTGCCATAATGGCAACTCATAATCAACAGAATTTATCTTGCTTATTCATTTATCTTTTTCCTGTTTGGCTTCCTTACTAGAATATAAACTCTAAAAGGAAGAATAACCTTTCTGTCTTATTTCTGTGTCCTGGTACATGAAACAACACCTATCCCCTAATAGCTCCTTAGTGAATAATACTTGAATCCATGATTCATAGGAAGATTTCTTCCAGTCCTGTATGCTATCTTTCATTGTGTCAATAAGTGTTCAGTGGCTATAAGCCATTCTGATCATGATAAATCTTGTTTCCAGTCATCTCACATTCTGCAGAGCTCAGTGGTTCTGGTGAACATTATTTTCTGTCAGTTTAGGGACTCGCTTTTAACAAGCCAGCTAGCTGTGGTGGAGAATAGCTGTGCCCTTTGGAGTCAGGCAGATGCATCTCAGTAGCTATGGCCCCATATAAGGCCAAGAGGCATTTTTCAGCTGTTTGGCATATACTTGCATAAAATTCCAAGAAGGGCACATGGATGTCATCTTTTACCCCATTGAGAATGGGTCTTTGTAGCCAGAGAAAGAACTGGTCCCCGTCCAATACAGCACTGGGATATTTCCTCAGCTAAACATCAGGAACAGGGCTGTATTGTTCTACTCCCCCATGTGCCAGAGTTATCTTAACTCCTCAGTTCCCATATCCACTTGACCCCAATCAGTGTCAAAGGGACAACAGCCAATCTCCATATTCTGGGCAGTCCAAGGTCAAATCAGTGGCTGAATTCCTTAGCCCTCCCCTCTGTATTGTTTAGCAAATGAAACAACTGTATTCAAGACTGAGCTGCTCAAGGATCACTATCAAGGCATTGTTTAGAAGAGGCAGGATTCAATTTGTATTTTAGCTATCAAAATGGCAACAAGAATCTGGGTATGGGGGGACCTGTATATGATCTCAGCGCTCAGGAGATAGAGGCAGGAAGGGGGAATCTAGTGTCAGCTACGTTATGAGTTTTAAGCCAACTCAATGGTACAGAGGAAGACCTTGTCTGTAAAAACAAACAAAATGAACTGAAACAAAAGAGCAAACAGACATAGGATTCATAGAGACACTGACCAGAATACTTACTTTTCTTCTCCCTGCCAACTGATGCTTTGTTTGGGCTACATAGTGAGGGCCAAGTAGCAGATACAGGGCCACTATACTAGAGTGCAGTAGGAAAGGGATCACCTGTGTGTTGGTTAGTTAGTTAGTGACTGAGTTAGTTTCCCCTTGCTGTATCAAATATCTGATTAAGAGGTAATTCAAAGTATTAAGGGACATACTCCATCATGTAGGGAAAGACACGGCAGCAGAACTGAGGTAGATGGCCACATTGGTGCAGTCAAGTACCTCAGCCCATAGAATTATGCTACCTACATTTAGGGTAGGTATTCCCATTTTAATTAACATAATCTAGATAATCCCTTACAGACATGCCTAGGGGCTTCTCTCTTTGGTGATTCTAGGCTCTGTCAAGTTATCATCATTAACCATTAACATATTGACTATATGTGTATTATCTCTCAAATCCATCTTCTCATGGGATTTCCATATTTCAGAGAGATAAGATCCACTTGGGCCCTGTCTGTGACTGTATAGGTCTACCCTTATTCCAATTGGTCCTTGCTGATCTATGCAGTGTAATGGAACAAAGTGTCTCCTCTCTCAAGGTTGAAAGCTCACAGGGCAGGGAAATTCCTATCATCTTCCTGTTTTGTCCCCTTCTGTATCTACAAGACTAACACATGGGCCCATGCAAAATTCTTAGCTAAACAAATGCAGAAATTTTCAGAAGGGAAGTTCAAAGTAAGACATGGAAGAGAAAGCATTCTAGCTAGTTTAAACCATCATTGCCTTTTTGAGCAAAGGCATAGCTAACACAGAAGTGTATTGGCAGAGGTGCGTATTTTAAGGGGATGAAAGTAGCATGAAGGTACCTCTCTGGGAGGAAATCAAGCAATGGTGTTGATTAGTTTGGCATAGTTTTCAAAAGAAATTTTAGTTGCAAGAATCACTCTCTATTCCCATCTCATTTTATTATCTGTGCCAAACACACATATCCTCTGATTGCTGGGGTACTGGTCTGGCTGTGGGTGTCTGTGAGAAGGGCAACTGCACTGGGAATGAATTCAGTTTCAATATGATATGTAGCCCAAAACTGTAGAAAATCTATGAAAGTCATATGTCAAACAGGGAATTATCAAAATATTGTGTTATTTGCTGTATGTTTATATATTGGTCAGTTGTTTAAAATGTATAATTTGTTGTGAATTCTTCCTGCATCCTAAATAAATCACCATTTATGTACTAATTTAAAATATTGAGAGTAATTGAAATGATTATTGATTTTTCTCTCATTTTAGACACACATCCATTATACCTTTTGCAAATTCCCCCTCCCTGACATTTTCTTGCCCTTCCCACTTTTCACTTTTCTCATTTTTCCAACTTTGAGATTATCATCAATATTTCTTTTTGTATTCCACAGAGGATAGAAAGCATACAGTATTTGTCTTTGTGTGCTTAGAACATTTTGGTTAACACAATGATTTTTAATTCCATCCATTTTTTACATGCCACAATACTATCCTTGTGTGGGGCAGGGGACTGTGAGAGGCAGCTGGGTACCTGATTGAGTGCAGGCCTTTAACCCTGAATACCATAAAGGAACAGTAGGAGTTTGGTCTTTCTCCTGGGCCCTGGTTCCTTTCACTCAGGACAGCTCTCTACAGCCCCACCCAAAGAAAGGTTTGTGGCCTTTGATCACATAACACAGGTAGAGGGCATGACTACAGGCCACAGAGCTTCAAGAGATTTCTATATTAATGAGATACCTAAAGGCCATAAAGATGGCATAGCTGTGGAAAGCCGCGGCATGTGCTGTGGTGACAGCATTCGCCATTACAAGATGGTGCTGGCATCCGGTGCTCCTCCAAGTAAACAAGTAAACCACGCATGTGCTATGGTAAAAAAAAGCGCCAAGTCACAGCCCATCCCGGGGCGTTTTGGCGGGTAACGAGTAAGCAGCCAATCAGAAGTGAACACGCCGCTCCAAGGGTATATAAACAGTGCCTCTTCTGGCCCGGGGTCTTTCCTCCTTTTCATTTGGAATAAACGTTTGCTGCAGAAGGATCCTGGTGCCCGCGTGCGTTCTTGCTGGTGAGACAATTACACGCGGGCCACACATAGCTAATTAAGCATTCCTTCTCAGACCCTCCACCTTGCAAAAGATATTTAACTTCAAGCCCACCCTGGAGAACACAGGGTATAGCTTCATCCACTTTCTGCCATGACAATAAACCTTTTAAAACCAAGGATTTCCTCTTGTCTTTGGGGCCCACTGTGGAGAACAGTAGAGGGGGCCTTCAACCAATGAGCCACCGCTTAATCTCCTGCCAGAGGACCTCTCTGTGTTCCAGCCACAGAGCCCACCAACTCAAGCAGCCAGCCATGATCCAGCCAAGCGAGTTGTCTCAACCAAGAGTCTCATCTACCCTGCAGGGTGCCACCAGACCTTCTCTCCCTCATCCCTCTTGGCTGTGCCCAGCCTATATGCCTGGGAGCCTAAGGGCTGAGACCAGTCAGACTCTGGTCAGCCACCTTGGCCAAGAGACCTATGATCCAATAGCTCTGCCTCCGTGGGTCTCAGACTGTGATCTCTCCACACCTGGAGTGGAGGCCAGCAGCTTCCCCTAGCCCACAATCTGCCTGGCGCAACCTGGAGTGAGCACAGTCAAACTCCCGTGCTTCTGCCCGCCCTGAGCAGCAGTTCCAGATGCCTGGGGTGACAGAGCCACAACTCAGCCCAACAAGACCCACACCCACGCATGAGCTACAGACCCACATCCTTGTTTTTGTGAATATACACTATGTCTTATTTGTCTGTTGATTTGATCATTGGCATGTAGGCTAGAACTGTGAAAGTTACTGGTGTGTTACTCTCCTTTTTATATGCTGACTTCATTTCCTTTGTGTTTGTGTGTGTACCAGAGATCTGGACCTTGTGGGATTGACCTCACTCTTTGTGACTGATTTTGTATTCTGTTGTCTAATAAGGACTTCTTAACTGTAGGCCTCAAGAGTGTAAGCCCTTTTCACCATGTACTGTGCTTGGAGCTCTCTTTCAACAGTGGGCTTTGCCATTACTTCTGCCTTAGCACAGATGTTTGCACAACAAACAATTGGACACTTCTAATTCCTCAAAGTCTGATGACCCTATATTACTTGCTTGGGGAGAGCCCAATCTTGCTACCAAGGAGATCTTATCTACTCTGGTTTCCATTCTGAGACTTGTCTTGACTTGAGTCAGGCGAGCAATATTGCATCCTGCATACTGAAGGTAAAGAAAAATTCAAGAACTGAGTCCAAGAGTAAGTCTGGGTCCTTCTATTCAAGGTTCCTTTGCATTATGATCCATGTAAGTTTATCTAGAAAACTTGTTTCACACAAATATTTTCATAAGTTCTTATTCTTTAATAATTTAATCATGTGTACATGTGCATGTGTATGTGGCGGGGTGGGGTGAGGGCTATGTGCATGGTAAAGTTCAGGTGCCTGTGGCGGGTATAAGGTTGGATCAGATTTCTTAGAGCTGGAGTTACACTTGTTTGTAAACTACCTGACATGGTTTCTGAGAACTGAACTCAGGTTCTCTGCAAAAGCAGTGTATACTCTTAGCTGCTGAGCCATCACTCCTGCCCTTATTTGTTTCTCTCAAAGAGCATGATACAGGAAATCATCATAAACAACATAGTGGAAATGTCTAGGTTTCATTGGCGACTCAGTTATGTCATGTGATGTTTGCTGAAGCAGTGAGGTGAGAAGATGTTTTGTTGAAGCAGACAAAGGTGAGAGGATGTTTTGCTGAAGCAGACACATGAGAGGGCATGTGAGATTTAGAAATGATACAAATATAACCCCACAGACAGAGGGATGACGCTCCTGCATTGGTTTGTATGGCTCAGCTTTGCTAGCTTTAGCTGACAACACTCTTGCATTTGTTCACCTTGCATCACATTGCTGATCTTTGCTTATCATGACTTTGTAGAGAATAACTTGCCAAAAAAACTTCTCATGATATTCTGGCTGCTTATTGCCACTTCCATAGACTTGTGCTGATCAGTGGAGCCTGATCAGTGGAGCCTCACAGTTTCTTCTGGATCAAGCTGCTGCTGCTGCTGACTCATATTTGGTGCTTTGCTAGTGAAGTGGATTGCTGACAAGAAAAATTGTAATCATCCCAAAGAACTATTTCTAAACAGGTCCATAACCCCTGTTCCTTATCAACCTTTCTTTCCCCTATCTCTGGTGAGTGGTAAACTAGAAGGGAAGTTGAAATGTTGAAGAACCATAATTGAAGTAGGTTTTAAAAATTCTAATGTTTTTAATTACATCAATGTTGTTAATTGGCAGCTGTGGTACTGCTCTTAGAGCCGGGATGATACGAGCATGTTCTTTAGTAGAGTTAGTGTTTTGCCCAGCTTTGTCTGAGACGGATGTTAGCTTGAGTAAGGCCTCCCCAAACGATTGCTCTGAGATTATGCCCAACTTAAAGGAGATTTGCTGTTGAGTCTACAGCTTAGTACTGCTCATAGCAATTAGGTTTTTTTTTGAAACCAATAGAACTGAGTGGACCCACTTTAGATATGTGGTGAATTAACCCCCTTCAATTAACTGAGCAATTATATACCAGATGCAAGAAAAATATAAATTTATTAGTCTTTTCTTTATTTTTATGAAACAGTTGCAAAAAAAAAAGGTAATTAATAGGCTGGTGAGATAAGTCAGCTGTTAACAGCACTAGTTAGTTGCTCATGCAGAAGTCCCAGGTTGAGTTTCTAGCATACACAAAGTAGCTTACAACCATTCATAACTCCAGTTATAGGGGATACAACATTATTCTGGCTTCTATGACATACAACATGAGTGTGATATATAGCATTTATTCAGGTAAAACACTCATACATAAAATCAAATGAAAGTTCAAACATCAAAAGGATGCAGAAATTCATGCAAATAAAATGAACTGGTCTTTTGATGCTAGCCATTGTGACGTTGTATTATGGATGTTTTAGGTATGGGCTAAGATTTTAGTACATTTTTCCACGGAGTCTAGCTTTCACAATCAGCCTTAGGTGGGTGCCATTGTTATACTTCAGACAAATCTGTTGGGATACAGAGGAATTCCACAGAGTCACATGAATCAACAGCAGAGTTGCTATTGAAGCCCAGATTTAATTGCAGATGCTGTTGAGGCAGTCAACTGCTTTGTAGTATCTCTGAAGTGTGCTATCATATTCCATAGGATTATTCTCACCACCTTCCCAATATCCCATTACCATACAAGAACAATGAAAGATGTTTTTATGTGATGTGAAGCTTTAAAGACATGGAATGGGCTTCTTTGGTTATAGGTAGCTTATACCTGCCAGAAACTGGATCTTTAAAAATGCTTGCAGAGGAAGCATTTAAAAATACCAGAGGAAGCAAGACAGTAGTGACCCTAGATACAAGAGCAAGCAAGAAAGCAGTGACCCTAGAAGCAGAGGAACAAATTAAGGTGAACTGGGTGTCTGCCAGCATGTCTCTTCAAGGTTGTTTGATAACAACGTGTGTGCTAGAGCAGAGAGATTAAAGATTGCAGCTTGGGCAAGGAGGAGCCTAAGCTCCTGTTAAGAAGTTCAGATTTGAAAAGCCCAAACCTCCAAGGGGAAAACCAGTATTGCAGAGGAGTGAACCAGGATTTTAGCATGCATTAAAAAGTAGATAAGAGAACATCGTCTAACCTGTTCCCAGCCTAAATTATGAGCTTACAAGGTTAAATTGCCTTAATAACAAAACCCAACAAGTCTATCACTAGAAATCACGTTATTTTACATGTCCCTCATTAACTTGGTTCTTTCTCAAACTGCTAGCAACCAGAAGAGTGATATATTAAGAAGATAGTGTTTTACAATGGAGTGAGGATTATTGTAAGAATGCAAAATTGGCTTAATATGTGGAGATCAAGGGATAAAATTACTAAGTAATGTGAAAATAGGAGAAACTCATGTGGACATTTCAACTAATGTGTACAATATGTATCAAAGAATCCATATTCATTCATGATAAAACTCTTTAAAAATGTTTATTTATTTTATGTGTGTGGGTATTTTATCTGCATATGATCTGTGTTTATCATGCACTGTCTAGTGTCCTCCTGTACCCTAGAATTTGAGGTTACAGATGGTGACGAGGTTCCATGTGAGCACTAGGAATAGGACTGGGTCCTCTGGAAGAGCAGGCAGTACTTTTAACTACTAAGCCATCTCTCCATACCCCCAGGAAGAAGCTTTTAACAGAATAAAATCACAAAGAAATCTACTTAATATGATCAAGGTTATCTAAAGGAACCCCACTGTTTCTCTCAGTCCTAATAATGAAACTTTGGAATTTCTTCCCAAATATTTGAAATGAAGTAAGACCCCTGCTAGCATCATTTTGGGGCATGGAGGGTCATTTTATGTAGTCCACAATGGTTTCAAACTCATAATCCTCTTGATTCAGGCTCTCCAGTACTGGGCTTATAGATGTGTGCTATCATGCCTGGTTCACTTGTCATTTTTATCCAATGTTATACTTTGAAAATATTACCTAACTCACTAAATAAAGCAAATAAATAAAATAAGGACTTAAAGGGAAGACATAAAATTGCTATTATTTATATATTACATATGTGGATATATACATACATGATGAATAAAAATGCCCCATAACAGTTAATGAATGTATGTGATCGAGTTTTGTTCCTGTAGCAAATATCTGAGAAAATCCACCTAAGGGAAGAAAGATTTATTTTGGCTCATGGTGTCAGAGATGTCAGTTGGTGGTTGGTTGGCTCCATTGCTCGGGGCCAGAGAAATGGCAGAAACACAATGGTAGCAGGAGCACATGGAAGAAGCTGTTCACTTCTTAGCAGCTAGGAACAAGCTGGGCACAAGGCTTTTCTTTCAAAAGCGTGCCCTCAGTGATTGATTTCCTCTCACCAAGCCCCTCCTTCAGCAGTAAACCCAGCAAATTAGGGATCTATCACTGGATTAACCCATTGATTACATCAGAATCATCAGGATCCAGTTACCTCTTGATGACTGGCTCCAGAAACAGAGGAACAAGACTTGTTCAGGAATTCCAAAGTCGGTCATGGCTACACAGTGAATCTGAGATCAGCATGAATCATATGAGACTCTCCAAAAATAAACAAGGGGTCAGGGAAGTAGCAAAGATGGTAGACATCAGAAGGTCCTGAGTTCAATTCCTAACACTACAAACACCAGACACGGTGGTACACACCTGTAATCAGAAGGGAGAAACCTTGGAATTAAGAATTCGAGGCTATTCCCAATAAGACTGCTAATTTGAGGTCAGCCTGGAATACCTGAGAATTTTTAGAAAATAAAATAAAAGGACCAATAATAGTGTAGAGGAGAAAACATCTAAGGAGTCTACTATCTAGTTTCAAGTGACTCAAAGCATCAGTATGAGAGTACTGTTACCGTAACAATCGACAAACAACCCCAAAGAACAAAATAGACAGAAAAGAAAGTACTAGAAGGTTAATAGGAAAGATCAGGAAGCCTCCATGTGCTCACCTTCTTCAGGGGGGAGTCCACTGCATTGGCTACCACACCCAAGTGCTCTCTCAACTGTGCACACCTGGAGAGTTGTCAAATCTCAATGAGGACTTTCGACTTGGGGGTACAGCACACTCAGGAGCACTACAACTGCTCTGACTCAGATGTCTCATTGATGGGATGCCCTCTGGAGCAGAAAAAAAAAAAGGAAGCCATCTGTTTGATTACATCCCAGGAGATGGAGTGATTCAGGGCACACCACTGTGTGCATGGATAGAAGGCATATTAGCCAAATTGGTGGGATCCTGAGTAGGAAGACACTGAAAGAGTGAGCGCATGGTGAAAATGCTTGAGAGGAGTGAGAGGAATATGGGAAATGAGTAGTGATGCTGTGTTGGAACGAGGAGTGTCTTCCTCTGCAAGGAGGAATGCTTAGAGGTCATTCAAACTGCAAGGAAGGAGGCCTGAGAAGCCACCTGCAGTGATGGCAGACAGCTGCTTACTGAGGACACCAGCTGCCAGGCCAGCTCCAGACCTCCTACTATTCTCCCTACCTCTTGTTGCTGTGTTTGAAACACACAGACACACAGACACACAGACAGACACACACACACACAGACAGGGAGAGAAAGAGACAGAGAGACAGAGAGAGACAGAGACAGAGAGACAGACAGAGACAGAGAAAGAGAGACAGAGAAAGAGAGACAGAGAGAAAGAGAGAGACAGAGAGTGACAGAGAGACAGAGAGAAATAGAGACAGAGCGACAGAGAGACAGAGACAGAGAGAGACAGAGACAAACAGACAAGGAGAGTCAGAGAGACAGAGACAGAGAGGAAACAGACAGAGACAGAGAGACACACACAGAGAGACAATGAGAGCTAGAAAGAGAAACAGAAAGACGGATAGAGAGACAGAAAGGGAAGGTTTTAGATTTTTACCACAGTGACCTATCAGCTTACTTTCTTATACACCTCGGTATCACCTTCCCAGAGATGGCACTGAACACAAGAAACAGGTCCTTTCATACCAATCATCAATAGAGAAAATGTACCACAGGTTTGACTACAGGCCAATGTTACTGGGATGTTTTCTCAATTAAGGTTCCCTCTTCTCAGGTAACTCCATCTGTAGTCAAGGTCACAAAACTACAACAACAGCAGCAGCAACAACAACAACACAGATGGAGACATAAAAATCCCTGCTTTATGGTTGGCTGGTCATGAACAGACATGTGTTGTGGGTGCATCTGAAGTCGAGCTGACTTAGGACTTAGGACTTTACCTGTGGGGTTCGATGCTATCTCCAGGTACATAGTGTCAACAATGAACTGAATCAGATGACACAAGATGGAATCTGTCGCAGAACTGCATTCCCTTTCCCTCCTTCCCTACCTCCCCGCTCTGCGTGTGTGTGGGGAGAGGGGGAAGCCAAAGGCATCCACAGTAGAATTGATAGTTAGAATATGAACATGAGGAGATCTCTTTGATGAACTTTTTTTCCCCCACTGAAATCATTCAGAGTGATTTGATGTTGCTTAACCTCTTCTTTGTTGTATTCTTCTTATTCATGGGGCCCACGCTCTTGTGGATGTAAGCAGAGATCCCTACACAGCATCCGAGCACAACCCTGAACACAAGGCACGGAACAGTGCTTGAACTTCTTCAGCTTGCCTCCAAGACGACTTATATAGTGGCCACAGAAAGGTGACAAAAAACATTCGTCAAGACCTCTGATGAGTCACATTGACATGTTCCTATTCTTCAGGAATTGGACAGATTTATTTAATCCTGCCAAGCCGTCAGGTAGACCCAAACCCCTTTTTGAAAACCAGAGGGAAAAAAGTTGCTGTTCCAAACTGATTAAAATATCTTCACTTTGCAGCTTAAGCTTAGAAACTGGGAAAAAGAAAGGGGGGGGGTATGGAACAATGAAATTCATCAGTATGGATTCATCCCTGCCCATCCTGAAAGCTCAGTTAATTATGAAAAGTGTAGAATTGATGTGATTTTTGAAGACTACCCTAAGAGGAGTGAAAACTTATTTCTTATCCCTTTGTGAACTGAAATATTGCATATTCATATTGGTAAGCTCAGCGTTCGATCACATTACCCTCAATCTTGATTAACTTAGCTATTCTGATCATTACTGAATTTCAGCCAAATCACGTAACAGAGATGACTGAATATGTGGCCCAGGAAATTTGTTAAGTAAATTTTTCCTTTTCAACTAGTCCATCTCTCCTTCTTGTTTCCCTTCTCAACTAATCCATCAGTAGCCATAGTTAACTTCTCTGTCATCTTGGGCTCAGCCATTTCATGTCTTAGTTCCTGAAAAATTGAATTTATTATATATTTTACTTATGTTCTGTGGCTTGACTGTAAATGTTCCATAGGCTCACGTGGTTAAACACTTGGTCCTCAGCTGGTGACACTATTTTGGAAGATTGTAAAATCTTCAATAGGTAGAGCCTTGTTGGAAGAAGGCTATCAGTGACAGACCTTGAGGTTTATAGCAGGCTTATAACCCACCTTCCCCCTCCATCCTGATATTTTTTTTCCAACTTAAACTTGCACAGGTCTTGTACATACTGTCACAACCTCTGTGAGTTTATATGTGTCCAGAACAATGCCATTTCCTTGTAACTATCCATTGCTTTTTATGGTCAATCCATTCCTTTCTTAAACTGTGAGCTAAAATAAACTCTGTCTCTCTTAAGTTACATCTTGCCAGTAATATTGGGTCACAGCAAATAAAAAAGTAACTAATACACTTATCTTTGTAAATGCTTTTTAGAATAATGAATGAGTCAAACACTCCTGTATTTTAGTTTGATTACTGTTTCTGTGATAAAAATATCCAATAAGAAAGAAACCTGGAGGAAAAAGGTTTTGGGTTTTTTTTTTGGTTTTTTGGCTTATAATTCCAGACTACAGTTCACCACTGAGGAGGACTCAAGGCTGGAACTCAAAGTATCACGTTGACAATCAAGAGCAGAATAAAATCAAGAAAGGATAAAAGCATGGATATTTGTTTGCTTGCTTGCTATCATATAGTTCTCTTCTGTCTGATACAGTTCAGGACGTTCCTCCTAGGGAAAGGTACTACCCGCTATGGCTAGACTTTCCCCATCAATAAACAATCAAGGCAATCTCCTACAGAAATGCCCACAGGGTCAACCTGATCTAGATAATTCCTTAGTAAGATTCTCTTCCCAGATGATTCTAAGTTATGTCAAGTTGACTGTTCAAATTAACGAACACACCATGGGAGAAAATATTTTATGATGTACTTATTATTTACTGTTAAGCAATGAACTTAGAGCATACCATGGATAAGGTTCCCATGACATAATTTATGGTCCTTTTCCTCTGAGGCCATATTACCTTTGTCTATTTTGAAAATGCTGCTGCCTTGAGAATAAACCTTCTTATTTAAGACATCACAATTCATAAAAATGGCAGAGACTAGACACTGAGCACCCTTGATGCAGCATGGACATTAGACCTTGAGAAAGCTTGGGCTGTTCCTTCCCAGAGTTAGCTGCAGCTCTCACTCTTTGTATAACGTCAAGGAGATGCATAAAGAAGATACATCTTGATATTGGCATCCTTGTATCATTTAAAACTCACAGTGGAAGTCACATGGAACCCTGTGCTTCTGTTGAGTTATGAATCAAATATTAGAGACATTCATTCTAGCATTGTTATTGACATCCTCTTTCATTCAAAGACACTTCCTGGAGTCAAATGCCAGTTTAAATGTATCTTTTTCAGATGCTAAACCTGGAATCTTTGGGTTCAGAGAAAAGTGTTCTTTCTATTGCTCAGAAGCTGAGTGACAGGATTGTTAAATGTGGTCAGAGCCTGAAGAGATTTTTGTGACTATCCTTAATGATGATTTAATCTTTGTCCTTTGAGTTTGGTGGTTTTGGACAAACAGCTTGACGTCATTTAGAACTGGTATGAAATAGTGAAGGCAGCCATGCTGTTGGTGAATACCTTACTCTGGTCAGAAATAAACAAATAAATCAAGTTATAAGAATAGTGTCACATTCTTCCATCTCCTTATGGGGCTGAGCAGTGAGTTCTGTAAATACTTGGGACAGGTCACAGGGGCTGATCCCCCTCTATCTAGAAGGTGCATTATTATGTCATAAAATCAAAGCCCACTGCCTGCTTGTGAGATGGCTTGCTATGGCTGAAAGATATCAATTTTAGAGTCAGACCAGTCTGGATTTGGCTCTTGATAATTAATTTGTCGGCCTGGGATAAGTCATTTAAATTCTCTGAATTTTCATGATTCCTTCTGTAAAATGAGAAGCCCTCGACTCATCTCAGACATATTGGGGACATTCTATGATCCAATGTCTGTGTTTAGAGGACCTGTCTATTGCAGGCTTCATTCTTAGGTAGTGACTACTGTTACAGTGAGCCTCTTATCTCAATCTGTTCATTCTTACTTTCTGGAGCAACCTCCAGAGTGTGACAACTTTTCATTTTCAGGGTACTTCAGTGATGGAGTGCCAAGCTCACTACATTATGATTTTCCTCTGTACTGCGCACTATGCTATGGCTTCCTCTGCAGTTTTCATGCTCCCTTAGCAGGTAGTGACCTCCTTGAATGTGTGAGCTCATCTTGTTTACATTTTACCCTTAGTACCTAAGGACATTGGTTTAGTAGTTGAAAGTGGATGTGAAAACAAAGAATGAAATCGGTGGAAACAAAGGAGCAGCAGCCCGTGATAGGAAGAGAGGTCTCAGGGAAAGACTTGTTCACTGATACAAGATTCAAGGGCCCAAAGGCTACTTAACATTAGTGATCACGTTCTAGAGGAGACAACTTAGTCAGACGGCACAAATAGGTGCAAAGAAGACTGGTAAATGTCATCTAGTATCATCCCCAGGGTGCCTGATTCATGGCCTGATCTTTACTTCTAGAAAGCTCTATCCCAGATTCCATTGCTCCTTGGATGTGGATGGGGCTGTCCAATATGATGATGTGGCAGGATTGGAGAAAAGGAGCAGGAGGGAAGGACCTGGAGTTGTAGCTGGGTTTCATCTACATCTTTCTCTCCATTGTCCTGGCCCTCTCATATCATAACCACAGTGGGTTTGGTTTTTTGGCCTATGATGACATTCTCTCCTTTTATCTATTTCTTCCTAGGATAGGCGTACTTGTTTGGTGTGAATGGTCTCTGGATCACTCATTTTATGTTTGCCTATTCAGGGAGTCAGTCCCCTCTGAAATCAATTCCCTGTGTTAATCCTCTTGCTTTGAAATGCTCGACCTGTGTTAGATGACTCAGTAGGTAAGGGTGTTGCTTATGGGCAAGCCAGATAATCTGTGTTCAATACCCAGGACCCACATACTAGAAGGAGAGAACCAACTCACATGAATTATATTCTGACTTCCACTTGAACTCCATTGTGCTGGTTAGTTTTTACATGAGCTGGAGTATTTTTGGAAGAGGGGATCTCAATTCAGAAAATGCCCTCACTAGATTGACCGGTGATGTGTTTTCTTGATTGACAATTTACGTGGGAGGTGGACACTGTGGGCAGTGCTACTACCCACGGTGGTCCTGGGTAATATAAGAAAGCAGCTATCCTTCCGTGGCCTCTGTATCAATTCCTGCACTGAGTTTCTAGCCTGACTTCCAAGGGTAATAGATTAAAATAGATGAAATAAACCTTTTCTTCCCTAAGTTGCTGTTGGTCATGGTGTTTTATCACAGTAATAGAAATTTTAATTAAGACAAATGTAGTGAATATACATACACACAAAATGTTTTTAAATTTAAATAAAAAAGGAGAAAGAAATACCCAATATGGTTTGCATTTTCTTCACTAGATCTCGTTTGAAACACAAAATAAATGAATGTATTATTAAAAATTAGTTTTCATGTGTACGTGTGTGTGTGTGTGTGTGTGTGTGCGTGCGTGCAAGTGTGTGCAGTTCACTATGTCTGTATGTTCCCATACACATGTAGGTAAACATCAGGAGTCATCTAACTCAGTGTTTCAGTTTCTCATTGGAACCCGGGGCTCACTAGGCTAACTAGGCATCAAGCCCCAGGGATTCCCTAGTTTCTGCCTCCCATGGCCTGTGATTCTCAGTGAGTATCGCTACACCCAGCATTTTTCACAAGCACTGGCAATGGAACTCAGGTCCTCATTCTTGACCAGCAAGTGTTTTGCTGACTGAGCCAGTTTACCCAGCACTATAAATAGGTTTCTATATATAACAGTCATTAGCACAGTCCACCCCTCTGAACATCAAGTGGGCATGTGTCTCTTTTCCACACACAGATCACAATCCTTGTGCCTTGAGTATAACCCCAAATACCAACCATTCTGACCTAAGAGTCAAGTGAAGCACTGATCTTCCAGCCTTGTCGACATGTGTTAGTTGGCAAGAATTCCTCATGTCTTCCTATCAGGAACGTATTGAAAAGTCTACCTATGTGTACACACACCAAATACACTGCAGACACAATACTGGCAGGGCAGGAAACACTCACACAGACAAAGAGAGATTGGGAAACCCAGAGCCATCACTGGCCAGAGTCAGGAAAGGTTGAAGGCTAACATTATGAAGACTCTCCACCCTGGAAGAGGAACGAGCAGGCCTTCAAACCTATTCTAAAGCATCTGAGATTGGTGTTACCACATAGATTCAGGAAATGCTGGGCCAGTGCCATAGCAGTTTAAGCCCATAATGCTGTTCCTTAGACACTAGAATGTGGAATTCTGCTGTTGCAAAACCCACATCTGTGAGAACCCAGTTGTCAGCTTGCACTGCTACAGAGAGGCTGAAGTCTCTCATTCTTTTATTTTCCAGACCTGTTTTACAAATATTTCAGGGACAAAACTTAGAAGACCTTCCAGGCAAGGGAGACTGAAAAGTATACTACATGCAGGATGTGTGAGAAGCAAATCGAGCACAGGATTGGTTGTGTTGGATATAGCTTAGGAGAATTGTCTGGATGAGAAAAAAGAGGAACCTTTGTATCTCAGTGCAGGCCAGACATCTGTGCAGTGGGCTGGAAATGGATGATTAGGCAGGACAAGCCTCAAACTGCAGCACAGCTCTAAGAACAGCTTGTCTAGGCAGATGGGGAGTCCTCTACCTTGGGGCAGGGGTGGACAGGTGCAAGTACTCCTGCTGTGCTCTGTCACTGTCCGTGGTAGTCTCAGAGCAAACATGGCAGATGAAAGGGAGAGTCATCTGGAGCTTGCTGTAAAGCAGACTTCTGGTAGTAGGTTCTCTCATCAAGATCAGAGAGACCACCAACAAGGACAGAAGTGGGCAGGCAAGGCAAGCAGCTTTGTTCATTTAAATAGCTCCTGCTACACTATTCTTATCAAGTGTTCTTCAGCAATTCCGTCCTAGCTTCTACCTGGAATATTCTGGGTAGCTACTAGCAAGGCTTCCCCGCCACCTTGTTTCTTTTTTTATCCAAACGTTTAGGTTAGCAGTAAGTGAAAATAAAACTAATGAAAAGTCATCCAATCCGATGAAAGAAGCTCAGTTTAGATGCATAAGCTACCGGACCATCGTATTCCCAGTGAAATTCTTCGAATACCAATACAGTTGGCCTACCTTGTTTTATGAGTTTTGCTACAATGCCATGCCCCTTATTAAAAAGGAAATATTCAGTTACACATAAAACACTAATGATACATAAATTGTTGACCACTCATTTGTACACTTCTGATATCTGACATTCATTTAGCTACACTAATGATATCATGATACTAATAGTTAATGCTTTGTATTTGTTACACACCAATTTAAAAAAACACTTTGCCTGTGTTAGCGGATTTATTTCTCAAGACAAGTGCGTCTGTGACCTCAGTGCACAGTGGACAGCTGAGAAAGGTTATGCACTCTTTCAAGGTCATTCAGCAAGGTCGCAAAGCAGCTTAATCTGCCCGATATCCTGGTCAGCATTCATAGAGCCTCTTTCATATGCAGCAACACTATTCTGCACAGATCAGTCTACTTTGCCAAATGAGGAGATGTACATAAAGCCCTTGGCTTCTTATATAAGACCCTGGTAGCTAGATGGATGTCAGATATCAAAAGTGTACAAATGAGTGGTTATATATTGTTATGATGAAGGGACAGAGACACAGATAGCTCCACACCTCCATTCTCAGTCGCCTCATGAGTTTCCCTAGACTTTTAAGAACCAGGATTCAGATCAAACTAGGATTTGTAACTCTGACAATACAAAGAATTTCGGCACTTCTGTGCTGGCTGATTTTTATCATCAGCTTTATACCACTAGAGTCCCATGGCAAGAGAAAAGTTAAGTCTCTTGATGGCCTAGATCAGAGTGGCCTGTGATCAAGTCAGGGGAGAATTGTCTTCATTGGCATTTGATATAGGAGGGTCCAGCCCACTGTGGGTGATATCGTCCCTTAGGAAGATAGACAAGAGATTTATAAGAAATCTAAAGGCACATCATCCTCCAAGAAAATCAGGGGGAATTGAGACAATAAACATTTCTCCATGGTTTCTGTTTCAATTCTTGTTATGATTCCCTCAATGACGACTACCGTGACTTGGAAGTATCCACCAAAAACCAAACCAAACCAAACCAAACCAAACTAAACCAAAAACCCCTTCTCTCCTTTATTTGCTTTTGGTCAGAGTGGTTTATCCCAGCCACAGAAAAGAAACTAGAACCATTAGCTAGTTTATGAAGAATCAGATTTGGAAATTTTTAAAATGTATCTTAATATAGGCACAGCACACACCTGAGCACATCAGTGTTCTCCAAGAAAGTTGTAAAAAGTAAATCATATTTAAGTATGGGCATGGCTTCTGTGAGGGGGAGTCACAATTGATTGTCTTAGTATTAACCTTATGTTTATTTGGTGAATCCCAAGTTGCATATTGGATGGTTACTGAGAACACCCCCACTTCCTCTTCTCATAACTGAGACAAGTGAGGTGACTCCAGTGGTGCCTTGGGTGGAATTATAACCTCATAAGGCAAAACCGGAAGCCACTAGGTTTGCATAGTCTTTTCTCTGTAATTAGAGTTTCTGTGAGAGTCCTACAGAACTGTAGGTCTGTAGCTATGAGCAAAGGGTCTTGTATAACTGTGATTTTGCTGGGGTTCCTGCTTCTCTGATGAAGTCTTTAACTGGATTCCGGGGCGTGGAGTCAATTTCTCTTCCTGCATTTTCCAGATCTTCTCTGCCTTTCTCCTGTCTTATATACAATATACAACACACTGAATGTGCTCAGAGATGGTCCCCATACTTGGTTAATCTTTACCATATTCTCAAACTCTGAGCCTAAATAAACCCTGCCTTCCTCAGGTTGCTTTTTGTTATGTGTATGTACGTACGTATGTATGTATGTATGTATGTATGTATTTATGTATGTATGTTTGTATGTATGTGTGTATGTATGTTTGTATGTATGTGTGTATGTATGTATGTGTATATGTATGTATGTTTGTATGTATGTGTATATGTATGTATGTGTGTATGTATGTATGTGTGTATGTATGTGTGTATGTATGTTTGTATGTATGTGTGTATGTATGTATGTGTGTATGTATGTATGTATGTGTGTATGTACGTATTTACGTATGTATGTACGTATGTATGTATGTATGTATGTGTGTATGTATGTGTGTATGTATGTGTGTATGTATATGTGTATGTATGTGTGTATGTATATGTGTATGTATATGTGTATGTATGTATGTGTATTTGTATGTATGTTTGTATGTATGTGTGTATGTATGTGTGTGTGTATGTATGTGTATATGTATGTGGTAACAGGAATGAGAAACTAACGTAAGTAGCATAATAATGGATGCTGACATTTATAATAAATGGGATAAATATGAGGGAGTATTGTTGTCAGCATTAATGCAAATGACACAATGATCACTTAGCAAATAACTGCTGAACAGTGCTGCTTTTATGAACCAAGATCTGGGTTGGGACTTGGGTCACTTCTGATGCTCAGTCCTACCTCTCTAACATGCAATGGTTCTAACTAACAACAGTTGTTCACTGTGGGAAGCACAGTGATCAGTGTTTCACGAATCCTCTCCATATAAATGCTCTCAGTGGCCTCAAGGAATAGGGATCATGTCCTCTTTCTAATTGGAATGGCTGAGACTCTGAGATGAAGTCATTTTCTTTTGGTCACAGGACAGCATAAAGCACAGGCAAGATTTGGATGAAGCTCTGGTGGATCCTGATGGGCTACATCAACTTAGCTTTGCAAATGAAAGCCCAAATGAAGGCCTAAGGAATAGCCAGTTGGCGCAGCACCAGTTTGCTGAGGATCACAGTCACAGAGCTTTCAGTCCTCTGGGGATCAGTGGCCATGAAGCCCACTGTCACCAAAGTGTGCCCTCATGCTCCTGATAGCTCACCCAATGTATTTGATTTACTCTCTCCAATGTAACAGGCAATCTGAGGCCCAATTGCATGAATACTCAACAGGACATTTTCACCAGATGTCTCCAACCTTGCAGGAAAAAGCTTGCATGCACCAAATGTGGTCATCCATTCATATTTTTCTCAGAGTCTTAGGACAATGGCTATACACATAATTATTTGCCACCACCAGTTTTCTACCTCGCCTTGATGTCTGATGATGACAGAGTGGTTTTCTCTGGCTGAGCTAAAAGGCTGTTGTGGAGCAGAAACACGTGATCCAGAGCATGGCCACAGGTTGCCTTTCACTCCCACACCCCACCATTTTTGTTACATGTTAAATATAAAAAACATTAATATTTGTGTTATTAACACAAAATGGGACAAATGATTGTGTCCCCAGTAAGTAACAAAGCCAAGCTTTGAGGAAGTTTTGAACTAATGTCTGGGTTAAGGGCTAAGCCCTTCCATGTGCCGGCCCCTGTCCGGAAGTTCTTAGAATGGATTTTTGTGGTTTAAAACTACCGTGGTGGGTGGGCGGGTTCTGGGGCGCCGGAGTGTTGCAATCACCGCGGCTGAGCCACGGTTGCAGAGGAGAGAGGGAGCCCCACGGACGGCTGGGACAGGGAGAGTGGGGACCCAGCGTGCCCGGCGTTGGTGGCTGAGTCCCTGGAACAGGGATGGGGGCAGCCTGCGAAGGTGCAGGGACCACTGCTGCAGGGAAGAGAGCCCCGAGGACCGCTGGAGCAGGGAGAGGGCACCACGGATGGCTGCAGCAGGGAGGGGCAGAGAGGCTCCCCCTGCCCCACGAGTTTTCCACTTACACAAAGAGAGTCCAGAGTTCCAGGAGACACGTGGAATCGAAGATATGGAAGTTTTATTGCCATGGTAGTAGTATCTGGATGTGAAAGCTCTCCCACAAAATGCCAGGAGGGGTTCCATTATACTGGGGAGTGGGGGGGGGAAAGGAGGGGCTATGGAGATGAAAACTTAGATATCTATGGCCGGCCTTTAGGTAATTCATTAATATGTAAATCTTGAGGCAGAGACCTGTTAGCCACGCCCTCTACCTGTGCCTTATGTGACCACTATATGGGTGAAATGCAGACTGCGTGTTAGGTCTCTGGGTTCTGGGGACGTGGCCAAACACCCCAGGATTTCTACAGCCCCACAGATTTTTGGCCTCACACAACTGATGTCCTATTTAAAAAGAGAGATTTCCACACCCTCGCCAGCATCTACTATCACCTGAGTTCTTAATCTTAGCCATTCTGACTGGTGTGAGATGGAATCTCAGAGTTGTTTGTTTTGATTTGCATTTCCCTGATGACTAAGGACACTGAACATTTCTTTAGGTGCTTCTCGGCCATTCGAGTTTCTTCCATTGAAAATTCTTTGTTAAGCTCTATACCCCACTTTTTAATAGGGTTATTTGGTTGTCTGGAGTCTAGTTTCTTGAGTTCTTTGTATATATTGGATATTAGCACTCCTCCATTGTTGGTGGGACTGCAAGATGGTGCAACCACTTTGGAAATCAGTCTGGCGGTTCCTCAGAAAATTGGACATAGCATTACCTGAGGATCCAGCTATACCACTCCTAGGCATATACCCAGAAGACGCTTGAACATATAACAAGGACATATGCTCAACTATGTTCATAGCAGCCTTATTTATAATAGCCAGGAGCTGGAAACAACCCAGATGTCCTTCAACTGAGGAATGGATTCAAAAAATGTGGTATATTTACACAATGGAGTATTACTCAGCTATTAAAAACAATGAATTCGAGAGGTTCCTAGGTAAATGGATGGAACTAGAAGTTATCATCCTGAGTGAAGTAAGCCAATCACAAAAGAACACACATGGTATTCACTCACTGATTATTGGATATTAGTCCAGAACCTTGAAATGCCCAAGATGCAACTCACAGGCCACATGAAGCTCATAAAAAAGGAAGACCGAGTGGAGGTGTTTCAGTTCTTCTTAGAAGGAGCAACAAAATACTCAAGGGAGCAAATATGGAGACAAAGTGAGGGACAGAAACTGAAGGAGGGGCCATTTGAAGACCTTTCCACCTGAGTATTCATCCCATGTGCAGTCACCAAAGGTAGATGCTGATGTGGAAGTCAGGAAGTGCATGCTGATAAGGGCCTGATATGGATGTCTCCTCAGAGGTCTTCAAGAGTCTGACATATTCAGAGGCAGATGCTCACAACTAGCCATTGAACTGATCATGAGGTTCTCAATGGAGGAGTTAGAGTGAGGACTGAAGGAGCTGAAAGGGTTTGTGGCACCATGAGGAGAGCAACAATACCAACCAACCACAGCTCCCAGGGTCCTAACCACCAGCCTGGGAGCACTTAGGGGGGGATCCAGGGCTTCAGCTGAATATGTAAGAGTGGAGGGCCCTGCTGGGCACAGGTGGAAGAAGAGATCCTTGACCTCATGAAGGCTGGACACCCCAGGGGGTGGGAATTTTGAGGGTGGGGAAGTGGGAGTGGGGGGGTAGGTGGGGGTTACATCCACGGAGAAGAAGAAGGAGGGGTAAGGGGATGGGGGGTTCCCGGGTGGGTGGGGGATGGGGTAAGGGGATAACATATGAAATGTAAATAAAATATCCAATAAAAAAAGACTGTAACATTAAATGTTTTAATAAATCAACAAAATGAAAAAAAAAAGAGAGATTTCACATGAAGAAAGACATGCGCAGAGGGACTGGATGTGGGAGAAGTAGACCCTGTGGCTGTAGCAATGCTTCCGTATGCCAAGGAGCTCCTAGAACGAATGGCAGATGCCAGAAACTAGAAGAGACAGGAGAAGCTCTAGAGCCATCAGAAAGAACATAGTTGTGCCCGCTGATTCTCTCAGACTTGTAGCCTACAGAATTGAGACAACAAACTTTGGTCATTTGAAGTCTCTAATTGGGCGTCTCCTGACATGGCAACTATGAAAACCTTGTAGGACCATTACTCATGATGTCTACTGGGTCTCAGGGACTGTATCAGGCTGGGGAAAGAACAAGATATAGAATGTACAATCAAATATTAGTAACAGATATACAATCAACTGGATGACTTGCTATTCATGACTGTGGTACAGGAAGGAGGAAAACGAAGATTCTCAGCAAGAAGAACAAGGTTTGCCCTCACCTGGGCATTGAGAAAGTTTTCCATGGAAAGAGACACTGAAACAGTGAGAGTCTCTGGAGTTGGGGATGAGATTTTGCTGGTAAGAGTGCGCATGATAGGGTGAGAAAACTGCTTATCAAGTCATATATGAATGGATAAAAAGATGTGGGCTAGGTAGATGGGAGAGCAATTTTCTTAATAATTATCAGTGTTCAGCATGAGAATTCAAGTTTTATGTCTTCTGTGTCATTCCATCCACTCATCAGACCTGAGTACAGCCCTAAAGATGTTCTGCTGTGAAGAAACAGTCTTGGTGAGAAAACAGCAGGATGACAATGTGTTCCATTCAGCTGCTTTGCACTTGGCCCCGGAAAGCCTTCCGTACCCACCTCATCTAAGCCTCAGTTAGACGGATGCCAGCTCAGAAGATTAATGCTTGCCTGGGGCTTAGCTGCCATCTTCTCAGACTCAAGGGTCTTGAAAAGGTCTCCTTTGTTACGGTCAAATGGTCTGTAACTTCAGTTCATGGCTGCAAATGTCTCCTTTCAATTTCTTAGATTTGGGGACTTTGAGCTGTGCTTCAGTAAATAAGTATCCTGTGACAATGAAGGAAGAAGTGATTGATTGTCCCAATTGCCTAAAACACAAAGCTACCAGGAGCACTGGGGCAACTTGAGGGTCCAGGATTGGACTTGCCCTGGGGCACACATTCCAGCTCTGTCAGTCTCACCCTGACCTTCAACTCCGATTTTTTTTCTGTTAAATAGGTCTGCCTCAAACCAAAGCTTTCACGAGAAGAAAACAAAACAAACCACAAAATAATCAGAATACCTGGAGCTTCATAAGCGCTCAGGTGCTACTCAATATCATTATCACCATTGTTCCTCCGATTAATTAAAATCTGCAACAATATGGACAGACTTTCAGACTTTCAGGAGCCGAAGTACATTCACACGTTCTTTGTAATCAAGTCTAAGCATGAGTAAGTGATTAGTGGCTGTGATGTTAATTAACTCTCCACAGTAAAAGGGCCACGGAGAGCCCTGCACTTAAGCAGCTGAGGACGATGGGACTGTTCTGTTCTGCAAAAGCCCTCGATGGGGGCCCTCAGCTTTCCACTCCGAGCAAACAGAAGTTAGCGAGCAAGATCACCACTCCCCTCCTTTTTAATTAGAAAGCACTAAGAAGATGAAAATGCATAATAAGGCTCTGCAGTAGTTAAGTGTAATTCAAGTAATGTGTGTCTGGGGACCCTCTCCATCACTACTCCGCCGGCACACAGAGCAGTGCAGTCAGGAGCTGGTTTGTCAGAGCGTGGTGCTGCACCTGAGCTTGTTACACTGTCAGCTCTGTCGAAAGCTAGCTGTGGGACGTTTCCAGGGCACTTGACCTTTCGTTGAGCCTCAGTTTCCTTACTGATACTGTGATGATAATGGAATGGACATCTTGGTGCAGTTGGGAGAACAAAAAAGGGCAAAGTGACAAACACTGGTATCAATTACCTTATGTTTAGAACTTAGCACAGGCACGCGGTAGGGACATTTCATAGCGTCATTTGGAAGGAATTGAGCATCCAGGAAACAGAGATCATTATGGCAAATGAGGTAAACCAAACACCCAAAGACAAATACTACCTGCTTCCTCTCAGAAGCAGGAGCAACACAAATTTGAGTAGGTAGGTGAGTAAACAGGAAGAGGATACAAAGTCAGAGGGGTAGGGGGGTGGGGCGGCTCTAGGGGGGTTGAGAGAATGGGGGTGAATGTGATCAAAGTACATTGAATGGAAATTTCAAATATGCGATGCAATATTTTATTTAATTAAGATATAATTACATTCTTTTCCCTTCCTCTCTCTTTCCTCTAGCCCCTATACTCCCCTGCTCCCTCTAAAATGTGGCTTTTGTTTTTAGTGATTACTGATGTGTGTGTGTGTGTGTGTGTGTCCCCGCAGATAAATACAATCTGCTGAGTCCACTTACTGTTTCTTCTTTGTATGTTTTTAGGACTGACTGCTTGACATTAGACACCCATTTAGGGGGCTCATTCCTGGGAAATACTATTTCTCCTTGAAATAATCATTATCTGTAGCTCTTCATCCGTGGGTGGGGCCTGGTCAGATTTCCTCATTCCCTTTGAAGGTCAATCTTGTCCCAGTCGGAATGATGGAGAAAACAAGGAACAATAAATGCTGGAGGGGATATGGGGAATTCTCACTCATTGTTGGTGGGAATGCAAACTGCTCCAGCCACTATAGAAATCAGCATGGAGAGTTCTTAAAAAGCTAAAAATAAATCTATCATATGACACAACTGTACCACTCCCTGTCATATGTCCAAAGGACTTGACATCCTATTCCACAGATATTTCTCAGCAGCGTTCATTGCTGCTCTGTTCAAGATAGCCAGGAAATAGAAAAAAAAATCTAAATGTCCTTCAGTTGATGACTGGATGAAGTAAAGGTGGTGCATATACCCCATGCAACACTATTCAGCTATAGGGAGATATGTTGCAGGGTCCTGCCTGAGACAAAGAACTACAGGTGACTAATGACACTTGGGTGAAGGAGAGTTAGCCTCTATGAGGGCGTGGGCCCCTATATTAGATGCCTAATTCACAATTATCCATCTTGAAAACATAACTATACCAAGAGAAGTCAACTCATCAGGTGATATTTATATACATTTGTGCATGCACATACACATGTATTATGTAACAATAATAACCAGAGAAAGAGAGGCTATCAACTTGAAAGTGTAGGGGAGGGAAGAAAATGGGGAGAGTTTGAGGAAGGGTAGCTGGAAGTGGCTGAAAGAAGAAAAAGAGGGAGAAAAGTGATGTAATTCTGTTCTGATTAAAAACATGTTGAAAACAGAAACCTGAAATCATGAAATTTGCAGAAGAGAGGGAACTAGAAAATATCACATTGAGTGTGGCAACTCAGACCCAAAAAGTAAAAGCAGCATACTGCCTCTCATTGGCAGTCCCTTGCTCAACAATTCAGATGTGAATATATAACCCAGAGTAAAAAAGGAACACAAAAGTATAAAGGAACCCTGGCTGGGGAGCTCTAGATAGAAGCCTAGCAGGCATAGGAAACAAATGTATAATGACATGAAGAGGAGAATGGGAAAAACAGGGTGCAGCTTTAGTGAGATGGGGGAAAGGAAGAACAATACAGAAGAGGAAGGAAAGAGAGATAATTTAACACAAAGGATATCTGACGTAGCCATAGGGAGTCGTATCATTTTATATTTATCTAAAATTACAAATAATACATGTAAGTGTCTATGTATACATATATGTTATATATAGTTTTAAAGTATTTTTAAGAGATTCTTTGTTACTGTTTTAGGGTTCTAGAAAACTCTTAACAGTAAATATTGTTAAGTGGTTTAGACAATGAGCTAACATTGCAAGATCGTTGAGATGCTGTGACCTCATACTGACTGGGTGGGTTTAATGCCTGTCTTTGCCATTGGTGTATCTTCTTAAGCTTGTCATAGGCTTCTATATTCCTCTGAGAAATGGGCCTTTATCACTTAAACCAGCATCTTGTCTGCAGCATTTAAGAGTGCTAGTTATTAGAAAACCTGAACTGATTTGCAGAGTCAGCAACTAATTTATTTCTGAAATTAATTCTGGGTTAAAACCCAAAGTACTAGATCTGGTTAAAAAGAAAAACTCCCACTTTGTGGTTTTAGATGCGATACTAGAGATTCTCAAGTTAGTACCCAGTCAATATAAAAATTGGGAGGAAGACATTTAATACTGTAAGGAGTCCAATATCGGAGCCTTCATTATATTTTGCCATTTCATAGTTAATATTTCTCATCTCAGGCATCCATGGACACCAGTTTACAAGCAGTACCTTCCTCTGTTTCTTTAAAATTTTCTTTTGCTTTACAGCACCTAAATCTTCACTGTTCTAAAAATCAGAGAAGGCAGGCAGAAAAGCAAATGAAAAGGTCCCCCTCCTCCTCACCACACAAGTCCTGAGCTTTGAGGACAATGGAGCTGGTTCTGAGATAGTGAGAAGTGGGGTGAGGGTGTGTGCAATTCACTGGGACTTGAGCTGTGCTTTCTGGCTTTGGGTTCCTGGAAGGGTCAACACATTGAGGATTTTTGCAAGATCAGGCTTTGCTTAAAAATTAGCTGACCCCCATGAGACTTGTGGGGAACTTACTGCTTTCGGATGCAAAAACAGATAAGTACTCAGGGATAATTCAGGCCTAGAATAGTGTCAAGCACAGAAACCTCTACTACTTCAAAAAGTGTTTAGCCTCTGCTTTTCTCTCATTTTCCCCTCCATTTTAAAGTCAGCTTATAAAGTCTTCATAGGGGATTAACCCCAGCCCTTGTGTACCAAAGCAGGGAAGGAAGGGCTGGGCACCCCTTTTGATAGCAGAAAGCAAGTTTCTGTGTAGTTCATAGATATCTGCACTTTGTAGTTTGAACTACTCCTGGGTACCACTCTCCTTCTGTAATGTGAAGCTAGGGTCGTGGATAAGACCAACAGCTCCAGTTACACTTGACTTCAGGGAAATGACTTCTATATTATGCTTATTCTGCATAGACTCCAGGTCTTGTGATGTACAGCAGAGTGGAGACACTTCGTAACTGTGTCTCAGGCCAGGTTACACGGGCCGTGAATTACAGTGAATAGTGGTAGCTAACTATTATCATCAGGAAGTTTTCAACAAAGCCGTTATAAATGGAAGTAAACACACTTAAATAAATTATATTTGAAAATGCCCCAAATTCATCAGTTTCAATTACCTTATTGCATTTTTACTTTCTCCATATTATTCATGTCTATTTTAACTATAGGGTGAAAGTAACTTGCCATGCTACTCTGCATTCTGCATGTCTTCTTATAAAATTGACCAGAGTTGGACTTTTCAAAGCCTGTAGAAATAGGCACAGGTTATAAAACAGGACCCCATGCTCCTGCCACTGAGAACCAGAGGATCCAACATAGGATGCAAAGTCTGGAAGGTCTGAAGTGAGTCTAGAGCAGAAGCCTGGGCTGAGAACTATTGCTCACAGGTGGTTGTTGGACTTCAGAGCCTGGGATTCTCCTGATCACCGTAAGAAGAGCTAGAGTGGGACTCACACTGTGGGCTGAACTGTGTCCCTTTCCACGCGTATATATCAAAGCTACTGGTGGGATAGTGTTTGGAAATGAGGCCTTTGGGAATAGGATGAGCCAACTTTTTCTTGCTGTCAAGAAATCTAGAAAGGTTAGCTTTGGGAAGCAAAGAAGTTTATTTTGTTCAGTGCTTTGGGTCGTAGAAAACCACTTAAGTGGCTTAAGCTTTTTGACTGTTTCAGCTCATGGCAGATAGCAGTATGGGAACAAGGGTAGGTGTGAGCAATTGTATTTTAAACAGGAAACAAAGACTGGGTAGGCTCCAGGTTGGGCAGTCTTAATAACACTCTAATGAGGATTAACCAGTCTCTACTGAGCAGTACCACAGTCCTTTCTAAGGCAGTCCTAAGAACATCCTTCAGAGATCTACCACCTTCCAGTACCATCATGCTGAGGACCAAGCTTTCAGCATGTCAAACTATTAGAAAGACATTGAAAGCCATATCATAGCAAGAGATAGAAATGAATGACCTTGTGAAGGTCAAGGTAAGAGTCTTATGAATGTCCTTATAGGAAGATAGGAAGTGACAACAGAGAGATGACTCTTTCTCTCTCTGTGTTGTCATGATCTAGGAAGAAGGTACCTATTAATGAAGGAAGCAGGCTCACATTTACAGAAATGAAAC
This sequence comes from Grammomys surdaster, assembly GCF_004785775.1. Taxonomy (NCBI): domain Eukaryota; kingdom Metazoa; phylum Chordata; class Mammalia; order Rodentia; family Muridae; genus Grammomys; species Grammomys surdaster. Next base: position 989,693 of record NW_021604712.1, on the reverse strand, counting down.
CTCAAAGGATCTTAATTATGAACCTTCCAGTTTCGAGAAGAGTAAGACTCTTTGAGGAGAGAAAGATACCACAGGAAGGGTAAGGAAAGACAACAAGATAGTCTAGGGATCAGATCAACATGGAGCCTGACAATCAAATATCCGAACAAACATCACCCCCATAGGAAGCTCTAGAAGGGACTAGACAGCCGGAATGTCTTCAAGTGTGGTCAGTATCAGCCAGAATACAGTTGAGAAAATTAAGCCAGTTATTTAATAACAAGAACTGTTATCTAAATATAAAATTCCTTTACAGATAAATGAGGAAAATAGGCAGTCCGAAGGCTTCGTAGTAACACAACTGTAATGGAAGCAACCTCTTCTAAAACTGGAGCAGAACAAGGAAGAGAGTTGAAATATTCTGAACTTAGAGCCTCAGAGAGGGCGTCCTATGGAATTGAAACTCAAAAGACTTGGGGTGCAGCACTCTGCATTGTTGAAAAACTGAACTCAACTGTTGCTACCCAGAAGTGGAGCTCAGAGACAGAGAGTGCCCCCACCTCTATCTAATCTGAAATGGAAAAAAGGTGGCGATGGTATACACTGGATAGACCTTTCTACCAGTTTAGGAAACAAACAAACCAAACAAACAACAGCAATAATAAAATAGTGCTTCATCTTTTCAAAGGACGTAATGCTCAAGAGGTGATGTTTGGGAAGTGAGACATAATTCTGAGAATAAAAACAAAGCATGGTTGGTGTCTGAAGGAGATGAACCTGTGAATCGTCTCTGTTTAAGTGGTCTGTTTAAAGCGGTTTTCTGTTAAGCTGCTTTGTGTTTGGTGGGAATTGAGTCGCCTTACTTATTTGAGATTAACGCCCATTTTATATCTCAGGCTCTTCTCTAATATCCAACTGACTCTCTTTCTGAAAAGCATTTGAAACATTTGAAAAAGCATTTGAGTCTCTGCCTTCGCATCCAGTGGTTATCAACAAAACCTTAGGAGGGCATCTTTCCTCATGACAATACCTCTTCAGTGAAATAAAGAGAGAGAGAAAGAAAAAGCTGTATCCTCTTGGAAAGTATCTTAGCAACTGAATCTCAATAGCTACTTCTACTAGTCACCTCCTGGGGAGGGGGCCAGGCTCCTGCATTAAATGATAAAGGGTGTGGTGGCTTGGGAAGCATAATCTCTACTTGGGAGAGGCCATAATTTAACAGGAAAGGAAGCAGTGTAAACTGTACTTGCAGGAATATTAACCGTGTGTAGAGGTGTGTGAAGGGCAAGAAGTAGCTAAAAATGGGAAATATACAGAAAGTACAGGTATGGTGGCCTCTGAAAGGTAAGTAGGCCCTTGTATTCTAGGCAAGAAGAACATTCTAGGCAAGGACAGCTCTCAGTTGTAGAAAGGAGTAGTGATAGGACCATCTCTGAAGCTGGAGGAGGGCGGGCAGGCAGTTTACAGATCCTCTGGAAGCATTTGACAGACACTCACCCTGAAGGTGACAGGAAATCACTGGAGACACTGTTGAACACAGCAGCTATGTGATTGCCAGGGCTACAGCTGTCCAACGACCAGGTCACACCTGGACACAAAATCTCTTAGAGAAATTCCAAGTCCTGCTGATCCTGAACCAATCTGTACCTAGCTTCAGGTTCTGCTAGTTTTCCCCCAGCTTCTAATTAGCATAGATGAATCAAATAAAATAAGAGGCTGCTTATTGTCACTTGCAAACATACTTATAAAGTAATTGGATTATATTCATTCTCTCTGTGACTCCTAGTTGTCCCTCTTTCTTTTACCTCCCACATGTCTTGTCACCCCTCTTCTGTTTTTCTGTCCTTCCCCTTGATTCCACAGACAAATGCTGTTGAATATAATGATCTCTGGCTCCATCCATATTCTTGCAAGTGACATAATGGTATTATTCTTCTGAATAAACAAATATTGAAATATATATATATTCATTCATTCATCAGTGGGCTCCTAGGCTGATTTCATAAGTTGACTATAGCTAGATGTGTCATAACAAGCATGAATTTGAGGTTGAATGCTGACTTTGATTCTTAAGAGTATATGTGTCCGAATAGGTTTGCCTGTTTTTCAAACTCTGGCTAGTGATTGCTGTGCCTGCCTTTCATAACAAGGCTGACGTGTGCTAACCCACATCATCTTTCTCCCATAAGCTGTACTTCTTCCTCCATGTGGATCATTGAGCCAAAACAGTTGAGACACAGTAACTTCTGATAAGGGAGAAAGGCATCACTGAGACTGGTATGAATCCTAAACTTCAGCTGCTCATAACAGGTCTCCAAGAAGCCTCGTCTGTCTGCTTTGGGTTGTGCTAACTGATTATTCTTGTGGAGCTAACAGCTTGAAAGCAAAAAGAGCTAAGACAACCATGAACGGTGACAGTGCATGCATCTGCAGCAGGACTGGGCAGCTCTTCTCTTGATTAGAGAACTACTTCTAGGACTATTTGGCTAGCTGGGCACTGCTCTTACAGAGATAGCATAAGAGCCAGAGGGTGAGTAAACCATGCATGGCCCCTTAAGGTCTGAGTTTAGAACCATTTCCTGTTGCTTTCATTTTCATGTTATGTGAAATCCAGAATGAAACTGTAATGAAAAATAACAGTGATAGAGTGTTTTAAAATAGAAATGAGAGTCCTGGAGGGAATCAGGGCATGAGGCGTTATCAAGTTGCTACCTGAAGAAATAAATCTTTGACCTATACCCAGAGATGGACTGTTTGCATTGGACTAAGTGTGGGAAGTCCACCAATATTTTTAATGATAGCTGCAACTGTCACAAATAGATTCTTTACCTAGAGCCCTCCCTGTCAATCAGTCATGTGTACCCCAATATCTATAACGATATATGGCCTACTGTAAGAATAACTTTTCTCTACTAGCACTGGGTCTTCTATGTAACTTTTGGGACTTCTTCTTTTATCTTTGTCCCTTAAATGGCCCTGCAGCCTTTAAGTCTCTTCAGACCACTCATCCAGCCACACCTGAGCATTTGTTTCCCAACTGCAATTTCCAAGACTTTCTATAAAGTTTGTTAATGATTTTTTCACTTAATGAATTGACATCTATTGGCCAAAGTAAGTTTCATGTGTGGCCAGGCTTGGAGTCAAGGTTCAGGATGCAAAGTTAATACCAGATGGAATGAGGAACCAGAGCAAGTGACACAATCTAGTGCCTGGCTATTGCTATTTGCTCCTGATTCTCCAGTCAGGATAGCCACCCTTATAATAGGGAAGCACAGAGGGCCACAGAGATCAGAGAAAGGTGCCTCACTCAGCATGGACACAGCAGACTTAACTAAGAGGAATTAAATTAGCTGGTGTTTGGAGATGGGTATGGCTCACCATTTGGACCCTCACTGGGTCTTAATTAGGTTTTTATTGCTGTGAGGAGACACCATGACCATGAATATTCTTATAGAATACTTCTTATAGAAGACATCTAATTGATGATGACTTATACAGTTCGGAAGTTTAGTCCATACTCATCATGGTGGGAAACATCTGCATGCAGGCAGATGTGACACTACAGAAGGAGCCCAGACTTCTGCATATGAATCAGCAGGCAGCAGTTGGGCTTGGCTTCAAAGCCAGCCTCCAGTGAAAACACTTGCTTTAACAAGATCACACCTTCTAATACAGCTACTCCCTATAAGCCTATGGGACTCATTTTTACTCAAACTACCACATTGGGGGACAATTTAAGAATGGCCATTATTATACTTACTTTTGGAAACTTATTACTGGCCTCTAAGTGTTTGAAATGGCAGTGAAGTAACAACAAGCCCTCTTGCAGAAGCTTTTATTCTCATGGCTTCAAACAATGTTTAGGATGAGTTAGCACCAACATTCGCTTCCATAGTTCATTGCCTGAGAATCAGTTCCTTTCTTTTGAAGTCACTACTTGCCAGTCTGAATGCTCTGTGAAAACAGGAAGAAATAACAGGTCATGAAACCACAATTGGGAATTCCAAGAGCCGTCATTGGGAGTTATGAGAATCCTGACCCTTATACCTCTTGGGTCAAGGTATAAAAGAGTTGGTCCCATTTGGCCTGTGTGCACACAGGTTTAAAATAACGGGATTCTTCCATGAGGTATTATGACTCTCTCACTGCCATGGAACCTACTTTCCACCAGAGGAGCCAAGAGTGTCTTTCTATAGCTGACTTTCAGTTATATTTTCTCTCCTCTACATAGTAGGTTTCTGTTGACTTTTATACTTTCTTTCATCTCTTCAGCTGCTTTCCATACTAGACACAATCATGATTGCTAGCTAGGATCTCTTATCAATACAGGCTGCAGTGTGAGCTGTGACCTCTGATATGACAAGTCCAATCTCTTCCGAGTAAACCAGTGAATTCCTTTGGAACTTTGTACCCTTCTTTCACATCTAACTTCCCTTTAGCAGCACAACTTGGACTGTTTAGACCCAGTACTTCTGTTTTTTTATATTATGCTGTAATGTTGGCATACCAATTATTCGCCTATCATTGGGCTTTGCTGGAACGCTTCCATGTTAATACATATAAAGAATCAAGAAGAGGAGCTACTTTATGCTGTGAAGGCTCCAGAAATAGTGGAAGCTACCATAGTAACCATCCTAATCACCATCTTTTTTTTTTTTTTTTTGTCCTCTGGCTTGCTCTGTTACTTGACATCACTGGCCAGGAGCCATGGAATAACACAGACCAAAGCGGTGAACAACTGGAACAAAGGTGAGAAAAATACAGACTGGGTGATCCTGAAATATAATCAGTCCAGTAAAACAAAGAGCTAATTAACTCCAGAGAATGGGCTAAATACAACACCTACCAAAGCAATAATTGTGTCCCTGAATTGTGCCTTGTCTTAGCACGTTTGCCCTTTGCAGGATACATTGTATGTGTACCAGTTCTTAGAGAACAAATTTTCTGTTCTCATAAAACATTATGGCAGCAGTCATGGCCCTAAGTCAGACAGAAACAATCAGTGTGGACCCACTTCTTAAATCAGAGCTGTGCGGCTGACAGTGACTAGAAAAAGAGCTTAGACACTGGCAGAATAATGGATTTAAGCAAAAGGAAACTTCATGATGAGGAAGATTATAGTGGTGCAGAGGCTAAGCTGGGTAAAAAATGAAAGAGATGGGAAGAGAGGGAGAAAGAGGGAGAGGAGGAGGGCAAGGGGAAGGGGGAGGAGAGGGGCACTGAGGAGAGAGAGAGATCACATTCACTGACAATGGGGCAAATGATTTTCTGATATCTAAGGTGGTGTGGGGAGCAGATAGAAACAATACATGTTTAGGTGAGAACTGAACATTTCAAAGTCATTTGTGGATGTGCAAAAAAAAAAAAAAAAAAAAAAAAAAAGGAGACCGCAAATTTCTTTGCGCTTAAACAGGAAGAAAAAGAAACCAAGTTCCAGATCAGGAAGAAAGGTTAATATATAGAATCAAATTGGAGACAGTGGTAGAGGTAAAATGGCGGTCTGAAAATTAACAGTATGAAGGGAAATGACACTAAACAGCCATTCCTCAATCCAAAGCTTAGGCACTTTGGGGATCAAGGTGGATGAAGAAAGAAATGGTGGGGCCTGCAGAGACAGCTCAGCAGTTAAAAGCATCTACTACTCTCACAGTGAACCCAGGTATGGTTCCCAGGACCCATATCATGTAGTTAACCTGCATATAACAGAGAGTCTAATGCTCTCTTCTAGCCTCAGAGGGCATTTACATATATAGGTCACACACACACACACACTCAGGTACACACATATTCCTTAGGCACCCACATATTCATAAAATAAATAAACATACCTTTAAAGAACAACAAAAAAAAAGTGACTCAGTCTCCGTCAACAATCTTTACTGCATGCCCTTTGGCTACTCCATTGCCTGATCCTGGGCTGATTTCAATGGAAGAAGTCACTGTGCTCATCACTGACAATGCCTCTGGCATGTGCAAAGCTGACTTTGCTGATGAACATGCCCCCCAGAGTTAGGTTTCCCTTCATTGACTGGTACTCTTGACACTAGTGTGTCATGGTAGATATAAGACAAAAGGACTCCTATGTGGCTTAAGAGGCCAAGATCAAGTGGAGTATCTTGACCCTAAAGTACCCTATCAAACACTGCATGGCCACCAACTAGGAGGATCTGGCACCACACCTACAATGAACTGCATTTGGCCAGTGAGGAGAACCCAGTGCTTCTGACTGGGGTAGCACTCTCAATCCCAAGGCTAACAGAAAGAAGATGACACAGATAGTGTTTGAAGCCTTCAACACCTGCACCATGTATGTGGCCACTCAGATGCTGTCCCTGTATGCCTCTGGGCACACCATTGGCACTGTCATGTCTCCTGGTGTCTGGTCACACATACACCAACTATCTATGAGGACTATTTCCTTCTTCATGTCAGTTTTGATCTGGACTTGACTGAGACCTAACAGACTACTTCAGGAAGAGTTTGACTGATGAGGGTTATAGTTTCAACCCATGACTGAAAAGAGATTGTGTATGACATTAATGACAGCTTTTGATATCCCTGGATTTTGAGCAAGAAATGACCACTACTTTATCATCCTGTTCCTTGGAGAAGAGCTATCAATTGCTGATGTGCAGGAGACTGGCTTCATCAATGAAAGATTCAGTTTCCAGAAGTTATCTTCTAGTGCTTTTTACGGTGCTTGTAGTCTTGTGGCTTCCATAAGACCACCTTCAACTCTACCACCATGTAGCTAGTCTTTGTTGACGGGATGCAGAAGATCAAACGGCTGTCTTCCAGAACAATGGAGATCAAGTTCATTGCTCCCCTGAGCACAATCCCTCAAAGCATAGGTACTAAGCATATGACTCCATCTTGGCCTCAGTGTCCACCGTTTTGCAGATGTGGACCAGGAAGCAAGATTATGCTGAGTTGGGTCCCTTCATTGTTTACTGCAAATGGAGTAAAAATGCTTCTAGAGAGACAGAGCCAGGTATCTGCTGTGTGAGCTGATTCTGAAGTATCAATTTGTCCTGGCTAAAGTACACACCTCACACTTACCTCACAAAAATGAGAAAAGCCTTTGAGAAGACATTTGTCCTTGAAGCTTGTGTCTGATATCAGCACTGGATTGCAGAACTTGTTCCTGATTTTTGATCATGTGTTAAAGTTAACTCTTCCCTTATATGTTTAATAACCTGTGCATATCCTGACTCAGTCCTTAGTTCATGTCATGTGGCTCAGTCATTTGGTGGCTGTGTAGAACACACTATGGAAGAGAAATCTCCAGCCTAATGGCTCCAAATGAGCACCGCAAAATGTTCCGTCCATGTTATCAGCTCTCAGTCGACCAATCTAGGATTTCTGGATGCTACAAGTTTCCTGAACCAGTTACCTCATCCATCTTGCTATTTACCAGGGTGGGGAAGTCCAAGCCTTAGGACCAAGTTTCATTCTGCTGGTTTTCCTCTTTTTCACAGCACAGTGGCTTGCGATTTGCCTGAATTCGGAACATTTGCATTTATACCTATGAATTTATTCATCTTTTTAATGAATGTAAGTTATTTTAAACACAGTTCTTTAGGATATGACATAGTTTGGTTTTCTACTGTTTGGTGAGAACATTAGGCCCCAGTAACAAGCACATCATTGTGTAAAGAAAAACAAATGCTACCACCAATAGAAAAAAAAAATAAGTATAAGAAAGAAATGGTAGACGGGAGTGAGAAGAATTTCTGAAATAAACAAAATCAACCTCATGACTCCATTTAACAGTGTTGTTGAGAGCCTGAAATGGAACATATGTTGAACATTGTAGCTTTTTAAATGGCAGTATCACCTACCCTCGTCACCATGATCATGTTCCTCAGAGACTGACCATGTCTAGTGGTGTGCAGATGAACATGCTTACTTTGCCATTGGTTTTACAAATAATGTTTTATCTACCCTCACAACAACCTCATGAGTAGAGTGCAGATATTATTATTTTAATTTCACACTCGAGGAAGTGCAAGCTCAAGGCAATGGAGTGATGGTCCATTGAGCACAGAGGCCACATGCACAGTAGGACCAGAGATCCCACCTCCCTACTGACTTCTGACTCTGATAGTCCACATCACTGCCCATAATGGCTTAGTTCCCATCATGTTGATTAAGCCCAGGACATTTTTTGTTATACTTATAAATCTGTTTCCATTTTTTATACTTCCAGAATATAATTCACCTAAGAAGCCTGGGGCATTTGTACATTTAAAATTCTGATCCATTCAACTCTCCTCAGGAGACACAGAATGGTTCAGAATTCCCAAGTGGAAGGTGCTTAATGGAAAACCAAGAAATACAACAATTTACATGTCCTAATATATATATCAAGGGCCTCTGACCTCCTGGTAGGAAAGTAAATGTGAATTAGGAGTGAAATGAGGTTAGAAACAATAATGAAGCCAGAACAAAATGAGAGTCCTGGGGCAAAATGGAATATTTGTATTCAGAGGTGTTTTCTTCAGAGAATCCCAAGGCCAAGGATGTGAACAAGGGGCCTGAGCACTCAGGATCAGAAGGACACCAGCGTAGGCATCGCCTGGAAAATCCTTCCTCACAACTCAGCCAGCTTTTTGTCTTCCAATAATCGCATTTCTTTTTTTCATGCTGTAGGGTCAGAATTAATTCTTTGGGTTTGTTACAGGCTCACACATACTGGGGGCATAAGCTTTGCTTTTGCAAATATTTGCTTTTGTTTGCACAGGTTTAGTCTGTACCTTGTAAACAGAACAAGAAATAACATCAACACTCATATAAAATGTCTTTGTTTTCTAAAAGTGCCTGTCCATGACTGATTGTATTTACTTACTGTTCAGCCTGGAACTGGGTTGCTGCTTTCCTTCTGTTCTCTTCTGAGGAACATCGTCTCTGCAGGAGGAACACTGGCTCCCTGGACTCTTCTGCCTTGCCATTCTGTTTGTGTGGAGGGGTCCCCAGCGTTATTCTTACTCCTCAAACTAACACCAGGGAGAAGATCTCAAAATGCAACTTTGCAAGTTCAAGGTCTGTAAGGGTTACAAAGTGAATTTGAAGCTAGCCTGGGAACTTAGAAAGATCTCTTAAAAAAAATGTTTAAAAAGACCTGAGGTGGGGCAGGGCAAATGGTGGGGTGGAGAGAGGGCTTAGTGGTTTAGAGCACTTGTTGCTTTTACAGAGGACTCAGGTTCTCTTCCCAGCATTTACATGATGGCTTCTAACCATCCTAAGTGTGGTTACAGGGAACCTGGTGCCCCTTTCTGATCTCCACAGGTACACATACATACATGCAGACAAAAATCTCATACACGTGAAATTAAATACATCCTTAAAATAAATAAATAAAATCACAAAAGGGTGGGAACACAGTCCTGATAGAGCACATGCTGGGCACATGTGAGGCTCTCGATCCAACCCCTACTATCACCAGAAATCCACCCAACCAACCAAGAAGCAAGGGAGCTCTGGCCATGTTGTTCTTTTCGTTAAAGACTCTCAGAGACTCCCTACTACCTCAGAATAAGTTTTGAGTCCCCTCCTTCCATAGAGAAGCTGCTTTGGTTTCTGATCCAATCTTCATCCTCAGTTGTGGTTTAGAACTTTGAAATTTACTCATGTTCATCACAACCTGGGCTTGTTTCTGCCTCTGTGTGTTTACAGGTGTCAGATTCTCTAACTGAACCCACCTTTGCCTCTTTTCTGTTTTCTTAGGCCCCTGAACTTCTACATCCCTTTCAAAAGAGATGCTCAGATTTTTGTGCAATTGACATAATTCCCAATGTCCTGTTTACCACATAAAATATACATTTTGGGGATGGAGAGTGGTTAAGAGCACTGGGTGCTCTTCCAGAGATCCTGGGTTCAGTTCCCAACAACCACATAGTGGCTCACAACCATCTGTAATGGGATCTGATGCCCTTTTCTGGCATGCAGATGTACATACATATAAAACAGTCATATACATAAAAAAACCATAAAAATGTTTTGTTATTTCCTTACCCCTTTTTCTCCTAGTAAACCTCTGCCTAAGATAACATGCTGTGAACATCATTTTTGACTTTCTGGCAACTACATTAAAAACTGTAAAAGCTCCAAGTGATTAACCTTAACTACCTATCTTATTGGTCCTCATCTATCCAAAGTATATTTTATTTTTAATGTGGAATAAATATATAGATGATGAGGATATTTTCTATTCTTTCCATAATTATTCTTAGAAACATTGTATATATTTTAAAACACATATAGCACATGACAAATACTGTACCAAACCCCTGCACTTGACATGAGTTTTGTAATATTTAGAGTTCAGAAAGGGGATCCAGGCCAGGAGACAAGTCATCAGCTAAAAGCTCTTGGATTGCAAGACTAAGAACCTGAGTTCAATGTTCTAGTTGTGTTCTGACACAGCACTTAGAGTTACTCAGTGCCTCACACATACCTGATCTCTCTCTCTCTCTCTCTCTCTCTCTCTCTCTCTCTCTCTCTCTCTGTCTCTCTCTGTCTCTCTCTGTCTCTGTCTCTCTCTCTCCCGTGCGCACACACACACACACACACTCGCGAGTAATAAATAAATAATTTTAAAGGAAGCCTATACTTCTATTTATCCAAGCCAAAATGTAAAAGTTTGCCAAGAGCCAGATTATAATTTTTTTTATTGAAATTAAATAGCCATAAATGTTCTTCTACTGAATTAGCCACATTTCGGGATGTCACGGTTTCAGGTAGCCAGAGCCAGGATTAAGCTTTGAGCAGCCAGGGTCTAGGAAGTGAGGTCCTAGAGAAGACAGTCCCACTAGCCACACTCTTGTCCTACTACTGGGTTCTGTGTTGGTGATGCAGCCTGGAGATCCAGCTCCTCTTCTATCTCCCAGCTTCCCCCAGCACAGAGCTGACATTCACTTGGCAGGCAGGTGTTCGGTATAGTCGTATGGAGAGGTAATTGAACTTAATGTGGGTTCTCTGCTGTCATTTTTTAATGGAGACACCTGGGACACAAAGACATGACCAGATTTTCTTTCTGAATGACAGGAGACTGTACATCATGAAACCAAAAATAAATAAATAAATAAATAAATAAATAAATATCCATCAGCTGACTTTATTTCCAGAAAGTTTGTCCAATTTTGATGTGATTCTGGATTCTGTCCAGACACCAAAATAGTACTGTTAGGGAGGAAAGGAGAGAGGGAGAGAGGGAGGGAGAGGAGGAGGGAGGGAGAGAGAGAAGGAGGGAGGGAGGGAGAAAAGGAGCTAGGGAGAGAG
>NW_021604712.1:901168-978334 GCF_004785775.1 Grammomys surdaster | reverse complement strand
AGAGGAAGGGAGGGAGGGAGGGAGAGAAGGAGGGAGGGAGGGAGAGAAGGAGGAAGGGAGGGAGGGAGGGAAGGAGGGAGGGAGGGAGGGAGGGATGAAGAGAGAGAGAGAGAGAGAGAGAGAGAGAGAGAGAGAGAGAGAGAGAGAGAGAATGTAGTCACAATTGGTTCCAAAGAGAAAGGAGTTCCAGAAATGTGACATGGTTGTAACAGGTTCTTTGGGGGAAATGTCAGAGCTCTGAACTTCAGTAGCCTGTGCACAAAGCAAGGGCTTAAACAATGAACAATGAATTGCCCTGGGCCTTGGTTAGGAATTGTGTTTGAAGAGGCAGAGGCAGGTGGGAAAACCACGCTTGCACCACTTTCTCATGCTCTTCATGGAGAGAGACATTCCCTCTGGGATAGCACCGTGGTGCTACAAATAGAAGAGCAGAGAAAGGAGGAGTGATGGGAGAGAGGCCCAGAGTCCCAGAAAAATAGAGCAGTGTGTGGTCACACACCAACAATTTATACAATAAGGTATGTATAAATAACTGCTCTCTGTCTAGTGCATGTAATGAATGGACAAATTTGGAGAAACTACCATGGATGAAACTAGCCTAATTCCCAATTAGGGAGCACCAGGGCTCTTGGAAGAGAGATGGGGAACAGACTTGGCTCTGAGATGTGTCCTGACTCTACCCAACCCCAGCACAGCTGCTCTGTCTGCCGTAAGGTAGAATCTCTGAGACTTCAGAAACTATGGAAATTCCACTGCAGGGCTTCTTCCACATTCAACCTGCAATACATGGTTTATTCCAAAAGAATGACCCAAAGGGATCAGAAGTTTTGGACCACATCTCTGCTTCACAGTCACGAATACTTATCCCTCTCCATTTTAAAATGAGAATGAGTGTTTCTGTTCTCATCCTTAGGAGATGCAGACTTAATTCTTGGAGGGGAAGACCATCTCTTCTTGCCTTTACCATCTCGTCAGAACCTGATGAGAATGAAGAGGATAGCACTCTGTGAAACAAAACGCACGCACCTAGCATCTTCACATCTTTCCCACAACCCATTGCGTTATGTTAACAGAGTGGACTAGGGAGGTCCAGGTAGGAGGTGGGCAAAACCATTGTTATTATTTAATACTACTACTACTAATAATAATAGTAATAATAATAATAATTAATAGTAATATTAATTAATGATATGTCATTAAACAATAGAAAATCTCTTCAACTAAAAAGGACAGGGAAATACAAGGAAAAAGGAATACAAGAAATATTGTGTTCACTTCCTTGAAGGTATTGTAGTGCGCTGCCCAAGTCAGAGCCATTCAGTCCTTTCACTGTGTGCTTCTTGTTTATTATGCACACTGAAAGTGTCCCTGAATTGCCTTCATATTACAACAACTGCCTCACCCAAAGGCATACCTACTCCTGGGAAATCTTTCATGTAATAATCATGGCTAATGTGGGTGTTCAGTGGCTACTAGCCCCAGCCCTTCGATTCACAGAAACGTTGGAGGTCCATCCAGGTCTAAAGTTCCCTAGGGGCTGGCTGAGCCCTTGTTGACTCTGTACTGTAACTCTCTCTGTGCACCCACTACTCTGTGCACAACCTCACCCCTTGATTCTAGAGACAAACATCTTTGCTTCAACTGAGCACCAGGTAAGTAATTGGCCTGAGGGAAGAGTCCATGATCCAAGACAAATAACTATCTTTAACATAAGAGTCAGCTTCGCTGAAGAATGATACCTGTAGAATCCTGCCAGACTGGAGAGGTAGAATATTTAAATCTTCTCAATGAGGCTGTCTTGCTGTATAAAAAGGTGGCATGTGAGACCTATTTTGGAGGAGGGTTGGGTACATATACTTTATCTTATATAACTTAGAAAATGTGTGTAGTGTGATTCCAGTATCACTTTGATACATATTTATGGCACATGTAAGTACTTAATATTTGAGCCAAACCTGAAAGTGCTTCTTGTGCCACATATGACCTTGAACATCTGTGATCCTTGCAATGATCACTTACTTTCAACGACAGTATTTTCTTTTTTTATTTTATTTTTTTAAATCAAATCATAATTTTTACTTATTCACACAGGGGTTATAAACACAAAAAGGCAGGATGTGGGGAAGGGGATGACACTGGAGTGTGGGTGTTCAGGGGGAGTACAGATATCTTTCAGAATAGGGTATCCGCTGGGTGAAGGTTCAGGGGACAGGTCACTATGACTCTGTCTAGGATTCACTTGTCCTTATCTAAGTTGGTATTATCTGCCAAGGCTACCTATTTACAAGGTCTATGACTACTCAGGCTGGTAAATTTCCACAAAAGCTGCCTGTTTACAGTAGCTTATAGCCATCTGTTTCAATGTTTTTCCACTGAGACCCAAGACTTGGTGTTAGTATACATGTATGACAGGCCTATTGCTGATTTTAGGCCTATGGCTGATTTTAGGCCTTCAGTGTATAAGCAGGGCTGCCCCTGACATCTCCTCCCTTCTCTAAGTATAGAAGGGCTGTGGCGATTCTAATCTTGTGAAGGCGGGGATAGAGGCCTACCTCCAGTAATTGAAGGGGACTTTGTAATGGCTCCGGTCCCCCTGAATGACAGTATTTTCATTGACCTTATTTTCACAGCTGTTTCATCCATTCCATGCATAAGTTCTATCTTTGTTCCTGGAGAACTTACATTCCAGAAAATACTAATGTAAACATTCTGTGTGTTCTCTGTGGCAACAGTTGTGATGAATCCCTCTAAATGCACAGGAACCATGCAAGCAGAGCCTTTAATAGGGGACTACAGTGAATGTGGAACACAGCAAAGGCTTATGTTATGACACTACATTGCAGCTCAGAACTGGCGAGTGAGTAGCATCTAAGTGAATAGCATCAGCCTAGAGCAAGAAGAGGCTAAGGCACTCCAATCATGTGTGCACTCTGGGGACCAAGGCACGTTGTCATGGGCATGAGGAATACAGGGAAAGCTCTGGGCTGCACTGGTGTGGGCTGGTGCACAAGGCTAGATAGGGATTTGGACTTTATTCCAGGGATAGAAGTGAGTCATTTAAAAGTTTTAAGAGATCAGATAGAGATTTTTAAAGTATTGCCTTGCTTGAAGTGCTGGACAGGGCTAAGAAGAAGCCAGGAACACTAATGCACAGGCATCTGTCTTAAGGGAAAGATGATGATCACATGGGAGAGGGTGGATCTCAGCGATATTGTGAAGAGAAACAGTGAACATTGACAACCTAGTTTGACATCCAAGGAACTGTGAACTCCCGACTCAGAAATTCTTAGCTGTTTCTTGTGTCAGCAAAATTATGAAAATTGAGGAAATGAAATTATACACCATGTCATTGAAAATCATAACATTTGCCACCAAAACTATAACAACTTTCCCAGAGAAAGAGTTATACACAGGTTCTAGAAGTTGTCACTGTAACTAGGGTGAGAGGAGCCCCAGGAATAAGACAATTCACACTTGATTGATTGTTACTGCAATCAAGTCTCAAATCACATAATCCATTTGTAAGTTCAACAAGGGATTATTTTCAATCTTAATTTTTGACAATATAATTCATGTATATAATATAGTTTGATTATATTAACCTCCTCTTAATATTCTCTTTTATCAACTCCTTACTCCTTCTGGATCCCTTCTTCTTCCCAACTCCCTTCTCAATTCCATATAATTTTTAAAGACCAGCTGAGTTTAGTCAGGGTGGCTTGTGATAGTATAGTTATCCACAAGATAGGCAACTTACAAGATAGGCCATATCATTGAAGAAAAGAGTCCCTTCTCCCAGCAACCAATAACTGCCAATAGTTCCTTAGATAGGGGTGGGACCTTGGGACACCCCTCCTCCATCAATGCTAGAATTAAACAGATATTTATTGAACATGCTATTTCATCTAAAGAATGATGTCAGCATATGGAATATATGAATGAATCTTCCAAAAGGGCATAGTTAATAAGAACTAAACTGATCCTGTCCAGGGAAAGAGCAACAAAACCAACAATAACAAAAGATGGTTGAGATTCCTTCATCCGTCATTTAATTAACAGCAGGATCAGGCGTTACCCATAGAGAAGCAAATGTGTCTGCAGCTGAAAAGCATGGAAACTCCAGCCTCAGCCTCTTCTGGACAAACTGCTCAGACTAACTCCTATCTAGAGATCCTCCAATCTTTCCTTCCACTTCGGACTCTGTGTTTCCCTTTTAAGTTTCTCTTGTTTTTTGTGACATAGCAGGGTCACCCCTTGCAGGAAATCTGCCTCACTGCCTCACTGAAAGGCAAACTGACATTTGGGCCAATGAAGTTTCTGGAGAAAGACTTCAAGATAAATGATGCCACACAAGCTGAAGGAGAGAGATAAATTCTGGCTTCTCCCCATCCTAGTCCCAGCCCAGCCTTGCCTGGATCCGGTTTAGAAGCAATGTTTTGAACTTCAGATTTTCTTATGCTTCTACATGCAAGAATGCCTACGTTAAAGGGATGTTGACAGAGGCATGGAAAAACTTTGTCACTCCTGAGGACATTGCTGACACAGCAGACAAGAACCCTGGGGGCACTTGGCAAAGGCCCAGGGACCATAGTGAACAGCAGGTATCAGTGACAAGAGGAATGCTGCCACCTCTGCTGACAAAGTGCAGGGTGGAGTGGCCTGCTGCAGCCCATCTTTCTTGGCTCTGGGGACCATCAGTGTGAGTAAGATTTGGGTGAAAAAGCCTCTGCTGGTTTTTTTTACTGTAAGTGTCCAGAACAGAGGAGAATAGAGGCATCACTGATTTTTCATTCCACAGTAGTGTTTTGGAAATGACTTTTCCTCATTTGCACCAGATGCTCAAACACACAGCCCGGTTGTCAGGACTTCCTGTTAAATTAACCTCTCGTGTGTCTCGTGTGTGTGGAGACCGGTTTCTGCAAAGCAAAGATTGGGAGGAAAAACCAAACGGAACCAATATGTAGGCCAGGACTTAGCTCCCACTGCAGGCCCATCTGCCTCCAGGACTGAATCTTATCTGATCATTTCCATGGCAACAGCTGTGGGATTAGAATAGGATGAAGGTTTAGGAAGAGTTGCTGGAATTCAGTCCTAGACAAGTGAGGATTATTTAACTACACTCTCATGTTACCATGGAAACACAAATTTACAAATCAGGCAGGATTTTTGTAGCTCTGTAGAACAGAATTATATTCTTAGGGCTGTTTCAAATCCCCTAGTCCTGTTTTCTGTCCCTTGGGGGGGGGGGCATAATTATCCCACTGGACACAGCCTAATTATCCCACAAATACTTTTTGTTTTCATTTTAAAGTCAAAAAGAATACACAGTCTAAGTTTGAGATCAAAGGACTAGTTCTTAAAATGCTGTTCTAAATTTTTTAAAGTCAAATTTGTTTTAGCTCAAAGAGAAAGAATTTTAAACATATACTAAGGAACATATACAGAGTCAGTTAAGCCTCGTATATAAGTAGAAACCAAAATTATCCTCATTAAAGATGGTATTTATTTCTCTTAACAACCATCAGCCCTGAATTTTTGATTTGCTTAATAGAAATTGAGCATCAGAAGTCAATAAGGCTTTAGCTTTGGTCAGAGTTTTAGGTTTACAAACAACGTTCACCTTTTAAATATATACATTTTAATTTTAAAAGAAGAAGCAGAAAGAGAAGGAAGAGAAGGAGAAGGAGAAAGAGAAGGACAAGAACAAGGACAAGGAGAAGGACAAGGACAAGGAGAACCAAAATAGTGGCTGTATTTGTCTCAGAGTCAAACCACACCCCTCTTACATCAGAGCATCTTCAAGGAAGCCAAAGATGCTGACAATCACATTTTGTTGTTAGTGGTTCCCTACCAACTCTCAAACACCTGTTTACTATTTTCCACTCCCCACCCCTTCCTGTGGCACAAATACTCTGAACCTCCCACATGGCTGACACCACCTTCTGTCACCATTATCCATACCAGCTGCTTAAGTCAGTCTGGTGACAGGAGCTGTCAGAAGTCGAGTGACTTCCCTCAAGGTTAAGCAAGAGTACAAAGGGATAGCTGGACCATCAGTCAGAGCCACAGAGTAAGAATGGGAGCTTACGTGCCTCTGTTTTGAACAGGGCTGTAATGGGCTATTGATGTATGCATAGTGATGGTATTCTGTGTCATGAGTCCTCGGGGCCTGGCTGTCAAGATGGAAAACTGCAGACATCAAAGCTGAGCAATCGTCTTTGTATTAAGAGCATGTACCACACATTTTGGACATGTTGCTTAAACTTGTGTACTCAAGCCTGTGGTCTAAGAGAGGGTACAATTTGACCTAGCCCCAAAGAGGCTCACAAATATACACTAGTTCTCGTAGCCTCAGAGGATGCAAATTCACATGTCCAACATTATTCTGTAAGGCTATTGTCACATTTATTAGCATTCAAAGTCAAGTCACATGACTCTTCATGTTTGATTTCTTAGTACCCGTTACATGGAGCTGTTTATTTTTTATGATTTGTAATAGTAAAGCATGAAATGAAACCATACATGTGGGGGGACAGCCTAAATATAAATACGAATATGGCAGAAATATCAACAGATGCTACACTATTCAGAAAGTCTGATTGGTGCATATGTGCATATGTGAAGATAGGTCTGAAATGCAGCACCCCATAAGACAGCTATGGTGCAGGACACTGCCTAGCCTTTAGTGTACAGAAGCACAGAAAATAGGGTGTGTGTGTATCAGTGAGATCTGAAGAGATCCCTATGAAACCATGGACAACAGATACATCTAGAGGGTGGGACAGCAGATCTCAAAGGGTAAGGAAGCATTTATTTGCCATTTGATAAAATTTACTCATTTTTTATTTCTAAATGTACATGTTTATTTTCATTTTGAATTTGGAATAGGACTTTATGTAGCTATGTAGTTGAGACTAACCTGGAACTCCTGATCTTCCTGCTTTTAGCTCCCAACTGATGGAATTACAGACATGGACTACCATGCCTAGTTTTATGCAGGGCATAGGATCGATCGAACCTAGGACTTTGTGCATGCCAGACAAGCACTCTACCATTTGAGCTATATCCCCTGTCCTACATATATTCCTTAGTAGTAAACATTACATTATTAGAAAATAATGGGATGGGAAGGATTGAACTGGTGGTGCATCAGACTCACCAAAAGGTGGGGATGGTAAGGTGATAAAAGACAGAAGGAGAAAAGAAACAGAACACTGCTTTAATTAGCAGATGCTGAACGATCTTTATGGGATCTTACAAAAACCATGAACAGCTTTGTTGGCGTATAATTTACATACTACAAAATCCCAGACAATTTTAAAGTGTAGAACTGCATTGGTTTTTAAACATGTTTATAAAACTGTGCGATTGTGACCACAATCTAACTTTGGAATATTTCCACCACATGGGAGGAAACTCTTCACCCATTAGCGGTGATTCTCATTGACCACTCTTTTCACTCATGCCTTGCCAGCCACTCATTTGCTTTCCATTTTTATAGATTTGCCTTTTCTGGCCACTTCCTGTAATTGGAAATGTGGTCCTTTAAGGCTAGTTCCTTTCACTTGACATACCGTTTTAAAGATTGACCCATCCTGTATCATGCATTAATGTTTCATTTTTACTACTGTATAATATTCAATCATTGAGCCATGTCAACTTTTTTGTATTCATTCACCAACTGATGATCAGCTGATTGTATATTTTTCTCTTGGATAAATACATAGGCTTAGCAAGATAAAAGGGTGGGTTCTAAACCTTTTAAGAAGGTGCCACCATACATTCCAAAGTGAACATAAATGTTAGCTGTCCACAGCTGTGTATGAGTTCTGGCTTTCTTCATAGCCTTTCTTGTCTTTTTCACATCTTCGTGTCTATTGAAATTTTTTACCCATTTTTATGGTGGACTGAGGGTGTGGTTCAGTGAATAATGTACTTGCCATGTAAGATGTGTGGACCTCAGGTCAGATCCCCAGAACTACCCTGATGCTGAATGTAGCACTGTGCAACTGATGCTAGTATTCCCACTGGGATGGGAGGCAGAGTTAGGAGAGTCACTGAAGCTCCAGGCCAGTTATCCAAGTAGACAGAGTGGTGAACAATAGAAGATACTGTCTCCAACAAAATAGAAGGAATGGACTGGCACCCAAGGTAACTGACCTCCACACCTGGGTTCCCACATTCACAAACTAATATGTATTCACACACATCACAAACCCCTCTCACTCCTACACCCCTACACATTTGAATATGCAAAACATAGAGGAATCTTTATATGTAAAATCTAAGACTCTTAGCAAATATATATGATTTAAAATTTTCTCATTCTACGGGTTGTTTTGTTGTTCCTTCTTACTGTAAATATTTGAAGGAAAAACACCAAGGTTGAGAAACTATTATTTATCAATTTGTTTTTCCCTTATCATTTGTAGTTTTAGTATTATATCTTAAAATATTGCATAACTCAAGGTTATAGATATTTATGCCTTTGTGTCTCCCTAAGTGTTTTATTACTTTTAGGGACAGTGAAATGGTCTAATGGGTAAAAACACTTATGTCCACCTGGACACTTCATCTACGGTAGAGGAAGAAAGGAAACTTTTGAGAGTTGTCCTCTGACCTCTACACACCAGCCTTGACAAACACACACATGACACACAATAATAATAAATGCAAATAAAAGTAGTTTTATTATTTTTAGTTTTTATGTTTAGACTTTAGATCCACTTGATTTGATTTATCCTAGAGTAGGACGGGGGTCTGACCTCTATTCTTCTGCATGGGTAACTTTTACATTTGTTGATAAAATATTTTCTCTCCCTAGGTTTTGGGGCCTTGTTTGTTTTTTGTTTGTTTGTTTTCATTTTTTGGCATCCTTGTGAAATGTCAATTCACAATAAATCCCTGAGTTTATTTCTTGGCCCTGTTTTGTATTTACTTATCCATCTTTATCCTGTTGCTGTTGTTAATGCCACTCTGTTTTGGTTACTATGGTTCTATAGTATGTTTTGAAATGGCGAAGTTGACTTTTGACATTCTAGGTTCCTTTAATTTCCAAATAACTTTGTCCTAATATTGTCAATCTCTTCAAACATGCAAGCAGGGCTTTGGTAGCTGTTGTGTCAATCTAGAGATCAATTACTCCAGGATTAGCCCCTGAACAATCATACATCTTCTCACTCATTGATGTTAAGTGTCTTTCTGTTTATTTTAGGTCCTCTTAGTTTCTGTCAGCAATGTTTATAGTGTTCAAGATAAACAGTTTACATTTCTTTGCTTGAAATTCTTTATAAATATTTTATCCTGTTTTGTTGTTGTTGTTAACAGGGTATCTTTTATCTAAGACTGGTCTTAAATTTGCCAGGTAGCCCAGGCTGGCCTTGAACTCCTGATTCTTTTTTGTCAATTTCCCATGTCCAGAGATTGCAAGCCTCTATGACACACTCATCTTTGATTTTACTCCTTTTGATGGTATTTAAATATAATTATATCCTTAATTTCATTTTCTTATCACAAACCTAAAGAGATAACATTGATTCTTGTATATCCGTCTTACATAATAAACATGCTGACTGAATCTACCAGTCTTAATAGATTTTTAAAAGTAGATTCATTGAAAATTTCATTTCATTTCTTTCTTTTTTCTTTCTTTTTGGATTACTAAACTACATTTATTGAATATTTAGCAGACACATCATATGCAAGGGAAGTAGGATGGAGGCAGCTAAGAATTAAATACACACACTCATCACAATTCCAGCTAGTAGAAAGTATAACATGTGTATTAGTTAGACTTTCAAACAGAATTTTGATGCCTGACTAAAGCAAAATAAACTACATGTATATTCCATTTAAGAAAACACTTATCAAAATGTGCTTACCATCCTCAATGCTGGGTAGCATCAACTCAGAACACAAATGTACTTCCCAGAATATGTTGCTTGAGCAGTGTGTGTGTGTGTGTGTGTGTGTGTGTGTGTGTGTGTAAGTTAGACTTCACTGCTGAGAAACCCTGGCCAGCAAAATCACAAGCAGATCCTCCCAGAAACATCCCAGCATCTGCACCAAGTCTTTCCCCCCACAGAATCCACCCTGCTTCAGGTTAACTTACTTCCAGCTGTTTATATGTCTCGTCTCATCATCTTCTTCATGCTTTCTGAGTTTCTTTTTAAAAATAATTTATTGTTTGATGACTTGCTTTTAATCTCTCCTTAAGCTCTGCAATTTCAAAGCTTCCCTATCCCCTCTGGGTTTCACTTCAATTTTTGCCATTTCTGCTTGTCCTTATAGGGTCCTAATGTTAGCTGACAAGGTGCTGTTAACCTTGTATCATTGCTGTTGGGTCTTGAAGATATCATTTCACCTTAGAATCTGAAAAGACTGTCTCCCCCACCCCTGCCCAATATTGGCTTGTGGTCAGCTGCAACGACTTTAGGAAATGATGCAGAGTCACTGGTCCTTCATTAGAGTCAATGAAAATAGTTTGATGATTATTTTAAGTTCACCCCATGCCATTCCAGGAATTGCATATGAAGGCATAGTGATGACTCTTAAGGGAGTGTCATGGTTTTCATGTAATTTAAACTGGACCTTCTTCACATATGTTGGCATATGCTCGCTTTTAGATGATTTTACATATATTGTTCACTGGCTGATGTGTCCATCTTCTTTTTCCCCCCAAAATATTAGACAACATAACCAATCATTCTTCTTCCAGAGTCAGACCCAGACTCCAAAATTCTTCCATTCTCTTGAACACACTGTTCCAGGAAAGGAGCTGCTGCCTCCAGGGAAAGAGCTCAGGGCAGCTGAGTCCTGGTTCCCCTCACAAGCCAGCTCCTCTGGGACCAGATGTTTCAGGCTAGGGGAAGGTGATGTTCTTGGGCTTCTAGCACCTCATAGCCACCTCCTCCATATCAGCGGCTCTAGGAGTCAGACATTCAATCTTGTTATTTCTACTCTGTGTCCTGAAAAGTTCTGTGGGAAAACACCCAACCCTGGTGGAGAAACTCAGGGTGGAAATGTCCTAGCTAACTGCATTTTATTGGCTCTTGTTAAACCTTCTTGCTTACTTCCCCTGTGTTCTTTGTCTTTAATATGTCCCTGCAATATCCATTGAAGGCTGCTCTGGGAGGTGTGTTTCTTTCCAGGGAGTTGCTGACCAGCTTAAAACAGACTCTTAGTTCAAACTTTGGTCATCTGAGTAGTCTTTGGGTCTCTAATCCGCAACAGTGGGAGTCTTTTGGACTTTTCCACAGAATATATTCCATGGTATAAGAATAGAAACAGCCTTTCTTCTTTCTGGAGCCAATATGTCTTTTATTTCATTTTCTTGTTTTATTGCTCTGGCTAGAAGCCCTGGCAACATGTTGAACAGTCTCTGAGGACCGCCATATTTTTCTTGTCCTTGATCCTGGTGTTGATGCCGAGGAATGGAGCAGTTCCCCATCTTTCAACATTAAGTTTGGTATCAGCTGTAGGAATTTTATAGACAACTGTTACTAGGCTGAGAACTTTCCCTTAAAATTCCTAGTTTGTTGAGTTTAGACATGATGAAATTAGATTACATTTTGTCAAATTTTGCTTTTTACATCCTTTTCGGTATCTTTAAATAATTTAGGCAGATTTTTGTCCTTCATTCAATTGACATAATGTAATTGAATTTTTAAAGCAATGTTGCATTTTTATGATAAATGTTCCTGACCTCAATGTACACTCCCTTTAATATTTTGTCTTTTTTCTTTTATTGAAAATTCATTTTTTTCATATACTATATTGTGATTATAGATCTCCTTTCCTATTCCCCTTGTTTCTCCCTACCTCTCCTTGCATCTGGATCCACAGACCTTCTGTTTCTTCTTAGAAATAGTCATCTAAGGAATAACCATAAAATAAAATAAAATAAAATAAAATAAAATAAAATAAAATAAAATAAAATAAAATAAATAAACAAATATTCCCACTTCAAATTAAGCAAAAATCCCTCACAAGTGTGCCCTGCTATTTTTGAGTTTTAGTTAATTCCAGATGTATTCAAGTTGACAACCAAGAGGAGCCATCACAGGCCCCCTTTAATATTTTGATGGGATCTATTGGTGTCTACGTTTTAGGAAAATTTTACATCCATGTTCTTGAGAGATAGTAGTCTGTCCTTTTATTTTCTTGTGTCATTATTTTCTGATTTTTAGTATCCGGCAATAGTGATGTTACAGAATGAATTGGTGAGGGTTTCATCTTCTCATTTATAAAAAGTTAATAATGCATTTTAGAAAGCCGTTAGTAATTATAGTGATCAAGTTCTAACAGTTGGCCTGGTTTCCAGTATCAGACAGTATTACCTCCTGTTGAGCAGGACTTAAGTCCAATTAGACAGTCCTTGGTTGCCATCAAGATATGGGTACCACTGTTGTATGTTTAGGGATTTCTTGCCATGGGGGTCAGGTCACTGGCAGATAGGACTGTTAATTGCTTCCTTCCCTTGGCAGCTTCTTAACAACCCTGTAGTGCCCTGAAAACTAGATCAGGAACAAGGCTTGCAGTTTGTATCTAGCTCAAGACTCAAGACTTCTGAGTCTCATCTCTGAAGGGTGTGGTGTCTTCACCAATAGGGGCTTACTTCTACCCTTGAGAGGCAGACAAATGCAACGACAATTCATTATATTGTTTTAGGCGTTATTTAGAATACCTGAGCAACAACTCAAATGGAAGCTTCTCATGCCTGGTACTGGGCTTTTGTTAGAGAGTCTATGGATTTTTTTTGAGGATTGTTATAGCATAAGTGGCATGGCTTCAGTTAATATGTGTTTATTAAATATATTATCATATATGTGTGTACATACATACACTTTCATGTATTATACATAGTTTTAAGTGAATATAAAACAGTATGATTCCTTGACGGTTTATCAATTATCTTTAATGTTATTTGTCCCTCTTCTCCCTCTTTCCTTCTGTATTCACGTCTCTCTCCCATATCCAATTAAAGGCCCTCTCCCCATTTTTTTTCTGCTTCATATCATCTGTACTCTAATACCTGATATTGGATACCCTGGACCCAGATAACCTGTCATGATCCTCTGATCCTTTTTTGGTTTTCATGGTTACTACAAGTTGTATACTTACCTCTGAAGATTTAGAACTAGGAACCACAGATGAGAGAGAACACACACCATCTGTCTTAGTGGATCTGGATTATGTCACTCAGTAGAATGTTTTCTCATTCAATGCATTTACCTGAAAATTTTTATTATTTCCTTTTTTATTTATAGTTGAATAGCATTTCATTGTATAAGTAGTATGTATCATATTTCCATTATCCATTCATCTTGTTTTCATTTTCTAGCTATTGTGAGCAGAATGGCAAAGAAGATTGCTAAGATAGAATCTGTGAAGTAGACTGTCAAATTCTCAGAGCATATGCCCATGAATGGTATAGTAGGTCTCATTCCACATCAAAGAAGCTTCTATTTTTAGCAGACAGAGCCCATTACAGAAAGCCACAATTGATCATAATTCAGAGATCAATGGCTCCTGGGGAGCCCAGCCCCACTAGATAGATACATCTACAACACAACTCCTGCACCAAAAGCTCAAAGAACATCAAGGAATAGAGTGTCGAAAGATTGAAAGAGCCAGAGGACCAAGAAGTCTGATGTGAGAGTGGTTCTAGAAATGACAGGGGAGGTATAGCTGTGATACTTCAACATTATGGCTGCCTAAACAAGACTGAATAATGAAAATAGCAACAGGCATAGTAACATCAAACGGGAATATTGTACTTGTTCTCACTCCTAGACAGAACATCAGGCCAACAATGACTGGAGACAGAGCAAAAGAGAGAGAGGGGGGGAGAGAGAGAGAGAGAGAGAGAGAGAGAGAGAGAGAGAGAGAGAGAGAGAGAGAGAGAGAATGGTTCTCAGAAAAAAAACTGAGCTTCTGACATTTTGATTTTAGACTTCTGGCCTCCTGAACTGGAAGACATCTTTGTTTTAGACAGCTGTGCTGTGGTACTTTGCTATGGGCATCCTTGCTAATGAAACATGTGGGTAATTTTCTATGCCTTAGTTCCCCTAAGTCTCACCAGTGAAACAAAAAAGATATAAGAAAGAATGAGAAGAAAGAGAAGAGCTAGCTCTCTTGGAAAAAGAAAACAAAATGGTAGAACAACAACAACAACAACAAAAGCAAAGCTTTGGTTCTAAGAGTACACTGGTTTGCAGGCCATTTGTGCTTTCCTTGTTAATGAAGGCGTGGCATGTTTGCCTTAAGCTGTCTGAGGACTGAAATCTCTTTAAGGATGCTAGCTCATCGTATTTTCCCCAGAGTACCTGGTGCCAGCTAGCCTTATGAAATACTCTGCTGAAAAGGAAAACGACTTTGCTAAGTTTAGCATTTCCCAGTCTTGTTCACTCTTAACTCTAAAGTACAGACCCCCTTCCCCACTTTTTTTCTTATTTTTTTGGGGGGGATATTTTGTTTATTTACATTTCAGATGTTATCTCTTTTCCCTATCCCTATAAACTCCCTATCCCATCCCTCCTCCTCCTTTTTGCTTTTATACCATTTGAATTACATGCAAGTATTAAGGTCAGTTCTAGGTTGAGGAACTAGCAATACAATAGATGCAAATAGTCAAAGAACAAGCAAGGCAATAAACAAAGTCCTATACTCCCTCCTGTGATCACTGTTTCTAAGTGCTTATCAGAATGACAAAAATATCTGAGCCTACTTTGGTATCCTAGCCCAAAGTCATTTTCATGCCTGAAACCTACTTCTTTGTTCTAGCCTAAGATTTAGATTCCTGCCTGAAATTACTTCTTTGTTCTAGCCTAATGTCAGATTTCTGCCTGAAGCCCATTTCCATGTTCTTGGCCAATGTCAGATTTCTGTCAAACAGCTCCTGGGCAAAGATGATAAAGACAGGAGACTCAGAGCAGGTGGGAGAGATGGAAATTTGTGAAGTAGAAGCAACTCATTTGTCAGAGAAAAGGTCATTTCATTGCTATAAATTTCCCAAAGGCGGCTAGACTTAAAAACCCTGTGGGTAGTTGGCTGTCTTCCCACATATCCAAACTAAACATTTCTTCATTAATAAACATACCATAGCGTCTTCTCTCCAAATGGAGCCTGCCAAGCCCTGGAAATTGACAGGGTGTTTCTATCCTCAGCTTCCAGAGACATTTCTGAGACAAATGTTGGAAAGTTTGTCAAAGCAGAGCCAAGACAGGCCTCATGTACCCCTGGTTGTTTGAACGTGCAGTAGATTAGAGCTCCTTAGCAATCCTGTGCAGAGATGCTGATCGTGACTTTCAGCTTGTCTAAAATGGCTCCACATGTTCCAGAAAAGGAATTCATTCATGAAGGTCTAAAATCATTATATCTTAGCTAGAAGTGCTGCCCTGAGGAGGGTCAAAGGTCTTACTGGATACCTTATCTTCCATCTCCACCACCGCTAGGGATTCAATATAGAATAAAAAGACTGTGGCACGCTGGAGACTCCCTTTTGATCAGTTTGTCTTTGGTGAAGAGCAGCTCAGGGTAAGACAACAACTGTTGGTGAAAGAACAACTGTGAAGAATAGGAAGAAGGTGTGCAGTTAGCCAAGACCTTTAATTTGGAGTCGACTATTCATGATCATTTAGTGAGGACATACTATACTCCATGTCCTGTTCCAAAGACTGGAGGTGTAGCAATGAATAAAATGGGCATAATTTACTACTCTTGTAAAGCCTGGGTGGAGGAGGAAGTACAGTAAAAGTCTGAATCAGTAAAGCATGGAGTACACCAGATGGTGGTATGCACTGTGTGGGAAACAGAGAGCAAGGGGGTGGTGCGCGCTCAAGTTTGGAGGAGGGTGTGTAATTTTAAACAGGATGGTCAATGCCGAAGAGTTCTATGCAGAGGCGATTCAGTATTTATATTCATTCATGGAATATCATGCTTGGAAACCCAAATGACACCTGCAGCTGGGAGCAGATGTCTAGCCGAAGGATGGGGGTGCACCCTAAGAAGTCTCGTTGTAAGTTGCACACTGCTGTTTCCTCATAGGGTCTTTTGTTGTGCACCATGAGCCAGTCTTGTTAGAATTGGGCACGGTCACACACGTATCATAAATGAGTGTGGCTGAGACTTGAAAGAGGCCTTTGCTGCCATCTGACACACTCAGAGAGGGGGCGCAAAGCAATAGCGTCAACCTTGCAGAGTGAGGGAGCTGCCTGGCACAGCGTCTTGGGCTCTGGAATTTACTCTTCTATGAAGCTCTTCCCTTGTTTCACACTTTGAGTATTTGGAAGTGTATCTTCACAGAAAGAAGGGGAGAGGAGTCAGATCATGGGTTTTTCCATATACCACAAACTGTAACTTAATGTGTAAGCATTAAGATAGCCAATTATTCATCTCATAGCCAAATAAGATGGACAGGAGTTGTAGCCATCAGGTTGATACCACCCCACTTTCTTCTCTTTGACTATGAATATAAGCAGCTCATTTTGTAAGAAGGAACACTAGGAACTTTTATTTATTTATTTATTTATTTATTTATTTATTTATTTATTTAAAAATCTGGTCTGTTGTCTGACTCCAGAAGACTTGAAAAAGAAAAAAAAGGATTTTTTTGTAAATTTCTTTTACAGACTAAATTGACATAAATGAAGCTACAGAATATGTGATAGAAAATAAAGGCTCAGTGCCTGCCAAAAAAGAGAGGGCAATAGAGGAGGGAAAGCAGCAAGAACAGAGGTCCAAATCAGAAGAGGGAAAAGGCTTACCTTTTCTAGATATTGCTGGAAGACCAGTGTGTCTAGATATGGTGACCTAAGAGCTGACAGCCTAGGTCCTGGGAGGAAGTTTGGTTTCCTTTCCACTTAATGGAAAATCTAGGGAGAGTTAAAGACACAGACAAGACTGATTTCTTGGATCTGGGCCTGGAGCCTTGAGCTGGAGTCCTCTCCCAATCTCTAGGGTTTTCTCCAGCAGTGAGTGGCAGAGTCCCTGTTTATAAATGATCTGATCAAAAGCTGAGTGAGTCCCGACACAGGGATAAAAATTTCTCATTAATGTGACCAATGAGGATGAATTATACCGGTTACCCAGTCAATGAGCATGTTTTAAGCTTTCAGTGAAAGTCAAATTTTCTAGGAGCATAAAGTTTTGGTCTAGACTTTCTTGTTCAAAGTGAGGCTCCCAGTACTTGAGAATTTTGAGCTGGAGAGATAAATGGCTCAGTGGTTATGTGTGCATATTGCTCTTGCTAAGGACCTGAACTCAGATCCTGATCCAATATCGAATAGATGAGAGGTGGCAGAAAAGCCAGCGGCAGAGTATCTGATGCCCCCTTCTGGCCTCTGCAGGTACGTGCACTCACATGCAGGTTCTCATACATATATATACACACTTTAAAAATAAAAATAAATCTTAAAATGAATGCACAATTGCAGGCTACACAAAGATCTGATGAGTTCAGAACACAGGGCCAGGATAGCAAGCCCTCTATATCTTGAAACTGTTCTAAGTAACTGCTCTGAATCAAATTGAAGCCCTGGGGTGTAGCCCTGGAGCCTTGGCACCAGTGTGAGCTGGAGTAACAATCCTCAGGTCCTCTGTTCTCAGTATCCTCATTTGAAAATGTGAAGTGTAAATACTTTGTGTGGTGACTATGCAGTGCCTGGCAATTGATAGGTTTTTATCATTATCGAATGGTTGCTGCAGGCTGAGCACTATGAAGCTGAGGAGATGGAAAAGTCCATGTTTCTGCTCTTTTAGAACCTCCTTTCTGGTTAAAACAATTATAATTAATGATAATACATCTTAACTCGTGTGAATTCCACTGGGTATCTTTACAACTTGGGGTGTATATAGGCTGTGAGCCTCAATTTCTCCATCTGGAACATGGAGATATATCTGTTACTTCCTGTAAATGGTTTCTATATGAATGATTAAAGTCTTAAGCTCTTGCTACATTGCTTAGTAAGTTTTACATTCTTAATAATGTTAGCCATTATTATTGGATGGGCAGCAGGCAACTGAAAAAAGAATAGTTGGTAATGTTAAGTGAGCAGTTTTGAAGGGAAGTATGAAGAGAATCTCTAGTCTTAAAAGGCAGGTGTAAGTCATTGCTGAGCTCACTGAACAACCTTTCTTTGGCTAAGAGCCCTAGATGCAGAAGGCAACTACTTATTAAATAAGCTAAGCTCCTCATAGCTAGGAATATCTAGCTATTTTGCTACTGTTAAAGAAAAAGAGAATGAGTAAATCAAATCGATGAGGAGTGAATTATCCAAATGCAATCAATGGATGTAGAGCTGTCTACCATCGTAAACTTGGATTTGAAGCAAAGAAAGCGGAGACGAGATGGGAGCTATTTCACAGGACATGTATTCCAGGTAATTCAGAAGTAACCAATACAAAGATCACGATCGAGGTGTTGCCATAAACACGACAGCATGATAAACATCAATGATGGTCAGGGGGAAAGTGGAGGCCATTTAAGTAATGGTGACTGATAAAGGAAGCTATCAGGAAATCAAGTCGGTGACATGGGGGCAAGTCCAAGTCAAAGGATCAGGCAGAATGTTTAAGGAGGCTAAAAGCAGAGAAAAGAGTAAGTGATTAGGGGCTGGAGAGGACCCATGGGTAGAAGAAAGCAAGAGCATCCAGCTAGTCACTGGACTTATGTAAATGAACACCCCACTCCAGCTCATGTGGGATGCCAGGCTCCGTTCAACTTTCCCTGCCATGACGGAAAGCTTCTTAGCAACTTTACACAAGTAGATCCTTTTTAGATTGGGTCAGGGTTCATAGCAACATTAAGTGAAAGTCACAGAGTATTCTCTTATTTCTTTGCTACAGACAGGCAGACACACACACACACACACACACACACACAGAGAGAGAGAGAGAGAGAGAGAGAGAGAAAGAGACAGAGAGACAGAGAGAGACAGAGACAGAGAGACAGAGAGAGACAGAGACAGAGAGACAGAGAGAGACAGAGAGACAGAGACAGGAACAGAGAGGAGAGACAGAATCAGATTTTTTTGTGTGTGTGTGTAATCAATGCCACTCACTACAACAGTGGTTCTTCACCTTCTTAATGCTGTGACCCTTTAATACAGTCCCTTATGCTGTTGTGACCCCCAACCATGAAATTACTACATTGCTGCTTCATAACTATACTTTTTCTACTGTTATGATTCATAATGTAAATATTTGATATACAAGGTGTCTGATATGTTGCCCCCAAAGAAGTTGAGATTCACAGGTTGAGAACCACTCACTAGAGTGTTATGTTAATCGAATTATTTATAAAATGGATGAAAACTGTCAACTCACTTTCATCCTCAGTGCACAGCCTCATTCTCGTTTGCTCATGGTGTTGTTCATTTACATTTGGATATAGTTATAATGATATGCATGTGATTGTAAATATCGTAGTATTACAGAGAATTATTCCACTGCCTCCCAAATCCTCCATGCTGCACTTATTCACCCTTCAGGTGTCCTGATTCCTGGCAGCCAATGGCCACTATTGCTATAGCTTTGTCTCTTATAGAGTGCTGTATACTTAGAGCTTCAATCGCTTAGTAAGCTTGTTTCTTCCACCGTTTTTATGCCTTGATCATTTCTATGTGGAATGGAATAGGATCCCACTGTCGGCATGTATAACCACTTATTCATTCACTGAAGGGCATCTTAATTGCATCCGAGCTCTGGCAGTTATGAATGAAGCTGCTGTAAACATCCATGTGCAGGCTTTTATGTGGACATGTTTTTCATTCTTTCCAGTAAGTTGCAAGGACAGTGATTATTAGATTGTATGTTAAGAGTATGATCAGTTCTGCGAGAAACCGTTCAACAGCCTTCCAAACTACCCCCGCCATTTCCCACTCCTGCTTGCTATGAATGAGCGCTTCTGCTGCTGTTCATTCTTGCCAGCATTTGGATTCTAACAGGCATGTAGTGGTATGTCTTTGTTTTGATTTCCATTTCTCTGATCTCACATGATGCGCTGCTACAACTGCCAGCTGTATGCCTTCCTTTGAGTGGGTCTTTTTGCATCTGTGGCCTCATTTTAACTTCAGCTATTCATTTTCCTATTGTTACATTTTAAGAGTTCTTTGTATAATTTGCATGATACTCCATTATCATAGGCTGTTTACAAATGTTTTCTTTACATATGTGTCTTTTTTCCCATTGTATTGACACTTAACAACTTTTAAACGTTCAAAACATGACTTAACCCTTTCAATACATTTTTTTCTTCTCCAGATCATGCTTTCAGCTACTGTCTGATGAGGAAGATGGCTTAAGATGACACTTGGAGTTGAGACCTACACATGGCTTGACAAATAATAGGTGTTGAGGACAGTTGGTTGGCATTGCTGCCACCACTGTTCTCCATACATACGGTCGTATTACATTAACATATGGCAAAGCATCTGTTGGCATCAATACCTGCCACAATTTTGTCCACTCTTTCTCTGAATCTTCTCCATGAATTTTATTTTACATTAGTTAAAAAAAACATTATCACTGCTTTCCATATTAGACCACTTTCTCATGTTTCAAACACTGATGGGCATGAAAACTCATTTTCTACAGATTCTATAGAATGAAAACAGCCCAGTAACTGCACCAATGTAAACATTCAATAGATACACATTTTTCCACCCAACATAATATTTTTATTAATTATTTGGGAATTTCATACAATGCACCCCATCACACTCACCACCCTTTCATCCCAGATCCCTCCCACCTAGTATATTAGTAAAGAAATTAGCATTATTGCCAACCTAGAATACTCATTGATGCTACTCTTCTTCTCTAAGTTCCCTCCCAATTCCCTACACAGGACATGGGCTGCTTGAAATGTCATGGAATTTCATTTCCGTCTCTTATGGGACTTCACAGTTGGGTTTCAATGTTTATTATTTTACTGTCTACTTCATCTGCTGTGCTGGCTAATGTTGTCACTTTGACAGAGTATAGAGTCACCTGGAAAATGGGTCTCTGGCATGTCTGAGAGGGTCCTCCTAACCTAATTAATTATATTGAGAAGTGCTGCTCACCGTGGGTGGCACCATTCCCTGGACTGTGTAAGTGGGAAGAGGGAACTGATTGCCGATTTTGGATGCGACGTGACCACCTGCTGCAGGCTCCTTACACCAACTTCCCTGCCTGGGTAGTCTATATCTTGAACTTTGAACTAATAATCCATGACTTTTAAGTGGACAATTGCATCTTAGGAACTAAAAAACCACACCATTTTGTATCTCTATGCATCAGCGTTACTGCCTCTGGTGTAATTTTCAGCCCGTAGAACTCCCTTCAGCATTCTGGATCATGCTATTCTGATTGTGATAATGCTCTCATTCTTCGTGGCTGGAGGTGCCACTGTCACTTTCTCTTGTAGACAATGGTCTGGGTTTCTAGACAATGCATTCTAGGTTGACTTGATGACTTTTAGTGCATAAAACAATATTGTCGCATTATCTCCTTGCCTGGACAGTTTCTTTTTAGAAATCCATCATTTCCTCTTTTACATAATGTGTCATGCTCCCTCCCTCCAATTGCTCCTAATCTCCTTAACATCAGTTTGCAGCATCATCACCATAAATCACTTTGCAGCGCCCTTCTTGGTAGTCACTCTGCTTGAGCAACCTTGAAGATTTTTATATTGTGGATTTTTTTTCCTGTCAGATCTGAAAATTTAATTTTTTTCATCTAGTTTTTTCCAATTATCTTTTTTTTCTATTTTAAATACACACAAATTACAGAACTTGATATTATATTAAAGGTTTTTTGAGGCATATGTGTGTGTGTGTGTGTTTGTTTGCTTTTCCTTTTATCTGTGCACTTCAGCTTGGAGATATTTTTATTTGTCTCTGAGTTTTAATCCTTTGGGGTGTTCAGCTTCATGTTAGACTTACCCATTGTTTGTATTGAGGTATTACATTTTTCATTCAGAATTTCAATTAAATTCTTTGCTTCTTTAGTTTCTCTGTATGTGTTGTGTTCTTTAATGACCCTTTCTTCATTACACCTGTGTCTTCCTTCTCATGCTTACCCATGTCTGTCTGTGTTGACAGTCTTGCTTATTAATGCTACTCTTCCTGTGACTCAAGTTTGTTTCTATTCATATTTTTTCCCTTGTTTGTGAATTCCGGGTTTTCTCTTTCTTTCTTTCTTTCTTTCTTTCTTTCTTTCTTTCTTTCTTTCTTTCTTTCTTTCTTTCTTTCTTTTTTTTTTGCCAAGCTGTGACTGTTTATTAACTGACCAGATTACAAAAATACCATGGACAACACCTTAGTTCATCCGCCGAATAAGCCTGTTGATCTGGTCTTCCCTGTTGCCAGCGTCTCCACCTACGACAAAGTGAGTTGTCTTCTTCTTCATTCCACCTCGTGGGGAAGATAATTTGAAAGGCCACAGGAAGTTATTTGCGTCCTTAAAGCGTTTCCCAACTGTATAGATCTCATGAATTAGATCCTCCATGCAGACGATGCCAAATTTACCAAGAGACCGAGCAATCAAGGAATTATCCGTCAAGGCCATCCGCTTCTTATTGATTTTGCCATAACCTCGCTTGTAGATGAGCTCGTTTACTGACTTCAGGTTGGGGTACCCCCATGCAATGTACGGTTCCACAATCCTCAGCATGTTAATGGAAGCCTTGAGCTTAACAAAGGTGCCATTGAAGATCTGTCGAAGACGAAGAAGCTGCAATACCTTGCAGATCTTTGGGCTTACTCCATTGATGTCTCGGAATCTGATGACAAACGCCAATTTTGGTTCTGCAGGCACATAGAAGTTCCCAGCTTTCCTTGCCATCCTGGCCATCCGAATCTCAGTCCGGTACATCTGCCTGTACTCCTTGTGATAGTGCTTTGTCTTCTCATAGATGAGCTTCCTCCTTGCCTTTCAGAGTGTCTTCAGGGCAAACGTCTTCCTCAGACGCTTCACCTTCAACTCTGCGAAATTACTTCGCTTTTTCTTAAGGGTTTCTGGCACAGCCGGAACCTTTTTCTTAAGAGTTTTTGGCACAGCAGGAACCTTTTTCTTATGGGTTTCTGGCACACCGGCAACATTCTTTTTCTTCTCTGGAATAGCCTCCATCGTTTCAGCCGGAAAAGCCCGGGTTTTCTTACTCACAAGTCTAGTGGTTTTCTATTTTATACTGGCCATAACTATACGGTCAAGTGTCTCTATTTAGCAGTCTTGATAGTGACCTGAATCTAGTTCTCAGGCATGGTTATCTGCTTGTGGTATAGCTTGTCTCTTTAGGCTTTTTTCTCAGCTTTATTCAAAGAAGTTTAGCATTGTATTTACTTTGGACAAGAGTCTCCATACTTCTAAAAGTTAGCTTTTCTGAGACTGGTCTTGAATATGGAAGTGTTCATTAAATACTTCAGTCTGGCTCTCTGCAACTTAGATGCTACTGCTCCTGTGTAAGCTCAAGCAGAGCTCCAGAGCACAGGCTCCTGCAAGCTGGCTCTCTTGCTCAATGCACAGGCACAGTTTGTTATCTGACCAAAGGTGCCAGGAAACTGTTGTATAGCCTTCTGTGGAACTAGAACATCAGTCTTACAAACTCCACTCCCTATAGAACCCTGTCCTCCAAATTCCTCGTGTCTCAGTAGCCCTGAATTCTCTCTGGGGCTTCTCTTTCCAAAGTCT
Source organism: Grammomys surdaster (assembly GCF_004785775.1). Classification (NCBI taxonomy): domain Eukaryota; kingdom Metazoa; phylum Chordata; class Mammalia; order Rodentia; family Muridae; genus Grammomys; species Grammomys surdaster. The sequence continues at coordinate 954,661 of NW_021604712.1, read as the reverse complement.
TGGTTTGCAGATACCAAATGCAGAAATCCAGGATGATTGTAAAACTTTATTCATTTTTAATCAGAGGTTAAGGTTGGCTTCTATCTCCTGTTTTATGTATGAAAACAGTTCATCTTCATTGTGTTTTCCAGTTTCTAATGTTCTCTTTTCAAAATGATACTGGAAAAGGTAATTTTGTTATCAGTTTCTCAGTTGCTATCAAAAATAAAGATTACACTGTACATTTTAAAAGACTCTGCTGTCTGTTGTGTGGAAGGCAGAGGAAATAGGGGAAGAGGGAGGCAGGTGAACAGCAAAGATGCTGCTCTCACCATCCCCCTAAGAAACATGAAGATTTCCCTTGTAGAAACTGAATTTTGGCATAGAATTCCACATTAATCCCTCAATACCCCCCACCCCCAAAAAATCAAGTTTACAAGAGACTGGCCATAAATGTTTTTACTCTCTACTCATTAGACTGGCTAGTTTCTTCTTCAGTGTTTTATACTGAGAGACTTGATTAATTCTTTAAAGTTCTAACAAGGAAAGAGATAAGATAACACATGTATTAACTTTTATTTGCATTAATATCATTATGCGGAGGTACATCAAAAGATTTTCATGTGCGTGCTCAGAGACAGAATTGTCAGAGTAGTTTTTGGATAAATTCAGTGAATGACATTTTTGGAACCTGATATTTTTCACTGCTAATTTTAGCTAGACCCACTTTTCTAAATACTAGTAGATAAGATTTTCCCCACATTGTATACCACACAAAAGGAAAGGATGGAGGTTAGAAAAGAAAGAGAGAAAGAAAGAAAGAAAGAAAGAGAAAGAAAGGAAAAAGAAAGAGATGGAATGAGATTTGCTATCTTCCTTTGTGTCTCAGAGTATACAACCAGTAGGTCAGTGTTTTATTAAAGGCCCGCTGTGTATTGACTATATGATAGACATTGTAGGGTGGTATAAATCAAAGGGGAAAGAGACTGCTTCTGACCTTGGAGCAATCTTAATACAACAATAGACAGAATGGTTGAAATAAACAACAAGACACTGCAGTATTCATGCTGGCAGGGTCTGGAGTAGGAGTCAGAAAAATTGGATTCACTGTTTCATGTCTGTTTCCTTTAGAATAACTGGACATTCAGCTATCTTATCTGTAAATTATGTAATGTTTCTTATCTTACAATTCTGCCCTCAGTAGTTTTGATTAAATCAATTAATCAATTGCAGTTTCAGCACAATTATTTCTAAAAGCTCCAAATGGGTACTCTTTTGCATCTCAGGTTGAAAAACACTGGTCTGCACAGAAGCGGAGAACTGGCTTACCAACAATAGACAGTAAGCCAAAATCCTAGCACATGGGTCTAAGCAAATACAGAGCAACTCCCAACCTTGATACTCCTTACGGCTTGGTGAAGCAAAAAAACCATGAGTTTCTCTGGAGTTGTGGAACATGTGGTGGGATACTGGTCCAGTCATGGTTGGTAGACATGAGACAGAAAAGACTATTGGGTAGACATTCTAACAGAAGTTGCCATCTTCAGCTGAATGGTGCAGTCAATTGGTGGTAACCCTAGGAAAAGAGGGGTGAAATAATATTCTTCTCTTTCCTCTACTCCTTCGGTCTTCTCCTAGTGCTCCTTCCTGATGATGGAACCCACTCAGAAGCCATGTACCATCACTTTCTGAGGCTCAAATCAGTGTGCACTGTGGATTTGAGGATAAATGGAAAGCACTAAGTCATTTTTAACAACCAGAACCAAGAGACCCAGATATAAATAATGGCCATCCCCTTTCCTTAAAGAAGAGACTGTAGGGTACCAAAGGTACTGGAAGGGAGAGAAGGGTGAGAGTTCATCATTAGTCTCTAAGCACTGTACCATGACCTAACAGAATGTTCACAATAGCCCTGGGTGTTCATACTCAGCTCACTTCCTGCTCATACTCACTTCCTGTTCATACTCACTTCCTGCTCCAGAGAGTCTATGGCAGAGGAAAGGGCTGGGATTTTTTCAAAATAAAATCACATGTAAGTATATGTCACCAGACATCCTTCAAAAGATGCCAGGTGAAGTGCTTTGCACTCCTCAGAGCCTAAAATAGCTGAGGGGTAGTTATTTTTCTTCTCAGGGACAATGAAGCCAAGACTTAAATGGCTCTGGGTCTGAGCATCAGCAGTAGCTGCAGAGATGGCAGATGCCATTCTGAAGAAGTTATTCATGGCCTACTAGAGCTAGGTGAGATACATCTGTTTATAGATACCATTCTCTGATTGCGAGTGATAAAGAGTCAAAAGCAAATGTTTTAGGTAACAGAAACTGTATACCTCTCATAGAGACATGGTGTGAATGGCAGAAGTAAGTCAGGAGTTAAGAGAGCATTTAGAATCAAGAAATCTTCTCTGTGCAATGTCATAAGCCTTTTTCTCTCTGCACGTCCTTGGGGGATGCTCCAGGACATTCCACTTCTATGAGCTGATGATGAAATATAGCCCCCCACAGACCTTTTGGGGTAATCCATTGTATCAAATTCAGCCTGTGTCCCCATTAAAATATATAAGAGAGTACCTAGCCTACAATGTCATTTAGAAATAAGGTCATTGCAATTGTAACCATTTAAGACTAGAATCTGCTGAAGTAGGATGAGTTCCTTAGCCAATACCAAAGGAGGGAGAAGAGGAACAAAGACATAGATGTTTAGGCTGAAAAGAGTCATGTGACAACTGAAGCAGAGACTGAGTGATGCCTCCACAAGCTAAGAGCCATCCTGGATCACTGCCTAATCCAATACTAAGAAGAAGCAAGGAAGAATTTGCTCAGCACAGATTTCAGAGGGCAACATAGGCTTGCTAACACCTTGAGTTTGCATTTCTGCCTTCTAACAAACCCCTGCTGTTTAAACCAAGTGGGTATTGGTCATTTGTTATGAAAACTGTAGAAAGTGACTAGTCAAGAATGAGATATTTTCATTGAGTATACTTGGATCAGATCTATCAGCTATGACAGTTCTCCCAGTTCTTGGGATTGCTAGAAATGTAGATTCTCAATCCCCAGCCCAGCCTTATTGAATGGGAAACTCTGGAGGTAGGCCCAAGGAACACATTATCACAAGCTCTCCAAATGATCCCAGTGAAGCCACAGATTTAGAACCCACTGGACAGTGGCAAGAGAAAAGAGTGGGTAGGTTCCAGGGGTGTGGGGAACAGGGTTGTGTAGTCACTGGCAGGACTTCAGTGCTGTGAGTGTGTGAAGCTCTGATGGTTCCTCGAGAAAGGAGTTAGAAAAGAGGAGGATAAACTGAAGAAACTGAGTGGCCTCTCCCTTGAACAAGAGAGGTAGCTGAGGTGTCAGTAATCTACTAATAGGAATGAGACCAGAAATACTGTATTTTTATTATTGCTGTTAAAGAGACAGCTATATTCCAAGGCTCATCTGGAGTAAGGCAAGATATATTACCAATAACAAGTTGGCATAATTACTGTAGTTACTGTAGTTTCCCGCACTCTCTGGAGCAGTGTTCTGGTACTAGATCTTTGGGGTATGTTGGAACCAGTGGAGAGATTTCACAAATGGGTTCTGCACACCACTTCTCCGTCCATTGCTTCATGATGTAACTCAGGGATTGGAATTTAAAAAGTTCCCCAGATAATTCCTGAATGCAGTTATATTTGAGAACTATTAGTCTCAAAAATATTATCTAGCATGTGAGCTATTTATTTCATTTTATTGTTTGTCGATGGTAAAGAATAAAATTTCCTGGGTTTGAGCTTCACGAACAAAGAAAATAAAAGACAAGGTTTAACTTAGCGCTGTTTGCTTTGGTAGAGTGTGTTTGTGTCTGTTATTATAGGAGGCAAGGTTTAGCTCAACTCAGCATCCATTGAACTCTTGGTTAAAAAAAAACACATGGTGGAACAGATGTTGCAATTCCATGTTTCTTTCTCTCTTTCTCTTTCTCTCTCTCTCTCTCTCTCTCTCTCTCTCTCTCTCTCTCTCTCTCTCTCTGTCTCAGGAAGTCAGATGCAGTGCAAACTAGGGTGCTGTATTGTCTCCACTCTGCTAGTCCTCAGTGTTAGTGAAAAGTCTATGTGACAGTCAACTTCTCATAACTGCAACAGAAGAGCTGAGGTTAAACAACTTAGGAGGAAGCAAAAGTTCCCCCTGGCTCATGGTTTAAGAGAGCTCAGTCCATGGCTAGCCAGCTTTGTTATTTTTAAGTCTGCAGCAAGGTAGAAACTTCACAGTGGCAGGATGGTGTAGCCGAGAGTCTGTTCATCTTACAATAGCCAGGAAGCAAAGAGAGAGAAGAAATGGCTTGGAATAAGATATACTCTCCTCAGATATCCATCTAGTCAAGTGCTTCCTCCAAGAAGGCCCTGTCTCCTAAAGTTTCCACCACTTTCTAATGATCCATTAAATGACAACCAAGCCTGTAATGCATGCTTTTAAGAGACATTTCAGATAGAAACCACAGCAGTGCACTGATGAGGCTGACTAGTACTGTGTATCTTATGAGCCTGAGCGAAAACATAAGAGATTGCAAGTAATTTAATTTAGATTTAGAAGGTTACTACATGCTTAAAACCATGTCTAAATATCATGTCTACTTGACCACTTAAATCTTAGCTTTAAATGAGAATTAGAGATGGAATTATGATTAGGAATTATTTGTCAGCTACAAAATATAATCCACCTAAACCAAAGTCACAAATGAAAAGTCCAGTCAGATATGTTGTTGCAGGATATTTGGTCACACTGTGAATCCTGATTTTGTGTTATTTACTGGACAAATCTGTTTTTGGTTGTGGTGTGGGTCAGCTTTAGTATGTGCCTTTAATCCAAGAGCTTTCTGTTTGAATATTTTAAACAGGATTAAATAAAGTCAACCCTAAGTCAAAAGGCGGAAGAAGCAACCAGTTGACAGGAAGTGAACATAGGATTATTAAGGAATAAAAATAGAGTGTAAGAGGGAGTCAGGAGGATGGACAGAAAAACACAGGAAGTAGAAGGGAGGGACATTCAGTTTGAAGGAAGGTTGTCTTGGAAATGGCATGAGAGAGGAGCATTGCTTCTGGAATGTTGGCTGAGGAGGAAGATCAGCTAGATGCTTTCTTTGCCTCTCTGACCTAGCAGGCTTTTATCCCAGTAAAATCAGCAACACAACATAACAGTTTGTGTGTGTGTGTGTGTGTATGGGAAATATGTAAATATTGCTTCAGGACTGTGGATACAAATCTTGTAATTCTAGCCACTTGAAAAATGGAATATGGAGGATCAGAAGTCAAGTTCAAGGTTCTCTGACCAGATCAAGCTCAAGGTAACTTGGGTAACTTGATGAGATCCAATCTCAAAATAGAAAGTAGCATGAGAACTGAATATGTAGTCCAGCAATAAGTAGGATACCTGTCTACCATGGGCAAAGACCCTCCATTCAATCCTCAGAACCAGAAAAGGAGCAAATAACTGAAAGATGAAGGAAGTACCAGTGAAGACAGAGTTGAAGTTAGTGAGTCTGTGTGGCCAAGCAGTACCTGAGATGTTTCTGAAGATGGGACCTCCACTCTGTGTCCCCAGTGGTGTTCAGCCACAAGAGGTTCTCTTGAAGTGCTGAATTTAACGACAGGTCTCTGAAGATCTTTTATAGTACATGTTGTTGCATTTTAGTGTATCAGGACAGGAACAATGGAAATGACAAGCTTTTTCAGAGTGTTGCACTCACAGGTCACATGTGCTTTGCTGTTAAAGCATGACCTTCCTGCACAGGCTCTGAAGTCTTGTGTGTGTCTTCATGGCAGCTTCTCTAGGGTTTTGTGCTCTTCTCTTCACACTGTAGCAGAAAGTAAATTTCTGTTGTAACTAGTAAGTTCCTGGGGCATTGGTCTAGATGGACGAACTGTACATGCCCAAAGGGATACTGTTAATTGCAAGAGACAATTCATATATTCAACCCAGGAGGAATAAAGTAGGCTCAGTCAAACTGATTGAGTAGAGGAGGGATGATTCCATTAAAGAACCGGTTGCTATTTTTAACTCCACTAGCAGATTGTTGTTGTTGTTGATGGTGGTGTGTGTATATATGTGTGTGGGGGGTGTGTGTGTGCAAGTGCACGTGAGTTTAACTGGGTATAACGTAAAGTAGGTACTATTTAAAGCACTTAATGTTTACACAGAGTGACTTGTTCAAAATCCTACAGGTAGAGACAGAGAAGGATGTGCACTCAGAGTGTTAGTGTCTACAGCCTGGCTTATGATTTATGACCTAGGAGGCTAAGGCAGTGTAAGTTTCAGGCCACTGATGCTCATGAAGTTACCATCATCAATCTGAGACAAAAAAAAATTGCTTACTCCCTTTGCTAAGATTGCTGTACTAACCTATGTAAGCTTCTGGTTGTCTGGCATCCTGTTTGATCCCTGGTAGCTTCTTTCTTCTGCTCAGGACCCCTATCTATCTGCTCTTACTACTGCTTCTCTTAAGAAATACCTTCCCAAATCCCTTTCTCTGGCTTCCACAGTAAAACACAACTCCCTATTCATGACACTTTCTTGAAAGGTTTTCTAGGATACCTGATGTACTAGTTTTATGTCACAGTGACCAAAATACCTGGCAGAAAGGACTTAAGAAAGATTGGGCTTGCAGTTTTGGGGGATTTCAGTCTGTCACAGCATGGGAGGCATGTTTCAGAGGTACCACCTGTGGTGGTAGGAGTTGGAGATGGGAGGCTGGTAACATGCAGAGGACTAAGAAGCAGAGAGAGTGCTGTAATCAGTGGCTAACACAGGCCCATTTCAGAGGCTCTATGGCTTCCAAATTCATTTCATCAACTGGTGAACATGATCACAAAACATAAGCCCGAGGACTGGAGGGACATCTCAGTGGTTAGGAGCACTTTCTGCTCTTGGAAACAATCGGTGTTCTGGTTCCTGAACTCACACAGTGGCTCTTCACCCTCAGTTGCAGGGATTCTATTGCCCTCCTCTGGCCTCTATGTGCACCATGACATGCATGACATCCATATGTGAAGGCAAAATCACTCATACTCATAAAATGTTTTAAAAAATTAAAATATGAACTTGTAGAGGACATTTTTCTACTTATGATCACCAGGCATGACAGCTTTGTGCTATTGATTCTCTGCCTACCTTATCTTTAGGCTGAAGTGACATTTTGCAAGTGATTCTGCACTTTTCATGGTCTCCATGCTAGCAAGCATATTGCTATCTAGGAGTATGAATCTGGTCTATTCCTGGTCATAGGTAGATAAGTACAGAAACTATGATATAGGGTCCACGTATGCCAAGGGTTTTGTTGTTGTTGTTGAGTTTTTTGAATTCCTCGAGTAAAATTTTTATATTTGGGCAAATATATATTGTATTTTTCCTTGTTTTCCCCAAACAGGATATTAATTGCTCTATGTCAGCGAATGTGGAAGATTTCTCAAACTGAGACCTGGAGAGATAAAGGTATGAAGTATATTGCAGGTAGATAGTCATCTAGAATTGCAAGGGTAGTAAAGAATGCAGTAGAGGACTCACTAGAAATATTTCATAATTTCCTTGGTCCTTTCTCCTCTGGGACACGTTGACCAATTATTTGAATGCTGAAGAGACATCGAAGTTGTTGTTAAGCTTTTACCGATAAATATTTAATTAGCAAAAGCCACTTTCAAGTTTCTCTAATGCTATATGGACCAAATACTAGTGAAGTAATAGACTTCTCTTAACTGTACTCTGGGTTATCCCAAAAAAGGAAACACAACTCTGCAGAACCTGCACAGCTATGTTTTACACTAGGTAACTTGGCTATCCCCTTTTCTGTTGGGTAAATCTTAAAGTACTGTATATTTTTCTGATTATGTATAAATGCTTTTTTTCTTATTGAAATTATAACACATGCTCATTATGGAAAAGGCAGAGAAATACAAATCAGATGGGGGAACACATACCCATAGGAGAATTTTCTTTTGTAAAATTCTTAAGTGCTTTGACCAAGGACTTTGAGTGAATTCATAGGGAACTGCTAATTTCCTTCTCCCAGAATGTTTCTGCACGTGCCCCCACTGAGACCTTAAAATGTTATTTTAGAACAATTGGAGAGAAACCATCACTTCAGCCACCCGTAGAAAAAGTCTTACCAATCTGTTAATGAACATGATTTAGATGAAACTAGCAAGCTGGAGAAGTAGGTGTACATATGTCAAGGAAGATGAATCCAAGCCCCGTGGCCCAGAGCTGCAGGCGACCTGATTTGCATGGAGACTCTAGCTACATTTCAATTTCCAAGAGCAGATTATACTCTGAAAAAAAAATCTTATTCTATTGTTAGAACGGCTTCAGGAATTTTTTTGTTATCATTGTTAATTTCTTCCAATAAGAGAGAGTCTTGTAAGACTCCTGAATTGTTTGAAATATGAAGAGAAAGGAGTTTTTGCTCCAGGAACAGGTATGAGAAGGCCAGATATGGTGATGACCCTTAACCTGATTAGTAGGCTGGAATGGGGAATGGGATTGGGACTTAGGATTTGGGGATGAGGAAGGTATACAGGGGGGAACAACTTCCACTGACTAAGCCTTTGACCTTGAAAATCTGCCATTTCCCAGCCCTTTGTGGATGACAATCAAAATCTAGACTTAACCTAGGCAGCACCAGGCTGGACTGTAAAAGTCATCACCACATGACCCTGTTCTTCAGACTTAATGCGACTTGTTTTCTCTTACTAACATACCACCCACACCCCTCAATTTCAGTCCGTAATTAAAATCATTTGAAACTTTGTGAAAAATTATTTACTCCATATTTTTTAAAACCACTTTATTGAGAAATGACTGACAAGCAATAAGCTGTGCATAGTTAATATACACATCCTAATGGCTTTGGGGAAAGTGTACAGCTATGGAACATTTCTACCTCAAGGCTACATTATAACACCACCTCCCGAAGGTGACCCCCACCCATGCCATTCTCCTTACTGCTATTACTATGGTTATTCTTTGTGAATTTTATCCATAAGACAGCATTAATAAATGTAGGCATTGTGAAATATATATATTTACATATATATCCCAGAACTTATTTATCTTAGCATAACTGATATAACTGACATATATAAGACACACACACATATACATGTACATGTACATATACATACATACACACATATACATAACATATATATGTATACATATACATATACATATACATATACATATACATATATATATATATGGAGAGAGAGAGAGAGGTGGAGGAGAGAAAGCACATGTATGATATGCATGTAGAAGCAGGGAACACTCTCTAGTCTTGTTTCATAAGCACCATCCACCTTCTTTTTTCTTTCTGAGACAGGTTCCCTCACTGACCTGGAGTTCATCAAATGCTCTAGAATACCTAATGAGCAAACATAGATATCTATCTTTCTCAGCCTTCCCAGCACTGGAATTACAAATGTGACCGGTTTAAGCAATCAATCAATGTGTTTATTTATTTATTTATCAACCAGAGTGCCACTATGGAATCCTGGCTGGCCTCAAACTCTCTATATAGACCAGGTTAGACTGGAACTCATAAAGATCCTCCTGTTTCTACCTCACTATTGCTGGGGTTAAAGTTGTACACCCTCATGCCCAGAACAATGCTTTTGTGTATGCGTGTGTGTGTGTGTGTGGAGGTGGGGCTTAGGGTTCAGATTCATGCTTGTAAGACATTATGAATTAACATGAAGCTGAGAGACATGGAAAGAAGGTTAACATATGGGCATTTGGGAGGAATGGAAGGAAGAGAGGACAGTGATTTATAGCACTTCTCTGATTCTATAGTGTAAACATTCCCATCTCATTGTGGCTGATTTCAAACTACTATCACGCCATTTGAAGATGTGGAGTTGTACAAGTTTGGCTCTTGTGAGCCCATGTAAGCTATTGCCAGCATTGCACTCTCTGAGTCACATTGGTGCCAAAGCTTTTAGCTGCTGACCCCTGAGAGCTCACTCTCCCTACGTCATGGCAATTCCTACAGTTTGGGAGAGTATCACTTCAACCAGGCTGCATGTTACTTCAAAGAGCAAGAGTTCCCAGGATTCTAGTAGTGAGCAGGTCATATGAGTGAGGAATGAGTAGTTGTTCAATTTCTTTAAGTCATGAGAATAACAGCCCAAGATGACTGATAATTCCTAACAAACTTGTTTGGGGCTATCTCATTTAATATCACTGACAAACTGACTTCTATGTTCATGTCTTTGTCAGGACTCGTTACGAACAAAAACCATTTAATTATTCCACTCTACCTCTTTCCCCATGACAAAAATATACTTTCAACTTCTTAGCTCAGCACCCCATATTCTGAAAATAACGTTACATGTTACATTTTCTCTTTTAAATTTATTATTCCTGTGTGCGTATCTGTGTTTATGCAGGCATGACATATGTGTACATGATGCATGTCGGGGAGGGGATGTACAAATACCAAGGCATCCTTGTTGAGGTCAGAGAACAGCTTTGGGGAGTTCTCTCCTTTCCATCTTTACATGGGTTCTGGATATTAAACTCAGGTTGCCAGGCTAATGCAGCAAGTCCCTTTATCTGTTCAGCCAGCTCACCAGCCTTTTCTCTAACTGCCTACTTACTTTCTTTGTACCCCCTCACCATCCCATGATGATTCCTTTGCTTTTCTACATCTCACACTGCCTCTACCAGAAGCTTGCATGGAAACTCAAACTTGAACTTGGGATGTTGTGGAATGTTCTTTGTGTTTGTCTCTACTTATCTCATCAAATGACTCTCACTTCACATATAATGCTAATACAAATATGTACGTGGGCATCTGCAGAGAGAGTGTTCCGGTTACCTTCAAAAAAGGTAGGCATGGGATCTACAAAAGAAAGAACGTATGACTTTTCTCCTTCTGGGTTTGAGTTACCACAGTCAGTATATTTTCCAGTTCTATCCATTTACCAGAGAATCTCCCTATTGCATTTTTTTCTTTACAGCAGAATAGAATTCCACTGTGATTGGGTGTGGTGACATGTGCCTTTAATCCCAGCACTCAAGAGGGAGAAGCAGGTAGCCCTCTGTGGGTTTGAGACCAGATTGGTCTACAAAGTGAGTTCTGATACAGCCAGGGCTACACAGAAGAACCAACCTTCCTTCCTTCTTTCTTTCCTTCCTTCCTTCCTTCCTTCCTTCCTTCCTTCCTTCCTTCCTTCCTTCCAAACAAACAAAAAACAAACAAAAATCAACAACAAAAATTCCATTGTGCATATTTTTCATGTTTTTATAATTCATTCGTGTGTTGAAAGGCATTTAGATAGTTTCATTTTCCCACTATTGTGAGTAGAGTGAAATGGACGTGCCTGAACAGATCCTATGGAGCAGGATATCAAGACCTTTGCGCAAATGCCACTGAGTGCTATAGCTGGGCCAGGAGGTAGATGGAGCACTCCACGCTGATTTCCAGAGTAGCTCCGACAGTTTACAATCTCACTGACAGTGAATAACGATCCCTTTCTCCCATGTCCTCACAAGCATTTGTCAGTTATTATTACTGTTACTTTTGTTATCGTACTCATTCTGACTGAGGTAAAAGCAAACATTTCCCTTTCCTGATTTCTAGGGATGTTGAACAGTTCTAAAGGTATTTATTAGCTATATGCTTATATGAACTCCCTGTTCAACCTGTAATCCATTTTTATTGGGTCATTTGTTTCCTTTATGCTGTTTTTGAGCGAATGTACAGCTGACACGGATTCTTCTCCATTCCGTGGGGTTCCCTTCCATTAGGATGATTGTTTCCTTTGTCTTCTTTTTACATTTCATGAGGCCCCATTTGCTAATTGTTGGCCTCAATTCATAGAGTGAGTGGAATCCTATTCAGAAAGCTTTTTTTTTCTTTTTACACATACACCTTGCAGGGTCTTGCCTGTATTTTTCCTAACAGTTACAGTTTCATGTTTTGACCCATTTGGAGTTGATTTTGTGCAAGGCGATAGATGTAGGTCTAATCTTATTCTTCAATACTTGGACATCTAGTGTTTCCTCCAATGTGTATTTTTGGCACCTTTGTCAAATATAAGATGGCTTTCTTTCATATTTGAGTCTTCTCTTTTGTCCCACCAATGTACATGTCTGTGCTGATGCCATGATGGTTTATCACTATAGTTGACCTATAGATTTGTGCATACAACATGAAGTAACCATCAAAGCTAGGAATGCTGAATAGGACCTTAGTGAATGGTGGGAGGAGGGAAAGAATCCCTAGAAAGGAGTATAGTGGGCCCCAGATGCTATGAAGGGGTGAGGAAAACCAGAGGGACGACTTTAACTAGAAAGGAGGAAGGGAGGATAATATAGATGAAGAGGGAGAAAGGAAGAAAAATAACTAACCCTAAGGATGTTTGAAAAAGCCATAGGGAACAGGGAAATATTTTATAGTTTGTGTGTGCATGAGTGTGTGTGCATGAGTGTGTGTGTGTTTATGGAGTCATACCATATGGAATGATAATGCTTTCTTTAAGAACCATGAACTATCTAGCAAAATCCCCAATGCCAGACATGGCAAACCTCCCTTTGAGTTGTTGTTCAGGAGAATCTATGAGAATTTCCAAATAATACAGACTATTGTCACTGTCCTTGGTTTCCTCCCAGAACTTGAAAGTATGAGCCTACTGCTGAGGACACGACACATGTAGAATATAGGGCATGGAGCAATCAAGCTGGAACTGACCTTGAAGTCTCCTGGCTGAGGACTAGCACTCCCAGTATCTGATAATACTTTGCAAGCTGCCAAGAGAAAAGCTCAATTGTCTTAGTTAGGGATTCTATTGCTGTGATAAAAATGCAAAGAGGAAAAGCACCTGAGGAGGAAAGGGTTGTTTTTTTTTTTTTTTCAAGTTCCCCTTCTACAACGCAGTCCATCATCTAGGGAAGTCAGGCAGGGTGGAATTCAAGGCAGAGATTAACATAGGTCACAAGGTCTTGCTCTGAAAGACCTGACCATGTGTTTTGGGGAAAACTGTGGTGGCAGTTGAACCATGTGTTATATGTGTTATTATACATGGGTATTAGCCATTTGTGTTATGCATATGTATGTAGTATTCATAGCTGGTGCGTGTGTTATGCCTGTGTGTATAGTATGCACATGTACATGTTATGCATGTATGTTTAGTATACATACCTGCAGGATATGTGTGCTATGCATGTATGTGTAATATGCATGTGTGTGCAAATGCATTTCACTATGTATGCATGTGTGGAAGTCAGAATTTGGCATTGAGCATGCTTTTCTATGTCTCTTTACCTTATTGTGTTTTCAGACAATGTTTCTCAGTATACCTGGAGCTCACCACTTGGCTTGCCTGGCAGGCCAGTAAGTATACAGGATGCACTTGTTTCTGTCCCCCAGCACTGGGGTCACAGATGGGCACCATTGCCCCTTGGCTTTTAAGTTTGTACTGGGGATTCAAACTCAAGTCTTTATGCCTGTGTAATAAGCATTTTATCCACTGATCCATCTCTCTACTGTTTGACATAAAACAATATACTTTTCTAGAACACTTGAGTTGTAGATTTTATGCAAAATCCTAAATCACCCTGAATGATAAAGCAGAAATTAAGTCCACATCCTCTGGCTCCAGTGTTCACTCTCTTTGAAAATCTGCATATCTTGCCAGTGTAGGCACTGCCTGATGTTCATGAAAATTACTCTTACTTATGATGGCCAAGGTACATTTTCTTATGTGACATTCCATTATCTTAGGCAAAGAAATATGTCAGATATTTTAAAATGATTTTTCAAGAGGAAAAGGCTCTCACCACTTAAAAAATGTTAGTCTTCTTGATTTTCTTCCTTTTCACCAATTCAAAACTAATATATCTCCACTTTTCAATATCATCATTCACTAATTATTATGCCTAACTCAAAAGTAAGCATTCATTGAAGCCTTCACCATGGCTTCTATGCACTGGGTGCTGACAGATGTTAAATATCTAGTAAACACTATGAGATATGTGGGCTCCTTGAAAGACAAATGTGATATGAGGTCAGAGTAATATCATTCATCAAAGTGAACAACCTATTACAATGGTTTGTGATCATAACTTATATTCAATGTCCTGTCACTGATAATAATTCAGGTGGCAAATGTACAGTGTAGCTTATATAATGCACACTTTCATGTGCTTGACTTGAAGTGTATCACAGTGCTCAAAAACCTTCAAAGTGTCTCACATCTGTAATTCCAGCAGTTGGAAGGCTGCTGTAAGATGATTGCTATGAATTTAGGGACAGGCTGGGCTACAGAGTGAAACCTTGTACCAAATACCAGGAGGAGAGCCATGGTAGTGTAGTGAAACCCCATGTCAACACATACACACACACATACACACACACACACACATACACACACACACACACACACACACCCGGTGGGGAGTCAGGAATAGGACAAGACACAGAAACAGAGACTTTATGGCTTTGAGTGAAATGCTGAATATAAAAACAACATGAATTAATAATTGTGCCAGAGCTTTAAAATATAAAAGTAAAATAAAAAAAATGAAAAGAAAGGCCCTAGAATTTACATGTAAAAGAAGATAATCTTCTGAGACAATATCATTTTCATTCTTATATTTGGACTCTGGAGATTCACTTGGTGAAAAATGTGATCATACTACAGGGACAAAGCATTAATAATGAATACAATTGCAATCCTTAGAATAAGCACACGAAGGTTCTCATGATGCACTTGGTATAAGAATAGGATCATGAAGTTTAGTGATAAAGTTGTGGCATTATAAATGAGTTCTGATGACAGATAAGTCTACTGGTCAATTTTTAACTCATGACTTGTGGACATTGTCCTAATGGCTTTATGGACAAGATTATTTACACAATCACAGGAATAACTCATATGGATTCACAGGGGAAGAGAGTACACATTTTCAGGTAGGCAAACACAGGAAGAAAAGATTATCATCATAGTATCTGTAGCCTTTGGTGGGATTACTGGAGACATTATCACAGAGCATACAGAAGAGGCTGGTGAGGTGCGGAAGAGATAAAGTGAGATGCCTTGAGGATCTAAGGAATAATACTTTCAGATTAAAATGTCTCACAATCTTTTTATGTAAAAGGAAGCTACTAGTAAACTGGGAGAACTCTCCAGAGTTAGTCTTTGAAGACGTAAGGTTGAACCCTTTTCATTTACATGATCATAATCATGATAATATTTACCTTATCTTGTTGCTAGGCAAACAAAATGGGTTACAATACATAGAAATACCAAGCACCAGCTTGGCAGAGAGAAGTCTCCCCAACTGTTTCTTCATGCAAGCATGCACATGTCCAGGGTAGTTACTCCTGGCTGGTTTCTTGTTGAGATGATAGGCAGCTCGAAGGCCCACGAGCAAGTCAGAGTGGAGCCAACAGATTGGTATAGATTTATTGAGTAGCCAGAAGCTACCACATCTTCAGGTGTGTGCCTTTCATTTAGGGAGTTTACTGGTGCAGAGAAGCAAATTTCAAATGTCCTGGAGTGAGGAAGTCCTGCAGCATTAGCAGTCTTCATAGTGACCAGCCCGTGTCAAAACCATACAAGTCTTCCTTTTGCTGTGTACCTGATCATGGCCAAGAAGTGATATGCAAAATGATCTAGAAAAGGAGAAATTGGTGTGTGTGTGTGTGTGTGTGTGTGTGTGTGTGTGTGTGTGTGTGTAGACTCTTTATCCCAAAAGTTTGAACTGAACACTATCTGGCATTGTAATCAAACTGACAGCACAATTTATTTTCTGCCCAACCACTATAATCTACCCCTCACTTTGCCCACAGAGTGTTGTAGCCCAATTTCTAAAATCTCAGGAAATGCTTTGTGAGCAAATTAAAAGGAAGTCAAGAAGAACTGATCACTATCTATGCACTAAACAGCATATTGCTCATTTCTAATCTGGCCACAAAAATGAAAAACAAAAAAGCACTGGAAATGATAACATGATGACACCCCACAGGCCAGCACTGCAGAGGTAGTTGAAGGCATGTAAAGCAAAGTCTATAATATGGGTATCAAACAATAGCAAACTGTTAGCAGCTCAGAGAGAAGCTCCTATCCTGGTTTCATTCAGTTGCAATAACAATTTTTGCATGACCAAAAGCAGCTCAGAGGAGGAAATGTGTTATTTATCTTACACCATGTCTTAGGGTTTTACTGCTGTGAAGAGACACCATGACCACAGCAACTCTTATAAAGGATAACATTTAATTGGGGCTGGCTTATAGGTTCTAAGATTCAGTCCATTATCATCATGACAGGAAGTATGGCAGCATCCAGGCAGACATGGTGCTGGAAGAGCTGAGAGTTCTACATTTTGTTCAGAAGGCAAACAGAAGACTGTCTTGCAAGCAGCTAGGAGGATGGTCTCAAAACCCACCCTACAGTGACACGCTTCCTCCAACAATGCCACACCTACTCCAACAATGCCACGCCTCCTAATACTGCCACTCCCTGGGCCAAGCATACCCAAGCCACCACATACCTCGATGTCATCATCCATCACTGAGGGAATTCAAGGCTTCCACTTTGGTTTCTTAGGAGAAAGGACTTTTCACTGTCTTAGAATAGCATTTTTTAAAACTAGAATCCTCTTGTCCCAGGGCTTACATCTGGAGTCTCTCATAGATTCTATTCCTCAAATAAATGGGCGGCTTTTGAGAACTCAAAACATTCAATGTCACTGCCTGGTTTCTACTCCTAACAATACCCTTTGGGGAAAAATTTTAGTGGCACCATTAAGGTCACTAAGTTTCTGACATCCAATTACCTGGTTTTAAGCCTCCGTTTTGACATTTACCAAATATATGGTGGGGACAAGTGACTAACCAAAACCTTCCATTATGGTTTACATCAACTGAGAGACCTTAAGGGAAATTCAAAGAATTATGTGCACCAGTAGAGTGCACAGCCTACTGTAAACAGTCCAGATGTGGAAGTACCTCTTCTCCTGGGTTTATTCTGTATGCACTCCCATTTATCAGCATGCTCTTAAATTACAAGATCTGGGACTGTGATCAGGTGCACACAAGTGCTTCATAAACTAAAGGGCCATAAACAAATAAGGTGTACAGTTTTGGACTGATAGCTATGGTCACAGGGACTGCTACCACATCTTTCCTTCTCTATTTTCATCCACAAAGTAATTTAGACCTTTTCTCTACCTTAATGCAATACCTTCTTGGTTTGAAGAACTCTCAGATATTTCACTGGTTTAAGCCTGACATGAAAAGAAAATTTTACAAATATTATAAAAAAAGTCTCTCTCTCTCTCTCTCTCTCTCTCTCTCTCTCTCTCTCTCTCTCACTCTCTTAGCTGTTTATTTCCATTCATTGGGCCATATGGCAGAATGATTGTCATTGTCACAGACTTTGTCTTTTTTGTGTAGCAAAATCTATATTCATTCCATCAGCCATCCATTTACTTACATTTCTTTACTTACATTTTACATATCAGTGTAACTGGATAAAAATAACTATGTTCAATCAGAAACGAAGCCACAGAACTAGACAATAACATTATGTAGCATATAATCATCAAAACTAAGTGTTACCAATCATGAGAACATCTCCTGGGGTCTCAATAACTGATAACTCAGTGTGGTCACTGTGCCATCACCATCCAAACCTATAAAAACAGCCTGCCCCACCAAAGCATTCCATTGTCCACCTCTACTCCCAGGATGGAGAGCTCTCCCAGGCTTGACCATGCCATGATAGTAATTATCAAAAGGAGAATCCCTCTTGTGCTTGCACAGTTCTTACAAGTGGGTGCTCTCATTACTGCACGCTTCTGCTTCTTTCCTGTTGGGAAAAAGTCAGACACAGTATTGCCAGATTGTTGTGATGGATTTAAAGGGGATCAGAGAGATAGTTTAGATAAAACCAAAACAAATCAACTAGCGGAGCTACAGCTCCTGTTTTCTAGGTGCTAGACAAGTTGATTTACTAGCACATAATTGGGCTAGATAGCAGGTAGTAGGTAGTAGGTAGATTCAAAGTGACTAAGAATCACTGAAGTACTTTAACAGTTTTGCAAGTAAGTTAAAATACATTTTTATGCTGAATGCTTGACTATGGGAACTCTGAATAAAATTGTACTTGACAACACTTAGCAAGTACAGTACTTCCAAGGGGAGCCGTGAAAGCCAGTAATTTCAGAGTAAGTGGGGTATTATGTGGGACAAGGTGTCAGCACAGGCTCTTATTCCACTTAACATTGCCCTGTGTCTAAGGGGGACAGGTGTGTGGTGTGTGTTAAACAGGAATATGCTCTTCATATCTCACAAATTCTGGTTGGAGATTCTGTGAACTGTTGGCAGAGTAGAGTGCTTGCAAAGCCCCTTTAATCAGTTATTAAACTCTTTCAAGACCGTTCCTCGGTAGTATGAACTCTTGCCCCTCTTTCTGATTCTCATCAAGGGACCAGAATCATGGCAATACTATTTTTTTTTTTCGAGACAGGGTTTCTCTGCGTAGCCCTGGGTGTCCTGGAACTCACTCTGTAGACCAGGCTAGCCTCGAACTCTCGAACTTAGAGATCCGCCTGCCTAATACAAATTTTTCAAAATAAAGATCATTCTAATCTCTAAATACTAGTATGACTTTTTCAGGTTGAGCTATACTTACTAGTGTTTGTGTTTAACAGTCCAGATTTATTATACAGAAAAATTCAGTTCAAAATATAATATTTTAAAGCTTGCGTTCTCTTACACAGATACCTATTTCTAATGTAGTGTTAAAATGCACATTTAATATCTTGTTCTGTTTGAACACCAAGGCCAGTAGCATGTAACTCTTATCGAATAGATTTTAGTGTATTTGTTACAATGAATGCAAAATGAAGGCTTTTGTGGAAGGACCTTTATGTAAGAATGCCCTCCCAAGCTCAGCATGAAGCTAACAGGTGATGGGTACTAATAGTATTGGGGAAGTTAATAGGTGAATGATACTTAATCCCTTCTGGTGAAGTATTTCTTTAGTGCTTTTGTTTTTTGTTTTGTTTTTGAAACAGGGTCTTAGTGTGTATCCTTGGCTGGCCTAGAACTCACTTAAAAGACCAGGCTGGCTTTGAACTCACCAAGATCCTGCCTTTGCTTCTGAGTACTGGGATTAAAGAGGTGTACCACTGTACCTGGCAAGGTGAACTATTTTCTTTTTTTCGATAATTCTAAAAAAGAAGAGAGACCATTGCATCCAGGGAAATAAGCTTGCTACATTCTTACGTTCTTAATATGAACACACACACACACACACACACACACACACACACAGAGAGAGAGAGAGAGAGAGAGAGAGAGAGAGAGAGAGAGAGAGAGAGATTACATCAAATCATTCACATTTTCATTATTTATTGTTGTCTTAGGGTTTTACTGCTGTAAACAGACACCATGACCAAGGCAACTCTTACAAGGACAACATTTAATTGGGGCTGGTCCAGGTTCAGAGATTCAGTCCATTGTCAAGGTGGTAACATGGCAGCATCCAGGTAGGAACAGTGCAGGCAGAACTGAGAGGTCTACATCTTCATCTGAAGGCTGCTAGCAGAATATTAGCTTCCAGGTAGGTAGGATGAGGGTCTTAAGCCCACACCCACAGTGACACACCTACTCCAACAGAGCCACACCTCCCTGGGCCAAGCATATGCAAACCATCACAATCATTACTCAAATTTGGTGTCTTTGGAGTTGTTTGACTTTCATGTGAAATATACATAGAATCACATAGTTGTGCAGTTAGAGATTATTTTATTTGTTTCTTCCCCAACCTGGGCATCTGGAGAACATCTTTATCTATCTTTAGGTCCACACAGGGCTGGGGATGTAGAAGACATTTGATGAATATGGTCAGCAAACTGTAGAGCACCTTTGATCATTTATGCTATTCTGAATCTTGTTGTATGGCATGGGAAAGAAAACAAAACAAGAGCAAAGGTCAAAGCCTAAGCCCCAGAGGCAGACTATGAATTCTACTCTCAGCTATTTTCTCCATGTCTCTGGAAACAGGTGGTACAGTCAGCTTCTCTTTTGCGGAAATATTAATATGTTAGATCTTACAGTCACCATGACCCTTTCATGGGCTGGCATGAATGAGTGTTTGACTCTGAGAAAGCACTCAACTTCCTGTCTAATTCATCTACCCATGTAGCTTCCTTGAGTCCTAGAAAATGGAACCAATCATCTCCCTTTTGTAATCTTTTTTCTTGTTTTTTTTAATTGTATATTTTATTTATTTATATTTCAAATGCCATCTGCTTTCCTCATTTCCCCTCCCTAGAAAACCCCTATCCTGTCCCCCTCCTCCTTTTTGCTTTTATACCATTTTAATTACATTCATGTATTAAGGTCAGTTCTAGGTTGAGGGTCTAGCAATACAATAGATGCAAATAGCCAAGGAATAAACAAGACAATAAACATAAATGGTCGCTAAATATTAGGCTAGAACAAAGAAGCAATTTCAGGCAGGAATCTAAATTTTATGCTACAACAAGGAAGTAGGCTTCAGATATGAAAATTACTTTGGGCTAAGACAGGAAATTTGGCTCAGATATTTTGGTCATCCTGATAAACCCTAAGAAACAATGATCATGAGAGTGTAATCAGAACTTTGTTTATTGCTTTGTTTGTTCTTGCTGCAAATGTTAACCTTTCATTTGTCTTGCAAAATATAATGCAGATGCCTCTACCTTCATAAGATTAAATTTAGAATTTAGTTTTATTATTGTTACATTATTAGATAAATAGTCTTTTCATATTTTACGTATTTAAGGTAAAATGGTCAATCTTTCATTTACTAATCCTTCAAATTTATGTTGGAAAGGCCTTCATCTGTTCCTCAATGCTTAGTAGTAGTTTATTTTAGTTTGAGTACATTTAAAAAAAAATAAAATCAGAACTTTATTTAATTCCCTAGACTTGTCGAGTTTTCTTTGGATAGCATAATATACAGCTCTAAGTCTGCATTCCTCCCTTGGGATGCTATCTCATCATTACGAATAAATGTCTCTGCCATCTTTTATTTGGATATGGTAAGTGCTTGCACATATTTATCTCTTTTGAGAAAATCTTTGCTTGGGGACAGTACCACTGTTTAACTTTGTTTCTTTTATCCAAATATTCTAATATTTTGTGACTTCTTCTCTTCTTGGGTCTCCTTTACCACAATGATCTTACTTCTCACTCATATTCTTGTCCCACCAAATTAATATTAAAATATGTTTGGCTGCTGCTGTGGTTTGCCTATGGAATGTCCCCCTCAGGCCCATGAGTTTCAGACCTGGTTCCTAGTTGGGAGTTCTGTTTTGGCAAAAGTTGGAGAGTTTCAGTGGTGAGACCTGGCTAGAAGGATTAGATGCCTCCATGGGTGGCACCTTATCCCTGGCCCTGTCTTGTCTGATTCCTCACTGCTTCCTGGCTGCCATGCACTCTGCAGCTGCCCCTACAACCTGCTATCATTCTCCTGATGCTCTACCTCCTCTCGGCCCAAAGGTAAGTAGCCAGACTACCACAGAGTCATACCTCCAAAAGCATGAGCCGAGATACAGTGTTCCTCCTCTGAATTGCTTCGGTCAGGTGCTTTCACAGTGGCAATGATTATCCACCAACGCTACTGACATCTTGATTGAATATTTTTAAAAGTGATTAGTGAATTGATATGCTCTGCCCTCTCAAAACACATAAATCCTCTCTTTTGGAAATTATTAGCTTTTCCAATAAGGTGTTACTATATCTAAAATGAACATGTCATGGCTAGAAAGCTGCCTCAGCTGTTGAGGGCACTAGTGGCTCTTATGGAGAACTAGGGGTTCAATTCCCAGCATGCCATGGTGGCTTACACCTGTCCCTGGTTGCAAGTATCCAACACACTCTCCCTGTCTCCTTGTGGATGAGGCATGCACGTGATACACAGTCTAGCATGCAGACTAAATATTCATATATATAAAATACAAACAAACTTCTAAAACTTTAAAATAAATAAAACTCCCAAGTCACTGCTCTGAAAATTTCTGAGTGTTTTGCAGCTTTTGATTTGGTGCACAGTCCTACATTTTCCCACCATGTTTTCTAAATTGAATGACATCCACATGCTATGATTCTATTGAGTTCTAAGAAACTCTTTTGTGTCTAGTCATTTCAATAGGTGCTTATAATTTTACCATGTCATCATAGATGTTTCATGTACGTAATGTGGATCTGGAGTACCTCAGAAATAATGATATCCTTTTTTTTTCTTGGCTAACAGAAATGTGTGGCTTAATTATTCTTATTGTTAAATGGTATGCAATTTTAGCTTTACAAGATAAATAAAATGTTCTGGAAATGAGCTATTGTAAGCATTACATAACTGGGTGACTATACTTAGTGGCACTGGGTACGAAGTATGCCTATAAACTGTTCAGATGGTTAATTATACCTTTATCTCACAGAATACGTAATAAATAATGGTGAATACTGCCTTGGAATACATCATGCTCTATTCTCAAAGGGTGTTTGTGTATCTATGGAAGTACCTTGTATAGAAACAAATGTTCTCTACTGCTTTCTCTGAATTCTTTCACTGATAAATAACACTACAATGATATATTTGGGGGGTATATTTGCAATCTTCTAACGCTTATTAAGAATTTGGATTGTGCCAGACACTCTACTGGGAGCTTTACTTACCCTGAAAATGACAGATGGATTTTACCAGGGCTGACATGGACAGCCAAGCAGCCCAGGAGAACCCAGAACACACAGCATAGGAACAGTGCTGGAATTCCTTGTTGACTTCTAAAGCAAAGTTCTTCATCTGTTAGAACCATCAGCATTGGTTGCACCTTTGAGTAAATACAGTGTATTAAATTTTATTAGGCAGTATTAAAATTTTTGGAAGAGTCTCACTGAATTGTAAAAGATGCTTTCTTATTTTGCTCTCTCTGAGTGTGTGTGTGTGTGTGTGTGTGTGTGTGTGTGTGTGTCAGAAAACACCTTGCAGAAATCAATTCTCACCTTCTACCATATGGGTCCCTGGAACTGAATTTATGTTATCAGCCTGGGCATCAAGCTCACATGAAGAACATGCACTTTAAATTATAATAAAATACATAGAATATAATTTTTAAAAATGTTGCAGAAATAGCCTAGTTGGCCTTTGCGAGATCATCTTACTATGTACTATCAAATTTCCTTTCTACTTGTCCACCTTATAAAATATATCAGCTACCAAGACTTGAATTAGCCAAGTCAATGACTTGAATTCAAAGACTTGAATAGAAACTCAATGGAGATAATACCTCTTTGTGCTTGTGGGTTCCAGTCTGGAAATGCAATCATAAATATCGAGTGAGAGTATTTGTATAGCTGGAACAGAACAGCTACACAATCCTGACATTGCAAGCAATCAGTGCTTTGTGTTGACAGCATTTATGTGTGGAAGAATGACATTTCTTCTTCTATCCTTGACACTACAATTGGTTCAGCCATTGTCCCCTTTTTCCTAGCTTTATTACCTGATGAACAGAATTGACTTATCACTAGCCAAATGTGTTTCCACCAGCCTGAGATGCTGGTTCCAAATGCTGTTTGTCATCTCACAGATCCAGCTGTCAGGACTTTCTCTCTTAAACAGTCACATGATAAACCAGCAGTACAGTGAAAGCCATAGGCAGAAGTAACAGATGCTTTAAGACGTCTTCATGTTTTCCAATGGGATAAATAAGGAGTGTGGAGAGGAGGATAGGAGAGAGAACGGAGGAGAGAGAGAACAGTGAGAGGAAATAAAGGAAAAGAAAGAGGAGGGAAGGGAAGAAGGCAAGAGAAAAGTGAGAGGGAAAGAAGAAAGGAAGGAGGAAGGAGACCAGGGGAAGGAAGGAGGAAAACACTGTGCATTTGCCAAGGCTGCCTTAACAATGCACTGTACATTGAATGGCTTAGCCAAAATGAATGTGTCCTCTCACACCTTTGGAGGCTACAAATTCAAGATCCTGGTGTCAACAGAACGGGTCCTTTGGAGTCAGAAGGGAAGGGTCTTTTCCTAGCCTCTCTCCCTAGGCTGTCTGTGGGTATGCTGTGGGCAGACTTCCTTCTCTTCTAAGGATTTTAACTATATTGGATCAGGACCCACCTTAATGCCCTACTCTTTGAAGGCCTGTCTCAAAGTACACTCGCATGCTGAAGACTTTGGGTTTAGGATTTTGGCATAGGAATCTGAAGGGAACACACCCTATAACAGCTCTCTCTCCTGCTCTCATCAGCACACAGAGAGAGTTAGAAAACTTTCAAATAATTATAAGTAAAAATCACTCAGTCCAACCCGGAGTGAATCACTGTCAATATTTTGACATGATTTTCTTCTCAACATCATTCTTTTGGTAATGTGCAGTTTTGTTTCCTGTACATGATTGAAATCACACCACGTACACAATCTTTTTCTAGCTTTTGCGACATATGCCTGCCGAGGCTCTTCATTTCATAAGTATCCATATTTATGGTCTTTTAAAGAGCATAGACTCATCTCTATGTCCTAATTTAATAACATTTATTAATATAATAGACACAATTATTTTACATTGAGTAATTACCATTTTTTAGTTGAAAATATTTCACTTGTCCAATTTTCTCTACTTGCTCATTATTTTATTGATCAACCCCGATTTTATTTGGGTTCTCAAATATGAAATTGTAATATATGTCATTTGCACTTCCTTCTACATTTTTTTTAAAAATTTATTTCTTTTGTTTTGGGGTTGGTTTTTGCCTTTGACTTTCCTTGATACGGTTATGCTTTTAATATTTGCAATTTTTAACTGAATTCACAAATTAGTACATTTGCTTTCTGTTAAAATACTTTTTTAAAAAAATGTATGTGTATGTGTGTAAGGTTGCATGAGAATATGTGCACTACATGTTTACGGGAGCCCTTGGAGGCCAGAAAACAGTGTTGGATGTCTTGGACCTGGACTTACAAATGGTTATGAGCTGCCATGTGGGTCCTAGGAATTGACTCCTAGTTGTCTGCAAGAGTATCAAGTGCCCATAGTGACTGCCCAGCCCATAAAATATTATGCTTCTTAAGAAATAGATCTTGAATCCTACACTGTCAGCTACCCATAAAATTTATAGTGAAATCCATTTATATTTTATTAAAATATTAGGGACCGGGATTACCTTTGATGCTCATGCTCCTATCTCATCCTCTTGAGAGGCTGGGGCTAGAGATGAGTGTCGTCATGCCCAGCTTTGATGTATTTTATTGTTCCTAAGTATTTTATCTATATAAGCGCAATAATGAACTCCTTAAGCAATGGGATTTTGCCTTCGACCCTTATGAGCTAGGCTTTGGAAAAACAGTTCAGTGATAGGCTAGTGTACCTGGTCATCCTATACAGTTGTACAAGTTGGGCTGTGCATGTCATTCATCATAGAAAATTCTGTTTGGAAGGAGCTTTGTGGATAGAAGCCTCCCACATCAGATAGATAGATTGACATAGATATATAACTTTGGGAACCTTAAAAATAGAGTTCATGATTTTTCTTTTTAATCTGGGGGGGAATGATTCTTAGTTATGAAGCTGAAAAATTGAGAAGAAAGAGCACATTTCAGTGTTGGCAGCCATAATTAAAAATGATGCTAAATTTCATCAACTTAAATAGTCTGTACTTGAAGTAAATGAACTATTCTACTTTAATTGATAACGATGCTTATTTATTTAGTGATTGTGTGGGGAGTAGGGATGGAAAAGAGATAGAGGAAGAGAGAGGAAAGAGAGACAGAGAAAGAGACAGAGAGACGGAGGTGGGTGAGTTCATGTTCTTGTGGGTACCAGCACATGTGTGTATGAGTGCTGTATGTATTCATGTGTGTAGAGGTCAGAGGACAGTCCTAGATGTCTTTCCTCAGGTGAGTTCTTTTTTTATGGCTCTGTAACATCACCAAGTAGCTTAGGTTGGCTGGCAAGTGAGCTCCAGGGATCTGTCTGTCTTTACTTCCAATCTTATCATTATTGTGATTGAAAGCACACTCAACCATACACAGTTTTAAAAATATGAGTTCTGGGGAATTTCAGATCCTTGGACTTGAGAGGCAAGCATTTTATAAACTGAACTATCAACCCAGTTCATACGTGGGTTTTAGAATACAAACAAACAACAGAACAAATATCTATAGTTCATTATTAATTCAAGAAATATAAATTATTGCACTCATTCTGATTGTGACTCTATATCTATATTTACCTACATGGGAAAACCCAGAAAACAAAAATTATGACAAATTCTCTCATTTACAAAAAATTATTCTCAAAATTTGTGGTTACTTATAATATTTTTTCTTAATGCAACCAAAAGAAAAGAGCCACAGCTCTAAGAAAATTAGCAGTTAGTGCTTTAAAGGTCAGAGCATTATTCTTTTGGATGAAAGACATTTTTTAAAAAGGGCACTGCAACCCTTAAGTGCTCTACCCAGACTTGCTACGGAGAGACTGACTGTGCTCTTTGTCACAGTCATTTCTGTCTCTCTTCCTGTCACTCTGCATCTTTTCACCATATCCACCCCAGAGCTCTGCCAGGCCAGTTGACCATAATCAGCAAGTACAGAGAGGTTTCTTCTCTCGCCAAAAGTAGGAATCAATTGGAAGGCTGGTTTCCATACAGGGAAATAGAAATTGGTGGCAGGTGGTTTTCAGTCACTTTGACAGCACCTCAATTGAGCCAGCTCCACTTTCTAAAGCTCGGCAGGGAGTCAGGGAATGTCTCAGTTGTCATCCCTAGATGAGAACTTGCTTTTTTCAGGAATTTCCCTCAATAGCTTGCCTAATGCATAGTGAAATCACTGGCTGCCTTAAACAGCAGAAAGAACATTAGAACAGTGTCATGGGACTATTTAGTTTCACCTGGAAGTTGTTTGCAGCTGTGTTTATTCCAGGAAGGCTGGTTATATGGATGTTATATGTGGATCTAGTAAGATAGGAAGCAGATTTTTCTGATAAGATCAGAGGAGATTTCCATTTCTGATCCAATACCTTTATTAATGTCAGGCTCTGGAAAAAGAAAATATAGAGCAAACAGACAAAATAAAAAGACAGCATGTAATTCCTTACTATGACATTGAAACATTGCTTACAATGGTAACAGGGAACAGGTGAACCCTTCAACTGAGACATGGCTGACTGAAGAAGCATAAATATTTGGTCCTAGGCTAACATCTTCCCCCAACACACAATAGATGATAAACATAATGTCTTGGCTTCAAACAATTCTCAAAGCCTATTTAGAACTGATTGGATGCTTTATAGATATGATTTTCAAAGCAAATTCACAAAGCCATCTATTGAAGGAATAATTAGGTTTAGATTTACACGTTGGATATTATTGGTTGCCTTGTGTGGCCCCTGATTTCTCTTTTATGGTTCTCCTTAATTTTATATTTTATTATTGAAATACAAGCTTTGGGCAGTATATGAGCTAAAGACTGGGCATTGCTTTTTTTGTGGTGAAAAGATTTACTAGCTCTATGTGAATGATACATTCAGAAATTTCTAGAAGGTTTGACTCATGTCTTTCTCTCATTTTCACAGCCCTCTCTATAGTCTTCATTCATTCTTCCAGAGAGAAGCCTGAGATACCTTGTAATGAGAGGAAACTGGGGATAGCAGATCTGCTTTTGAGTCCTGGATCCGAGAGATTCAGGGGCAGAGGGAGGTAAATGTCAAGAGTTTAGACTCCATACAGAAATCCATATGCCTTGAATAGTCAAATAAGTTGCAAAGTAGTGATGGGATCAAGCCCAGGAAGAAGATTCACAGGCAAAACGGCAGTGGCTAGAGGCTCTGCTCTCTGTGTCCATCAGTCTGTGCCTGAAACAGTCTGATGCAAGAACAGCAGGAAGGGAGTTTGGATTATTATAAAAAATGAAATCAAAAAACAAATGCTTTGAATACATTGACACTTATTCCCTTAGCTTGTGAGTCATGAGTAGTTAATGGAATGTGGCTGAGATAATGAATCCCAAAGCCAGGGCAGAAGGGGCCATGGATACAGTTCCCCCCTGCTTTACTGGAGCACTAGCCCAGCATCTGTGAAATAGTCAATTTGACTTCCTGGGAGCAGCCGTGATGTGAAGGAGCCTAAGCCATGTAGTAAAACCTCATAGAAGAGCTCTGACCCACAGGCCCAGGGAGTATCAACCACCAGGCACGACAGCAAACATGTCCTTAAAAAAATCTAGGACCAATATTTATATCAGCAACTGCATTGAAAGTTTTCAGCTAAGATTCCTGATTGCAAAAACAGCATTAATCTGTTTCCACTGGGTCCTCCTGATTATAATTCAATAGTTATTTTGTGTCAGTCAGACTTGAGGTTTGAGGCCTCATATTAATTTTTTAGTAGTTACTTTAAAATATAAACTAAGTTTGGGTGTGATCTTACTTACATGTAATTCTAGTACTCTAGGCCTGAGGCAGGTAGATAATGCTGCTGACACAAGTCTGCAAGCTCCTAAAGGCTCTCAAGTGGATGGGCTCTGTT
The DNA here is from genome assembly GCF_004785775.1 of Grammomys surdaster. Lineage (NCBI taxonomy): Eukaryota > Metazoa > Chordata > Mammalia > Rodentia > Muridae > Grammomys > Grammomys surdaster. The sequence goes on along the minus strand of NW_021604712.1, from coordinate 926,140 downwards.
CCCAGACTATTCTAATAGCTGTGAAGGCCATTTCTAGCCACTCAAGACATAGGCAACCAAGCTCTGTCCTACAAGGAAATAAGCCAAAGATCAGACCACCAATCCCTTAGTTTTCCCCAAGATCAGGCCACAAAATCCTTCCAATCCCCAGCCACCCTGGACAGCTCCACTGTCCAAGAAACCATAAGCCCTTAGAAATAGTGATCATGATCACGGGACTCTGTTCATTGTCCTGCGTGTTCTTTGACTATCTGAGTTTATTGTCTTACTTGTTCCTGACTATTTGCATCTATTGTATTGCTAGTTCCTCAACCTAGAACTGACCTTAGTATTTGCATGTAATTTAAACAGTATAAAAGCAGAAAAAGGAGAAGGAGGGATGGGATAGGAGATTAATGGGGGGGGGGGGTGGAATGGGGAAAGGGGATAACATCTGAAATGTAAATAAATAAAATATTAAATTAAAAAAAGTCTGCCTCCTGCTTAGTTTTTTGTTGCTTCTCTCTAGAGTAGAGGCAAACACCTTTTTGTGTTTTTTTTTTTCTCTAATAAATCTCTTGTGTGAGGTTTATTGTATGGTGTGACTTTGTGGTATTCCTTGGCTCCTTATTGCCAAGGTATCTTTTCTTCATAGCTTGAACACAACCTAGCCTATGAAGTGAGTTCTAGACCAGCCTAGAAATGCTGTATCAAACATACATACAAATTAAACATAACAGTTTAAAAACAAAACAAACAAACAAACAAACAAACAAAGAACTTTGCAATATCTGCAAGTTCACTTTGCTTTTCAAACCTATATTCTGAAAATCTCAAGCATGCCTCTCTCTTTAGAGAGCCCAAGAGGCACCAATGGACCCATTTAAGCTACAAGACCAAATTCCTAATGGAAGAAATTGGGCAGGTTAATCTGACATTTGTAAATTGAGAAGCCAGTACAAGTTTGGCTAAACTCAAAGTCACATGGAAAACACAAAAGAAAGAAAGATGACAAAAGAGAGAGAAAGAAGACATTTGAAGTGAGTGGAATTCACAGCACTCCTCTGTTAGGGTTTTGGTTGGTTGGTTTTAAGATTTATTTTTATGTTATGCGTGTTGATGTTTTGCCTGATGTGTATCTGTGGACCACTCACAGTTCTGACGCCTGCAGAGGCTAGTAGAAGGCATTCCTTTTCCTGTAATGAGTTACAGACAGTTGTTAGGCACCAGGTGCGTGCTGAGAACTGAGCATGGCTCCTCTAGAAGATCAGCTAGTGCTCTTAGCCATGGAGCCATTTCTCCAGTCTCAGTTTTTATTTGAATTGTTTTCTGCTGTCATTGAGACACAATATATGAAAGGACATCTTCAGGGAGAAAGGATTATTTCTGCTCCAACATTTCATCACCCTGAGCTCCACTAACTGTGGATTTATGCTGAGGGAGAGCATTACAGAAACAGGAGCATGTGGAGGGGGGGTGCTGTTTATCTCATGGCAAATAGGAAACAGGAGAAGGGAGAGACAGGACCAAGTACAGTCTTCAAAGTCTTGATATCCAATGACTACTTCCTCCTACTAGGTCCCACCTTCAAGAGTTTTCAAAACCTCCCAAAATAGCTGGGGAGCAAGCACTTAACACATTAATATTCTACAGAGAATATCTCTTACCCAAACCATAACACTTTCCTTACATTTAATCATAACTCTTTACAATAAATTTTTGTGACAGGGTTTCATTCTATATCCTAGCTGGCCTGAAACTCATTGTGTGACTCAAGCTGGTATCAAAATCATAGCAATTCTCTGTCTCCTTACAATACATTTTAAAAGTAGAAGATGTGACAATATGTGTCTGAACTGAACAGTATGGTGTCTGTGTGTGTGTGTGTGTGTGTGTGTGTCCCTGTGCATGAGTGCCCCTTAGGATGCAGAAAGGCTACAGGATCTTGCCTGTGAATGACTCCATGTTAAATGGAAACCAAGTTAAAGTTAACAATAAAGCCAGGATAGAACCTATATGCATAATGTTGCATTACATGATAGCTTTTGATATTTTACTTCTAGGGACCACCAGCAATATGGTACCTTACTGAGTCAGCCAGAGTTAAGCTGGCATGCTGTAGACATTTTTATTAGCATGTTCTTACATTTTAAAAACAGTTCTTTCAGCATTCCAACCGTCTCTAGATATAGTCAAAGGTAAATAGTCACACAAAAGTCATTGTAATAGAGATACAATTGAATAAGGTTTAAGTTAGAGTTTCAAGTGATTGAAGACAGCTGCTCAGGATGCGTAACTCTGAGAGTGAATCAACTCTACTATAAAAGTTGGTATCTTTAAGCTGGTGATATGGCTCAACAAACATGTTTTGTGCCAAGCCTGTCTATCTGAGTTTAATTCCCAGGACCTCAACAATGGAAGCCAAGAAGCAACTCCTGGAAATTACCCTTTGATCTCTACACTAACATGTATAGTGTTCTCCAGTTAACCTCAAAACTAAATAAAATTAATTAAAAAAATAAAGATTAGCAGTTTCTGCTTTATGCTTATAAATGCAAAATAGACCAAGTCATCTATAAACTAGTGAGGGATGCTGAAGCAGATGCTCTGAGAACATAGCACAGCATGATGAATAGGGGGAAAAAATGGTCCAGATGAAGTCCTGTCATTTTAGAAAACACAACCAGAAATCTCAGTACCGAGTTCACATTTGCCATTTTGTCTATGTAGCTTTGCACTTGAGTACATTCCTTCATGATGAATTGTTCATCTCGTTTAACCTATATTTTGTTGGGTTAAAGGTTGTTGTTAAACTCTAGGGTTAAAGCTATCTAGATGACAGTTTAAAATAATAGGAACAGAGTTACTCATAGTCTTGCCAGAAAGACCAGAAAATGGAGTTTTAGAAAGTGGGCTAAAGTTTATACTGGCAAAGCCATAGCTCAGATGATATGTTAGAATTGTTACTGTGGGAACTGGGCCACTCTCCCTGAACACTGGATACCAGATACTGATACTCTTGATGTTCATACAAGCCATGTTTTTCCTTCCTTCTTCCCCTTCTACCTTCCCTCCTTCCATCTCTCTCTCTCTCTCCCTCCTTCTCTCTCTCCCTCCCTGTCTCCCTCCTTCCCTCTCTTACTCCTTCTATTCCTCTCTTTCTTCCTCCCTTTTTATGACCTACCTTTGGCATACAGTCTCTGAGGTCAAAATTCTTACCACATGCATTTGAAAGGTCAAACAGAGTAAATGCATCTGATTAGTTAAATGTGGGTGTCATGGAGCAGTTTCCTCTATGATTGAAGCAGTCCACCCTGCAGGAAAGTGCTTTCAGACAGAGAGCAAACAACTCAAAATAGCTTTAGGAACTCCCTGAAAATAGGTAGACTTACCAGGTACCCCCCCCCCAAGTGTAAACAAAAAAGACCCAAAGAGCCACTCTCAGAGGAATCAAGCTACAAAGAAGTCTCAGGAAAGCCCAGATGCCGAGAAGAAGCAGAAAGTGTATAACTACCTCCAAGAGGTTAAGACCAACCAAGAAACGTGACAGGACACTCTTCAGCCTGCTGAGTGGCTGGCAAGCTGCACAGTGTGCTCCAGGTTTCAGCTTCTGTAAACTGTCATGCACACTGTGGAGGGCTTTCATGATGCAGCTGTCTTTGAGTCATTTCTGCTCATGTAAATAACCCTTCACCCATTGTAAGTAGCCCCAATAAAAGTCACAGTTAACCAAGTTGGAGTTTGGAATTATCTATACTTTGGTCTGTCTAGGTGGGAGTAGGTGTGTTTGCTGCATTTCCCCGGGAAAGTCTGTCACACAACAGGTACCTAAGTGTAGCTTCAAAGGATTCCAGGAAAATGATAATTAGAATTTTCAATCACTATCTCCACTTAAGATTCAAAATTTAGGGAATTACCTAAATATAGGAATAGAGTATAGTTGTAGTTTGGATATGGTTTGAATGCAGCACTTAATGGGCCATATGCTGGCAGCTCAGTTCCCAGTGTGTTAGTGTTGGGCTATGATGGAAATGTCCAGAGGTGGAGCCAATCACAGAAGCATCATTCTTATGAATGGACCAGGATTGCTTGGCGGAGGTTAATAGTTCATGTGAGATCAGATTAGTGCTACAAGAGTGAAGTGTTACAAGGCCTGATGACTCCCTACCCAACTCCCACCCCACACACATCTGCATACAGCCATTTATATTTCTTTTTATTTATCATGTTGCAATGAAGCCAAAGGGTCCCTCAACAGTGGCTCTATAGATGAGACCATCCTACTGTGAACTCAGCATCTAAAACTATGAAAGCAAAATTCTTCTTTAGTAATGACCCAGTGCCCAGTATTCTATTACAGCCCATAAAACACATGCCAAATGAACAAAGGACAAAAATATAACTAAGAGTGCCAGTCATGAGATGACAATTTTTAAAAAAAAAATATTACTTTATTTACTTATTTATGTGTTTGCTTGTGGATAGACATATGTGCATAGGTGTACATATGTGTGAAGGATAAAGGGCAACTTGCAGAAGTCAGTTCTCTCCTGTAACCTCATGAGTCTCAGAGACTCAGGTCAGCATGGTTGGCCACATTTGCCTCTGCTCATTGGGGATCTCACCCATTACTGAGTGAACATCTTGCCAAATATATTATATTCATTTTCTTGTTAATCCTTACAACAATTCTTATAGAATTGCTGATCTTTACCACTCACACAGAGGCGAGAAAATGATATTTAAAGAACTTAAATAATTTTCCAAATTTATAGACCTAAAATAAAACTAAAATCCTTGGTCTTTCAGATAACAAAGTATGATTAGAAATGAGGCATCCGAACAACATGGATTTTGCTTGCAGTGGGTGCAGGGGGCTAGCAAATGTATTCAAAGCCCAGTTAAGCCTAAAGTTTATGGGATTTAATTTTATGGATGGAGAATCCAGAGAATGGATTTTTCATTAGTAAATTTATTTTATCTCCATTATTTTTAATTGATGAATTGTGTAAATGAAAACTATGGCTATGAAAATGGTTCTGGAAGCTGATTTAAGTGATTGATAGCAGTTTAAATTCTCTGGAGAAACATGGTCAAGGAAACTGTTCTTGGCTTCTCATATGATGGGGACCAAAACCATCATCTTCTTGGACAGTGACTTCTCACAGGATTCCAATCACTCCTCCAAATAGCTGGTAGGCCACACATACTGTGAAGCAGTCTAAACTGAACTGACTGTATTATTTAAAAAAACGTATTGAGGCTAAATGCATTATTGTATGAGGTAGCAGTAGGACACTGAGATGCTATGACACCATCTCCCAGAAGCAGTGATTGAGATGTCCGGTCACTAGAAATCTGAATGTACTAATGTAGCTGTCGTTTGTTACTGAGGAAATCAAGATGCCCTCCTAGGGATCTTAGTCTGAGTAGAGACTAAGAACTAGCTAAAATGGAAGTTTGAAGACAGTTTAATTGGCATTTAAAAGAAAGCCTCCAGGGTAGACAAGCTGTAAGTCTTGGCAGCTGCCTGCTGGAGGAAGACTGAAGAGAGGAAAGAAAACCATTCTGTTAGAGATGCGCCAGTGTGGAGGTCAGCTACATTGTGGACAAATGCATAGAAAAGATCTTTAGAGATGGAGTAAAGAAGCCAAAATTAATAGAGAAAACATACTTAGGCTCTTATTAATATAGGAAAAAAAGGTATGGAAGACAAGAAAAAGGAATAGTTAATACCTTTTTAAGTCAGGACTTATGGACAGACCCAGCTAAATCTTATGCCAGCTCCTATGGAGTGTCAGGATGTGTGAAAGGAAATATACATGATCTCATTAAATGAGGAGTATTCCTCCTACAGCTATTAGCATAGTTTAAAGTGGACCCGCCTTTCTGAAGGGTGGCCCCTTGGTCAAGTGATTGACCTGCCCTGCTGGATTTATGTATAAGAGGGAAAACAAGGGCATGTTTGTAGGCATAAACTTTTCTCAACCTACTTTAGGAAGAGTTCAACCTCCTCTCTAGCCCATTACCCACCAGAGGTAGTGGAAAAGGAAAGTTATTAGGACATGGGGAAAAAACCCATAGACCTGTTTTTTGGGGGGAAGAGTGTAATCTTTGTTGTCAGGATATCAGCAGTTCAGTCCAGTAGCAAACACCACACATGAACCAGCAGCTGCAGTCCAGTCCACTCAGCAGACACCACACACAAACCACCCAGGGCATTCAATCCAGAAGAAACCACAAGGCTCATCAACTGACTGGAGGCTGTGGAAGCAGCAAGAAGTTGCAGGGACCTAAAATTCTTTGGAGGGTTTCTAAGACGCACCACAAGCAGAGCTCAGTTTCTCTCTAAGGCATCTCCACAAGTGGAGCTCAGCAATGCAATGTAAAGCAAACCAACACATGCTTGTCCATAGCAAAGAATAACAAGATGGAGCAAAGCAAACCAGTGCTTGAGCTCACACTATCTGTGGGTTCATATTTATATTCCTTCATCATGAATCCTTTCACATGTCCGCTATAGCAAAACATCCTTTCACTTGTGTCTGCTTCAGGAAAACATTCTTTCATGTATCTGCTTTAGCAAAATATCCTTTTACCTGTGTGCTCCAGCAAAATATCATTTGACATAACTGACTTCCCAAAGAAACCAGAAGTTTCCACTTCACATGCCTCTACATGGAGATAGATTCTGTTAATCCCAAAGATGAGAGGAGAAAGACAACCAATCCAAATCCTCGTGGCCAAATAAATTAAAGCAAGCAATTGATTAAAGCAAGCTTTTCTATTCTTGTACATGAGCTCCTCCCCCTAAGACAAGGTTTGAGAGGTCAGCATTAGATGTGAGGAAGACAGGGCTTTTATAGTTCACGGGCAAAGAGTTTCCAAATGGGGGATTTGGTGGGAAAATAGGTAGGGTTACAGGAGCAGAGTGTAAGCATAACAAGTTAGTCCTAATGGCCTGTGATAGGTTATTTCTTTGCAGGTGAAATGAACCAATTTAGGCCAGATTAGAATATATTATAGGCAGATTTATTGGGAAGCTGCTCTTAGGTGAGTTCACTGGCTCCAAGGACTAAGGCCAGGGAAGTCACTATGGTGGTTGGGAGAGAGAGAAAGAGAGAAAGGGCATGCATGTAGAAAGAAAAGAGAAAGAAAAGAAAAGAAAGAGACCAAAATGTCTAGATCATATAGGGAAGAGCCTCTGGGATGGAAAGTTCAGGGTTGGGGGCAGGGTATGCTGGATAGAGATGCTGAGAGAATCTGATGGCCAGGACTGCTTTGATATGTAAAATATGCACCTTGATCCCTTGTTCAGGAGTCTGAAGCCAAACATCCTGAAACAAAGACATGATTGAAAGGTTGCCTTAGCCACAGGTCTTCCTAACAAGGAAGCCATAACAATCCTTCTGAAACAAAGGTAGGTTTGCAAGATGGTTATTAACTTTTTGAAACAAAGACATGATTGCTGAACCCCTGGACCAAGCAGCACAAAACCATTCATAATTAAGGCTACAGGAGGTGGTGCATAGCCTAAATCAAGACATTTAATCATAAACAGGTATAGTCCTAGTTTGTCTTTATTATAAGATGGCTTATAAGCCTAAGATGGGTGCATACTGGGTTTTCAGTTACATCTTTTCTATAATACTCCTAATTGAGGACTCCAATATTTTTAACACAGAAAATATCACCTATAAGCATCAGAGTGTCTCCTTCAGAGACTATAATGTCCTATGTAAATGGAGTATAATCTTGAGATAAAATTCTTATATACTTGAGCTTGAAAGGACTTCAAGAACACTTGTGTGGCTGTCATACAATGCATTATTGCCATTACTATATACCCTGGGCTTTAGCTGAGTGGCTCCGTGTTGGAGGAAGGGAAGTTCTATGCAGTTCTTTTGTACTGAAGAAGGTAGAAGAAAGAAAGAGGTATATCATAATATTCCAGTGAGATTATTCCAGTGAGTACATCAGCTCAGGAGCCTTATCAATTATCTCTTCTCCCCTGACACATTCCCCTTGCGTATGCTGCCTACAGTGATGCTCCATGGAGTTCAGGGTGTCCTTTGACCTTGGTGGTCCATTCTCTAGTTCATGTTCTCCACATGCAAAGCTTAAGTGACTACTTGCATTTAAGTACAGGTTGTTCGTATGGAGGTCACTCCAGGAATATATCAGAAGTGGGCCAGGGAGCAGAGGAAAATAAATAATAGGCACACCACAGATCAGAGTGTCTCAATGGGAATGCTGGACACTTGCTGAGTGTTGATGTAGGCAATAGGCCGTGTTAATCTGTGCAGGCTGCCATGGTAGAACCCCTGAGGCTGAGTATAAACAGCAGGAACATATTTTCTCATGCTCTCAAGGCTGGAGGTCCACGATCAGCTGACTGCAAATGCAGTTTGGGTTAAGGGCTGCATTCCTCGCTTTGAAGCAGTTATCTTCTGCTTTGTCTTCAGACACCCTCTTAGTACATGCCCATCAAAAAAAGCAACAGCTTTGAAGTGTAACTTCTTAAAACACTTATTGTATCAGGACCCCTGCTTCATGATTGCATCTAGCTCCGTTTCCTCCTTGAGAGGCTCCATCTCCTAATGTAGCCAGTCTGGAAGTTAGGGCTTCAGCTTATGAATTTGGAGGAGCAAAGGCATTTAGCTCATTTGCAATGGAGCAAGAGATCTGGAGGTTTCCCTACTAACACAGACCTCTTGTGGACCTAACCACACCAGGATGCTGGGTACAGGCTGAATGTACCAGGCAGCCAGGGAACACACTTAAGCATAGACATGGAAAGCTAGACAGCTTCAGCAGATGAGTGCCACAAGACTGAGTGAGGTGACACAGTCATAGTGGTACCTGCAGATGGCTGTGATGAAGCTATCTGGCCATCTGCTCACCTCATGGTACATCAGCCTTAGTGACCAGTCTTAAATCCTGAGGCCTTAGACATAGTCCTATAAAAGATTATACAAATCCTGCTTGCCTTTCAGAAGTGGAGGGCCCGGCACTGGATGGTGGGTGGTTAGCCCTCTGGTAGCATGTTCACCAAGTGTGGAACCAGTGAAGAAGACCATAAAGGAAATGAAGCTTTATACATTCAAACCAAATGCATTTCAGATTCTGCATTTTTGGGACCTTTTATGTATTCTTTAGTTGGAAGGTTAGCCCCCAAATCTCTTTGTCACACTTCTTGTTTAATGACTACTTAGTGTCAGTGTTTCTCCAGATACCCAATACCGTGTACGTCTCAGCTAGTTTCCAAACTAGCAATCACAGACATCAGTATATAGTATCACTTTGAGAACTCACATAAGTGCATGCTCCACGTGTCCCCATGACAGTTACAGAGCTTTTCCTTTTGTACAAAATCTACTTTAAAATGTCTTATGGTTGTTAATCAATGATTAGGCTACCAGACGTGCATGGATACCAATTTCAATTAATACAGTGTAGATATGAGCCTTCTTGGAACCAGAGAATAACAGAACTTCGTTTTTTACATAAATCCATCCCAGGAAGAAAAAGAAAAGAAATGCATATTTGTTTGGCTGCTTACTCTCATCACAACAGGTGATGTTTTTATGGCACTCACCAGGACAGAGACACAGTCTAACGGTTTTACATATTTAAATTGATGAAGTCTTAGGAAAACACTCTGTAACAGGTTTTATTATTTTCGTCCTTTAGATAAGGAAGTTGAACTACTGGGAGATTAAGTAGCTTTTCTGCAATCACACAGCTAACAGAGGAGAACAGGACGAAGACAGGCCGACTCCCTGGGCCAGTCTTAAATACAGCTAGCTCTCCTTTCTCATGCTCAATTATGTGTTCTAAGGCTGGTCACAAATCTGTCAAAGACATGAAGATAATAAATAGTGGTCTGCTTAACTCCCAACAGTTTCCATTGTGTATTCTGAAGTCAGAACTGGGCAACTCTTCATGGAATAAACAAGCTTGCTTCCACCAGCCCTTTCTTAGCATTTTCCTGACACACTTTCATGAGAATCTGTCTGAAGAGAAAGTTCTACATATTCAATTTTTATTTATTTCTATATCTGGAATGAAGCTTACTTTATAGAGAATTTGACATGGCTAATTTTTCATTCTATGTTGTTTCTCAATCTGGATTTTTGGACTTGTTAAACTTAGTCACACAGAGAAGGGACTGGTAGATTAGTCAAAAAAGCTCGTGGAAGATACATTTAGGACAAATAAATATAAAGATCATATGGAGCTCACTGTCCCAAGATAGGAAAATATAAATAGATTCAAAGACAGCAGAGATAAATTTACAAATGACAGCCCTTAAGATGTTATTAAAAAAAATTGTACATAGAGGAAATGTGTCTTGCCTATTTATGGAGTTTTGTGTGCATGCATATTTCCTTGTTCTGCCATTTTTGGAATGATTCATCTTAGTCTCATAATGAGAGGAGGCTTCCAGGGCTTCCTGCTCTACCCTGTTGCGAGTAGAGTTCTAAGAACCAGAGGACTAAGCTTAGCAAGGATGCCTTGTACCTTGGCAGAGTGGACCCTGCATCCATTGTATACACACTCAATCCGGCCATACATCCCTGTTCTATAGTAAGCACTTGACGCTAAGGCAGTAGCTCAAAAGCATGCTTCTCACTACATGTTTAATGCTAACAGGAATAGCAATATCATACTACACAGAGCTATCCATTACACAAAATTTTAAAAAGGCTAAATGTACCCATCAAGGGCAGGTGCATGAAGGCTAATCCATTTATTTGACAGGTGAGAAAAGCAAGGCCCAGTGTTTCAGTAATCTGTTGTTGTGTAGCAAACTATCTCCACATTTAGACGTCCAAACAATATTTTCATTGGATCTCACAATGTTGGAGGCATGGATTTGGAAAAGGCTCAGGGATGTGATTTGTTTGCTTATCCACTGTGCTATACTCTGGCTGATGGAGGATCCTCTCATTTCCCTAGATTTTAGATCAGGACATTCAATTTACTCATGGATCATTTTCCCAAAGGTGGGTGGGGACACCATTTAGAGGATTCCAAATTGCTTTCCAAAGGTATTTTCCAATGACCAAGGGCAAGGAGGTTATGTCATGTGATATATCAAGATGTTGAAAGGCATACTTCTTACTCTGATTGGTCTTCCATTAAATTGTCTTCTTTCTCCTCTCCCCTCCACCTACTCCTCTTCTTCTACATCCTCCACAACTTCATTATGTCTTTGATTCTTGAAAGAGTTGACCTATGTAGCACAAGCTGCTCTCCCACCTGAGATCTTCCTGTGTCTGTCTCCTGGATGCTGGAATTCTAAGCATGTGCAAACATGAGCCTCAAGGTCTTCTCTTTAAAACAGGCCAGCATCTGTTAGCTACTATCGGCTTTCTTTTCTTATTTTCATCTTCCCACACATCCTTTCAGCATGTACCTTCTTTCTTTATTGGCGAAGAGCATTTCTCTCTGTATCAGAAAGATGCAAGGAGCCGAGTGAGCCTGACCTGTGCTCCTGAGCCAGCGGTTCAGAGGTAAGCATTTTCCCAGTAATGTAACTTCTGTTTCTTGGTGACAGATAGGTAGCAGGTGTTAAGGGAAAGCAGCAGCTTATACTGTTATTATTTCTGGATGAGCCAGCTGTTCTGAATGATGATACATAATATGAGTCTGGGACCAGGTGCCTTTGGACCTTGGAATTTTCTTACTTCCTTTTAGTGATAAAATGTGATACACATACACAAAGACACCATGCAGATGAGCCACAGCTGATTTCTTAGTTTTAGTGGCTATGAATACTAAGGGCTAAGGCAGAAGTTCAAAAGTTTTTTTTTCTTGCTGCAGTTTGAATGCTAGGAATAATAATAACAACACCGGTTAATCACAAACACCAGTAAGCACGGATGTGTTTACTATGCCAACAGCACCTGTCAAGGGACTGTTTATACAGGACTAAAATGGGCTGTGAGGATATACAAAGGACAATTCTTTTATTTACTAAGTTGACATACTGGGGATCGGTCTCTTCATTTTCCTTATCTATGTTTTTGTTTTTCATCATTTCCATCTATCTCTACAGGACCAGCAGGAAGCATACGTGAGGATTACAGGGATACCCTTTCAACAGGGAAATTTTTCTTAGTAGAAATAAAATAGTTGAGCAAAACAGAGGACTTCCAAGTATGATAGAAATAGCCATGCCTTGGCATTTGAATGGTCTAATAATGAGTTTTGCTTTGCCCCACACCATTAACTTTCAGCCAGTTTATAATCTCTGTGACTGTCAACATGCTCAACTGCCAAGTGGACATAGCTACTTATTCCCATATAATGATACTAAGGATGAAACAGGATGGCAGCTTGGCAGTGTCTGACATTCAGTAAATACTAATATGCTTCCTCAAGGAAGAAGCGTGAGCAAACAAGATAGACAGGCATTAACTGACAGAAGCATGCTTTTACAGAGACAGACCTAGAAATGGGAGATCACAGTAAGTTATTCTCAGCATTCCACACTCTAGACATCTGCCTCTGTGGATGCAATATAAAACCACAAGTTCCCAGTTCCCAAGCACAGGACAAGGAGGTCTGCGAAAGAAAATGCACAAACCACAACACAAGAAGCTTATGACTTTCAGAGGGTGTGCAGATCGGTGAGGGGACTAGGACTGTCTTTGGGTGGAATGAGATCCTTCCACAAGAACAGGAAAGTGGAACCATAGTACATGGATCTCTCTTAAACACTGCACCATTAATTTCACTTTGACTTTGGAAGTCAGTGGCTGGGATGTTGTCTTTTGTCAACTCGGTACAACCAAGAATCACCCAAGAAGAGAGTTTCAGTGGAGTGTCTAGATCAGGCTGGTTTGTGGGCATTTGTCTCATTGCTTGAACTGATAGGAACTGACACCATTCTGAATGTGAGTGACACCATCCTCTGGATTTGGGCTCTGGACTATGCAAGAATAGAGAAAGCTAGCTAGATACTCAATATTGCATGCATTAATTTCTGCTCTTGACTGTGGATGTGAAGTAATTGACTGCTTTAAGTTTCTGTTACCTTCATTCACCTATTATGGGAAAACGATTTTCATGAAAAACTTAGAATTTTAGAACACGTACGTGTACTGTTATTATTTAAAACTTGGCTAACAAAGAAACACATAATTGTACATATGTTATGTCAAAGGATTTAGCCCATTCTAAAACTTTTGTTAATTGAAAATAGATTCTTTTCTCATACAATGCATCCCAACCACAGATTCCCCTTCCTCCATTCCTCCAAGCTTACCCAGCCTACCCCACATACTTCTCCTCTCCCCTGAATACCCTCCTCTCTATCTCCATTTAGAAAAGAGGAGGCTTCCAAGAGATAACAACAAAATGAAACAAAACAAAAATATGATAAGACAAAAGCCCTCACCCTGAGGTTGGACAAGGCAACCCAACAGAAGGGAAAGAGACCTAAGAGTAGACAAAAGACTCAGGGACACAGCTGCTTCCACAGTTAGGAGTTCCACAAAAACACAAAGCTGATAGCCACATCATATACAGAGAGGACGTGGTACAGACCCCTGAAGGCCCCAGGCTTACCACTCCAGTCTCATATGTGCCCTGCTTAGTTGATTCAGGAGGCCTTGTTCTTCCAGTTTTCTCCATCCCATCTGACCTCTACAATCTTTTCCTCTCCCCTTTCTCCCCTGAGTTCTTATGAGAGGACCCAATGGAGACCGCCTATTTAGACTTTCTTTCCATATGATGTCTGGCTGTGGGTCTCTGCATCTGCTCTCATCTGCTGCTGGGGGAAGCCTTTCTGGTGATGACTGGACAGGGAATTGATCCATGAGTATAGCCGAATATCATTATGAATCATTTCATTGATTTTTTTAAAAAGACTAGTCATGTTTGGTTCTACTCTAGGTCTCAGTGATGTCTAGTCTATGGTTCCTGGACATCCTGGTTGTACAGAGCATAGGCTTTCTCTTATGGAGTGGGCCTCACATAAAATCAGATGTTGTTTGGCCCCTTGTATAAGTTCTGTACCACCACTGCCCCAACATATCTTGTAAGCAGGACAGATTGTAGGTCAAAGGCTTTGTGACTGGGTTTGTGTCCATGCTTTTCTTCTAGGAGCCTTCAGAGTACCTTCCTGAACCAATGAGACTAAAACATAAGGTGAAGGCTCTATGCAGGCTCTCATTAGACCTCTCTATATTCAATGAGCTGTGTGCACTTTATTCTCAGCAATTGGGCCCCACTGTCAGTTTGGAGAGAGCACCCTTTGTCCTTGCATCATCCAGGATTGTTTGGGGATCTCCATGGAACCCTTTCAGCCAACAACTAAGCTGAATATAACTAAGTCCCAACTGGGAGCTTTACCTGAATACAAGAGGTGGTCGGTTCAGACTCTGTATCCTCTATTACTAGGAGTCCTCACAAGGATCATCCTCACAGATTCCAGGAAGTTTCCACTCCACTAGTTTTCTACCCTGCAAGTTCCGCCCCCCAGTTCTAGCCATTTCTCCCCTCACACTCTCTAGAATCAGATTTAGAAAAAAATACCGTAGATAAATACTACTCAGAATTGTTACATGTATGTCACTCTAGTACCTTAAAAATTGATGTCAAAGCAAATAGCCATTTCCTTATACTCTCTCTCTCTCTCTCTCTCTGTCTCTCTGATGCACATATATACACAAACACATTTGTGTATATGCTTACCAATCATCTATCATTCATCTTTCCTCTATTTCTTTGAATCATGTAAATGAATGATACTTCTTGTGGTAATTTCAATATGCTTGGCTCATGGATTGGCACTATAAAGGGGTGTGGCCTTGTTGGAATAGGTGTTGCCTTGTTGAAGGAAGTGTGTCACTATGGGAGTGGGCTTTGGAGACCCTTTTCCTGGCCACATGGGAGGCAGCCTGCTCCTGGTTTCCTTTGGATAAAGATGTAGAATTCTCAGCTCCTGCTATGTCTTCCTGCGTGCTGCTGTGATGATATTGGACTGAACATCTGAATCTCTAAGTTAGCCTCAATTAAATGTTGTCCCTTATAAGAGTTTTCTTGGTCATGGTGCCTTTCCACAGCAAGGGAAACCTAACTAAAAGCACTCCTATACCTCTAAATATTTGTGCGTCCTAGAAACATGAATACCATCTAACATAAGCACAGTATGATTATCAAAACCAGGAACTTAAGATTGATACAGCAGTATTGAATATTAAATTCCACTCATTGTTCCACTGAATGTTCTACTAAAAAATCTTTTATGGTTCAGAATTTTATTCAGAATCCCACAACAGTTATGTGTAAGGTCACCGTAGGTTTTCTTAATCCAAAATGGATCCTAGTCATTTGTGATTTGGCATTTTAAACTAATGCATACGTGACTTCTGCGGACTATTCCTCAGTTTGGTTCTTTCTGATGTTTCCTTGTGTATAGATTCATGGTAAGCATACCTGTTCATTCTAGCATGCCATTTCAGGAAGCACCCGAGGATGATATCTCTCATTCTTGAGGCTATAGGTTGAGGATTTGTGCTTTTCATTTTATATGTTAAAATACTGACACTCACAGTGGTAGTAGCAGGAGTTAGGGTCTTTGGAGAGTAAAATTCCATGAGGAATTATCTCTATCAGTGGGATTAGAGGAAGATTCATGGGTGGCCATTGATCTTCTACCACGTGAGGATACAACGAGGAGACACATTTGTTATCAGGAAGTGGACTGAAAGTCCATTGACACTTTGACCTTGGACTATCATCCTTTATACTCTAAGATATAAATTCACTTTTTAAATAAGACATCTAGTCTATGATATTCTGCTGTGGTAAGGTTCAGTGATAAGATCCCACACAGTGATTTCTACTAATACGTTACGCCGATGTCTATAACCTGTTTATACTATTTTTTTCTTACAATTATCAGGTACCTCATGAAGAGATTATGTATGTATACCAGATTTCATTATATTCTTGTCCACGAGGTGTAACATCCTTATTTCTTACCTGAATCAATTACTGTGTAGTGGTTGCCAATACATGGTGGTTATCTATTTTTCTTCTGTTTATTCTGTCTGTAATTACAAGAATTTCTCTCTGAGGGTTTGGTTTCTTTCTACAATGCCCTTTAGATTTTTACTATGTTCTGTGGAAATTTTTTTTTTTTTTTGCTAAAAATGTTTTGTGTGTTCCTGAAAAGCCATCAAAGGGGATGCTGGGAGAGGTATGGCGTAGCTTTTGAGTAGATGACGATACGAAGACGAGAAAGGTGATCAAGCAAGGCAATAAACAATCAAAGATCAGCCACAATCTTAGCAGATAAATTTGCCAGCATCTATCTTGAAGAAAAATAAGCTATAAATGTCTAAGTATTAAGGAACTAAACATGTCACATTTCATTATCTGACAACGATCAGACAAAGTTTTGAGACTAACAGCATGGCTTAGCTAATCACGCTTTTCTTTTTTCCAATGGATATTTTATGGTTTCACACAATAGATGAAGTGAAAGAAAAATTTTCCTTAAGAGTGGATGTTGTGGCTTAAGGTTGAACAGAGATCTCAGCTAGTTCAACATGTAATTTGCTCAACCTGTAAACTCCAGTGGGATTTTCTCTAAATAGCCCTGCATTTGGAGTTATCACTGCCTGCAGTTTGTGCTTTTGGAGCTGCTCACCCCTCAAGTTTAATACTGCTTACCTACTGGAAATCACGGTCATTAGAGATATCTCCTCTACTTTCTACCACTGGCCTTTCTCCAGCCACCTAGCAAATACCTCTGCACATTGACTGGATTTCCGTGCTATAGGCACTGAACATATCTGGGAAACAGGAACCATCAACATCCTAGGTGTCATCACTCATGAAGAAGTTTTTCACACTTCTGCTATCACCTCTGTACACTGCCTAAAACGGCAGGAGGTTATGATCTCAAGTCCCAAGAACCTGTATATATATATGCTTTTTACTTCAACTCTCTGAGGTGGATGTTTTCCCTGTAATATTTTATTATGAATTCAGTTGGTCCTAGTCATCCAGGGTGAGTTTGTTCCAGCATTCCCAGATACCAAGGGATATAGCACAACTGGGAAAGTGTGTCCATAGCATTCATTAGGCTCTGAGGTTGATCCTCAGGACCATATCAATAGCATGGGCATGGACTATTCCAGTTTGTTTTCAGTATCAGAGAAAAGTCAAATGACCTGGCCCCACTTGTCTACCTAGCTCTTGGCTCTTCTGGGAAGGCAGGGCAAGGTGCCAAACGCAAAATTTCCATCACATGTTTCTGGTAATGGCCACACCATCTCTTGGAGTTCTTATTTATTTCCAAATCAATTTGTAGCTTTGGCTTATCAGTTTATTGAAAGAAGAAAAGGAAACTATTTGGTAAACAATTATTATGCATTTTGTTTTGTGCCTCACAAACTAATTGGACATACATATTATAGAAAATTATTCTTAATCTGAAATTCAAATTTAACTGGACAGTCTAAGTTTTATCTAGCAACCACTCTCTTGGATGGAAACCAGTACAGACTTCAGGTCCAAGTATTTTTCCCTCTTGAGCACATCAGGAGCCAGTATCCCTTCTAAACAGCCTGTAAAGCATGCCCTGAACCTCTTATAGTTCTGTAGTGTGAGACTGGTGGTTAAATTGGGTGTTGTAGGAATTTTTAATTATATAATATATACATACTCCCAGAGATAAATTGCTCAAATTAGTTTGTATTTGAAGAATAACTGAATATGTGAATGGAAAATTAGTGTAATGTATTGATGCCATCTGGGCCTATAATTTTCTGGTAATTTTAAAAATCTGTCTTAATTTAAATGAAATTGAGTTTCCCACCTATATATAATTTTACTTTGTTTTTACTAAGACACCATCATGTTAAAAATGAGCTGAATCGAATTTAATAATTTGCAAACAACAGTACAAAGATGATATCTTCAAAAAAAAAAACCTAATGATCCTGGTAGTTGTATAACTACTGAAACAGTTTACCTGCATACCAAGATTGAGTGCTTTCCAAAATAACCTTGCACCTCTCCAGGAATGTATTCCAGCAGAGTCCAAGGAATTCACTCATGCATACTTTCTGTGTCTATTAACCACCTACTATGTGCCACAGACTCACTGAGAATCAAACAGAGAAAGAAATATAAAGCATAGCCCTAATATTTTAAGCTGGCAAGAGAATCAGACTCATAAACAGATAATAACTGTGTGATCCAATAAGACACAATTTCAGAGCTCTGGGGACATGGAGAAAAGAGTTCTGATCTGATAAAAGGAAGAGAAATGAGCAAAGAAGAGAGATAGCCAGAGAAATGAACAATGAGGCAGCAAGGAATGGTAGTTACACAATCGTATTTTCTAGCTCCATTGTTGCTTATGAAACACACTCATAGACTTACCTCACACACACACACACACACACAGACACACTAGAAAGAAACTCTGTGAGATTGCCTTAACTACAAAGAAGTACAAAGCAGAATAAGATAAAGACGGATGAGCTGGCATTTTGAGAGCTTTGCAGAGAGCAAGAAAGTCCAACATAGTCAACTCATCTTGTCTGGGGTTTGGGCTTATGCAGACTTCATTCTTTAGATTCATCTACGTTTTCTAAAACTTTTGTCTGTCACTTACATTGTTGTTGTGAATATTTTTAAAGATACATTTATGAGACACAGAAAAGCTGTGGAAAATTTCCAGATTCAAGGAAGCTAAGGTATTGCATTTTAGTGCCAACACTAGGCAGGATCCATACTAGAAAGCAATTCAATGTGAGTTCAGATTGAGTCCGTTGATAAAGCTATGAGATGAATAGGTACTCTTATAGGTACTCACACACCAAGATGGGCATGGAGGTAGAAACAATAAATAATAGAACAGATAAGATAAAGTATTGAGAATGGGTGAATCTGAGGTAAGGTATACGTATATAATTTGTGCTATTTTTATTCTTGCAACTTAAAATTATTATTTAAAAGTATTCTGAAGAGAAATTTTCAATTTTTTTGTCAGAAATATCATTTAAATCCTCATAACCACCAAGTAATAAAGGCCCCGTTACACAGATGAATAAATCAAACTGAAGTGCCCAGAGTGACACAGAATAGGACTAGACCTCTACAGTGAGACCTGCCACTCTCGTCTCCTTACCTGGGAATCACACAACACACCTCCTGCTGGTACATCAAAAGGAGAGATTGTACTTGGTATCACACTGTCTCCCAACGCCCTGGATTAAGTGACCTTAGCTCTTCCCTATAGCACCCATTGAAGAATGTATGCTTTGCAGCTGAGCTGATATTCTAAGGCTCATCTCTGAATATCATTTCAAGGAAGTTCTGTTTCATGGTGGAAATAGTTTTCTATATCTTCTGAATCATTTTCACTTTCTCTGAGTTCTTTGTAGTAGTTGAAACCTGCTCCTTTCATGAGAACATGAATCTCTGACATCTTCTCCACATGGCAGACACTGTGCTAGACCCTTCTTCTGAATGTTCTTCCTCTCTGGTGCCTGAGCCACATCCTAGCACATCTCTGTGTTGTGTGAAATTTCCAATAGATTTTAGTGAGGTTATTCCATCTCCACCCCCATATTCTGCACTGTAGCCAAATGATCCCATCTCATTTTTTTTGAAAGGACTTGACATCTAATTTTCCACTTTCCTTGTCTGCTAAACATTTCCCATCATTCTGTGTGATAGTTTTGGACTTGATCACCTCCTTTCCAATGGCACACAACTTTAACACACTTCCCCCACCCACTTCCAGGTTGTGCCTTAGACCTTCTCATTCTGCAAAACAACTTGTTGGTATGGAGGGACAGAAGTTGTAAACAACAGAGGTTAAGTCTGAACTATTGCAGTAAAAGAAAGAGTCACTGAGAAGAAGATCCATGCTACCATGTAGAATGACAGGGGAAAAAAGCATAATCATGAACCAGAAAACACACAGGGGAGAGAGCACGGCTTGACCCTTAATGATGGGACATACATTGAACAACACTGTCCACTGTCACTACAGCTGGCATTGTGGGGTTTTGGTGTCCATGGTCATATATAGTAGGATATCAGCTGACCAGTCACATCTGTTATAAGTAATCACAAACTGCCCGATTTTCTCATCTGTGGTTGTTTACCATTAGGAATCGCAGGGTACAGTTGATGAACATCAGTCCAATATAATCCACATGAACATGTCTCCCTATGCCTAGAGAGCCCTAATTAGAACTGTCTCCTTCAGTTCAGCTTTTCCTGTGGAGTTGGGGATATGTCTTCCTATTTTATGATATCCCTCAATGGAAAGAATAACGACTACTGGAAAGCCAAATTTGGTCAAGTTCTTTATGATCACACATGCTCATCAAGAAGACAACCTTATCTCTTCTTCCTCCTAAATTCACCTTTCAAAATCAATTGCCCACATAGCTACAAACCTGTTCTTGAATGCCGAAATCTCATTCACACCCTGGCCCACCTGTAGCTTAACCAAAGAGATCTCACAGATCTTTCAGCTTAATGCCTCTAACTCCGAGGGCAAGATATCTTCTTCATAAAGCCTGCTCTGGTCTTGATTTTCCCTTGATTTCACTTCATATTTTTGACAAGCTGAATTAATCAAAACAAACAAAAAGATTTATATCTGGGAGGTCATGTCCTTTGTAGCATAACTTGTTCCAAGGTTATGGCTGATGTATAGTATTTGATACTATAATACTATCATTGTTCACTAGGCCTTCAGCCACCACCCAAAGTGATCACGAATGTTTCCCTATTGAGATGACTCAAACATTCCTTCCTATAGCACGGTGAACCTTTTGTGGTTCTGCCTACTTGTATGTTGCATTCAGCATTGCTGAACTAAAAGGTACCCAGGGGAGCACCTGTGCAACATTTATAATTACTCACAGTCCACTGCTTAATTAAACACTGTTTTTTTTTCTTTGTTGGATTAAGTACCCCAGCCAATGATCTAGCACTTTTTCTGATGGTTGAGTAGATAGCACAAGGATTTCTGAAGGACCAGATGGCATTCTGAGTTTCTAAATTTTGTGACAATACTGTTAAATTCATGGCTATGGGCAGTTTTCTTACTGGGTTCTAAGACTTCTAGCCTCACAAAGACTGTAGTTGCATATAGTGTGGGGAAAAAAGCAAAAGGTTTACCAGTGATTCACTAGGTTTAATTAAATGAGATACATTAGTTTAGTTGTCATTGTGTAATGTACTATGTTTGCCATTTTTGCCACATGATCATCAGAGTCACTGAACGGTCCACTAAATGACATATGGGAATCTCAATTAACAAGACTACATCTTTCTCAAGAAATGTTGTCTGTCAGATTTCAGCAATGGTGTAATGACAAGGAAATATGGCTCAAATTCAGAACTGAACATTTCTGAAAGGGCAGAGAATGGAGAGGACTTTACAGACCTTCTACCTGCTAGATACCTACATGCTTCTCCAAGATACTATGATACATACTTGTGATGAGTTGTAAACATAGGGAAGTTGGCTCCTCAGTAGTGGGTAGTCTGATGAGCTTGGCTAAGAAAAACCCAGGTTCCTCAGGACTCTATTCTTTCCACAAGCCATCTGCCCATTGGAAGGCCAGTGGGAGGCAGAGGGAGATAGGATGATGGGCATTCCTAGATAGGGAAGGTTTTTCTCCTGATGTTCCCAGAGCTTCTTTGCAGTAGAATACAGCCACTCTCACCTCTGGGAGCTATTCCAGAAGCACCATAAACATCTTCTTCAAAAGTCTTTGGTCACCAATGCTCCTGTTTCTTCCAAGCTTTTGACCACGTGGCCACGCTTTTAGCCAGTGCCCATGGATCGGTGTAAATTCTCATCAAGTTCATATTCTCCTTCGAAATCAAACAGCCAAGAGCATGAGCTGCAAGATGCTATGTACGCACTGAGCCAATTTGCCTTCTCTTTCCCTTTTAAGATCATTTCTGCATAATTGTAAAATTACTCTTTAAAATATGTCATTTTACTTTAACAATTGTCAGACTACCTATCATACTCTAGCATTTATTTTTTCTTTCCTCTTTACTGACTTGCAACCTTTGAGGGCCCAGCTGTGGGTTGAGGGGGAATAGCATGCATGCCAATACCTTGTTATCTATGAAGCCTAAAGCCATCCTATATCTATCTATCTATCTATCTATCTATCTATCTATCTATCTATCTATCTATCTATCTCTATCTATCTCTATCTATCTATCTATCTATCTATCTATCTATCTATCTATCTATCTATAATATGTTTATAGAATGCATTCTGATCAAATATTACCCTCACACTCCTCCTCCGAGATCCTCCCCACATCCTCACTCACACAACTCCATGCTGTTTCTTTTTCTCTCTTTAGAGAACAAACAAGCAGACTAAAAAACCAACCAACCAACCAACCAACCAGCATTTAAAAAACAAAAAGAAAAGAAAAAGCACAAGGCACTCATACACACACACACACACACACACACACACACACACAGAGAGAGAGAGAGAGAGAGAGAGAGAGAGAGAGAGAGAGAGAGAGAGAGAGAAACAAAATTGGAAACCATAAAATACAAGCAAAGACTAATAAGACAAAAAATGTGTTCAAACAAAGCAATATGAGGCAAAATATCTATAAAAATACCATGGAGTTCATTTTGTGTTGTATACAGTATGCAGTTTTTATATGTTTATGCTCATGTTCTGTACATATGCATATATATGCATACACGTATATAACTCTCAAATACTTGTATGCATATAGAATGCTATTAAGAATTGTCAGGGGCTGCATAGGGTTGATGTCAAAAGTATCCCCTCTCCAGGAAAAAGACATCGGGATGGGTATGGCCCTCATGCCTCACTGGACAACGACAGGGGGATCGGAGCCACTACAAGGTCCCCATCAATTACTGTAGGTCAGGCCTCTATCCCTGCCTTCGAAAGATTAGAGTCACCACAGCCTGTCTATACTTAGAGAAAGGAGGAGATGTCAGGGGCATCCCTGATTATACACTGAAGGCCTAAAATCAGCCATAGGCCTAAAATCAGCAATAGGCCTGTCATACATGTATACTAACACCAAGTCTTGGGTCTCAGTGGAAAAACATTGAAACAGATGGCTATAAGCTACTGTAAACAGGCAGTTTTTGTGACAATTTACTAGCCTGAGTAGTCATAGACCTTGTAAATAGGTAGCCTTGGCAGATAATACCAACTTAGATAAGGACAATCATAGGCAGAGCCATAGCAACCTGTCCCCTGAACCCTTACCCAGCCAATACCCTGTTCTGAAAGATATCTGTATTCCCCCTGAACACCCACGCTCCAGTGTCATCCCCTGCCTTTTTGTGTTTATAACCCCTGTGTGAATGAGTATAAATTACAATTTGAAAAAAAAATTTTATATATATATATATATATATATATATATATATATATATATATATATGAATTGTCAGGGGATCTGGAGAGATAGCTGAGTGGTGAAGAGTATTTGCGACTCTTGTAAAGATCCAGAGTTCGTTAGGTTCCAGTACCCCTATCTGGTGCCTCGTCACTGCCTGCAACTCTAGCTCCAGGGAATTATGCTCTGTCTTCTAGTCTTTGGAGGCACTTGCACATGCTTGTACCTGCACACACATGGTCACACATATACATACACAAACACACACACACGCACACAATGATAATATAGATATAAAAAAGAAATATTAAGAAAGATAATTTTGAGTGAGCCCACCAGGCCCAAGGGGATAGTTCCAAACCTAAGGTCACATCAAAGGTACAGATTAAAATTAATGAGTCACCAATCAAAATAGAAAGACATAAGTGTGTGAAGGGCACCTATAAGGAACAAGAAGATCATAGGGTGGAAGAGAGTTAGGAGAAGGTGGGGTTGAAGGTAAATAGGACACATTGCATATATCTGTGAAATTACTGAATGAATTTCATCAATAAAGAAAAGGAATTTTGAAGAACAAAGATCACTTATCATTCCCCAGGTCCTCCCCTCAACACAAGGTTTCTCTGTGTGGCCCTGGCTGTCTTGGAACTCACTGTGTAGAACAAGCTGTCCTCAAACTCAGAGATCTGCCCTCCTCTGCTTTCTGAGTGCTGGGATTAAAGGTATGTACCACCACTGCCTGGCACCACCTAGCATTCTTAACTTCTTTGTTTTCAGCATCTAACCCAATGTCTGGATTATAATAGTACTGTTATTAGACTCATCACATAAAAGTTTAGCATAGGCAGGTGAATCTGAACTCCAGATGAACAAATAAATTTGATGTAAATATATCATATACCATATTCAGGGCATATTTGTGCTACTCAATTTTTGTCAACTTGACACAAACCTACTTACCTGTGCACAGGCTTAACTTAAGGATAGTGGTGCCACCCTTGACATAAGAAAGCAACCTTAGAAAGCCATAAGGAACAATCCAGGAAGCAGCATTCCTCCATGGCTTCTGCTTCAGTTCTGGCCTCCAGGTTCCTCCCTTGAGTTCCTACGCTGGTTTCCTTTGTTGATGGACTGTGACATTGAAGTGTAAGTGAACTAAAACCACTCCTCTGTGTTGCTCATGGCATTTATTAGAACAATAGAAACCTAAGACTTATTTATGGTTAAAATATATTTTATTTTGATATTCAAGTTTAAGCAAATATTCTAGCAGTAGTTTCTGAAGAAGAGCTTCTGTATGAACAAAGAAGCAAAGTAAATACCTTGAAAACTGGAATTCACTTAGTTTTTATTCTGGCTCAAACATGGATACATTAGTTGGTGGTTGGTAATGATGACTACCTTTGCCTCAGTTGATAATTTGTGCTGAGGAAGCCAGAGAAGAAAAACTGTGTAGGTATCTATGTAAAACTAGGAAATTGCAGAATAGTCTCAAACCAGTATCCTCTCCCTCTCCTCTCCTCTTTCTCTCTCTCTCTCTCTCTCTCTCTCTCTCTCTCTCTCTCTCTCTCT